>NC_042616.1:401682542-401982542 GCF_901001135.1 Rhinatrema bivittatum
GCCATTTTGATGCCCAACATTTTCCCAGCCTCACAAGGTCTTCCTGCAATTTATCACAATCTGCTTGTGATTTAACACTTTGAATAATTTTGTATCATCTGCAAATTTGATGACCTCACTTGTATTTCTTTCAGTCATATATAAATATATTGAAAAGTAAGGGTCCCAATACAGATCCTGAGTGCACTCCACTGCCCACACCCTTCCACTGAGAAAAATTGTCCATTTAATCCTACTCTCTGTTTCCTGTCTTTTAGCCAGTTTGTAATCCACGAAAGGACATCGCCACCTATCCCATGACTTTTTATTTTCCTAGAAGCCTCTCAATAAGGAACTTTGTCAAATGCCTTCTGAAAATGCAAGTACACTACCATTCTACAGGTTCACCTTTATCCACATGTGTTATAAATCCTTCAAAAAAGTGAAGGCAAGACTTGCCTTGGGTAAAGCCATGCTGACTTTGTTCCATTAAACATGTCTTTTCTATATGTTCTGTGATTTTGATGTTTAGAATACTTTTCCACTATTTTTCCTGGCACTGAAGTCAGGCTAACCGGTCTGGATCACCCCTGGAGCCCTTTTTAAATATGGGGGTTACATTAGCTATCCTCCAGTCTTCAGGTACAATTGATGATTTTAATGACAGGTTACAAATTTTTTACTATATAGGTCTGAAATTTCATTTTTTAGTTCCTTCAGAACTCTGGGGTGTTATACCATCCGGTCCAGGTGATTTACTACTCTTCAGCTTGTCAATCAGTTGTCAATCAGTTTGTCATCAGGTCTACCACATCTTACCCAGCTTTGGGTATTCCAGCTGTATTCCACCATTTTGTTGTGGAGGAGCTGGTGATGAAATAGGCAAACGCATCCAGGATCCCTATATCGCACGCACCTCTTGGAAAGGATCCTAAGGCACTGGATTGCATTTGGGGAAAAAAGTCTTCCAGGGAGTATGCTTACTGCTCACTTGCACTGCACCAGTTTATTCATGTGTAGTAATTGCATCAGTGTATCAAAAGCTGAAGCCTTTGACGATTCGTCAGATCCTGGCCATATAGAATTTCACTGAGCTGTGCGAAAAGCTATCTTATGCGTTCCGCCTGTGATTCTGCAGCTAGAACTTCAGTGATCTCTTTGTGGAGCCAGTAGGCTTGTGTGGTTGAGAGCAAGTGGCCTCCATGAAAATATATATGACTGTCTGGTGGTTGTGTCCTGTGCAGGGACACGGTGGCTCTGATTAAGAAGCATCAATCAACTCTACAATTGCTGTCTACAGTGGCGGGAGACCAGCTAGTCCTAGCAAGGTGCGAGTACTTCAACCTACAAGCACACATTTTTTCCAGAGACTTCCCTCTGTTCTTTTCCATGTCATCGGGTTCCTCCTACTCTGCTACAACAGCCTACCCAATAGAGTTCAGCAAGAGGGAGAAATATCAGTTGAGAAGGACCAGCATCAGTCACAGCCTAAACCTAGGACCAGTTTTTGGACATTCTTGAGGCATGCCACCTCCAGTGGCGGAAGGGTCCAGTCACTTACTTTCCGGAATAGGTCCTCATGACCAAGGACAAGTGTGTCCTGAAAATTGTAGAATATGGCTGCTACTTGTTCTTCTGTTGCCTTCCTTCAACCCAACATAGATCAGTCTTCAATTTTGACCCAGCTTAGTTACTCCAGTAATCCCAACCAGTGTGCCTTTAGCCGATCAGGTGTGCCACAGAAAAGTCACCACTGCTTGATGTTCAGATCCAACCAGTAGCCCGGGCACTGCTCTTAGCACCTCATAGCAATAAGAGTCAGAAGTGGTGGGCTCTTATTCATGTAGGAGCTCCCTTATGAGAACATGTGTAATCATGCATGCCTCTTGTTCCTCACTACATCATGAGCTCTGGAGCATGATAATCCATGGGCAGCATGCAGGGCATGGATATCTAGGCCCTATTTTGTGCAGTGCAGACAGTGCACATACACCTCCTTACCTTCCTTCTCCTGAACTTCCTCCTTTGAGTCCTTCCAGCCTCTGTTTTTTCACCAGACTGAGTAATACAGGGAGAGTGTACACTGAGCACTGGACGAGACTCATTCTGCGTGTTGGGAGTAGCAGGAGTCTGGAAGCCACATGTGGCAGCTAAGGCTACTAACTGAGTCAGCTGCCCCCATCACACTGACTTCTCTCTTTCTCTTGCACTTGTATATAGAGGAACTGGCCCACTGACAAAATCATCTTTCTGGCATTTACAGTCGCTTAGGCCAAACGGGTGGATAAATACGGTAAAAGCCAGAAAGATGCTTGATTGCATAGGGGGAGAATGGTCAGCAGAAAAAGGGAGGAGATATTGCCCCTGTATAGGTCCCTGGTGAGACTTCACTTGGAATTCTGTGTACAGTTCTAGAGATTGCACCTTCAAATGGATATAAAAGGATGGAGTCGGTCCAGAGGGTGGTTACTAAAATGATCACTGGTGGTCTTTGTTCTAAAGCATATGGGGATAGACTTAAAGATCTAAACATGTACACCCTGAAGGAAAGACAAGCTGGGAGATATGATAGAGAAATTCAGATACCTCTAAAGCTTCCTTGCACAAGAGGTGAGCCTCTTTCAAAGGAAAGGAGACTCTAGAATGAGGAGTCATGAGAGGAAGTTGAAAGGGGGTAGACTCAGGAGTAATCTTAGGAAATATTTCTTTACAGAGGTGGTGGATGCGTGGAACAGCCTCCTATTGAGGTGGTAGAGAAAAACAGTATCTGAATTCAAGAAAGCATGGGACGAATATAGGGGATCTCTAAGGAAGTAATGAGAATTTTAGTACTAAACTATTTGGGCGGATGGGTAGACTAGATTGGGCCATATGTTCTTTTTCTGCCCTTCATGTTTCTTTGTGAGTCTTTGCCCATTCTCTTTCTTTGTTTTAAAATTGGATGAAAGAATGATGGGGCTTTCAGTACTTCCCTAGCTCTTCTTTGACAATATGAGTCTTCATGTCTGCACTGCGAACCATGTGGAGGCTGGTGTGTCCCACAGCATTTTTTTAAATGTAGGTGTGCCTTGGGTTTGAAAAGGTTGGGAAACATTGGTTTACTTAGCTGCAGCAGGAAGTAGCCTCTCTTCTTAGCAGAAGGTGATCAAGCTTGCCTCATCTCAGGAATATGGCCAGAGGCTTTCAGGACAAGACGAGGATCATCATAGCACCAGCCTGGCTATGGCACGTGTGGTATCCATATCTTGTCTGTGTCAATTCAGCCTCCGATTTCATTGGGGTTATCTCTGGCTCTCAACACTCAGGAAGACTCTGCTATCTGAACTGCCATTACTGGCTCTCTCAACATAGATGTTGAGCACACATTAGTATCCTCTCTACCCCCTTCTAAAGAGATTGTGGACAAGTGTTAACCAGGAGATCCTGTGATTTCAACTGAAAGAGGTTCTAGGCTTGGTGTGGGACCAGCCAGCTGTCTCCCTTCTCCTAAGGCCCAAGAAATGTTTCTTTTTGTCCTCGGGCCTTAGCTTCTCTTCTGTTAAAGTTCAGTTTGACGCCATTGCAGTGTATCATCATGGGTAGGAGGGGCTCCAGTTTCTCTCTACCCTTTAGTATCAAAATTCATAAAAGGACTATGAAAGGGGTGGCCAACGCCAGGCCTTATGAGCCACAAACAGGCCTGGTTTTTAGGATATCCATATGAATATGCATGAGAGAGATTTGCATGCACTGCCTCTGTTGTATGCAAATCTTTCTCATGCATATCCATTGTGGATATCCTGAAAACCAGGCCTGTTTGTGGCTCTTGTTGACTATGGCATTCCATATCTCCAGTCAGTAAACCTTCAGTGCCTTGAAATCTTAACATGGCCCTAGTCTAACTCATGAAGTGTCACTTCAGCACAATGAGTAAGCAAATTACAGGCTGAGATTTCATATGCTCCATACCTGCAATTTTTTCACAACAGGTGGCTCTGTGTACGTAACCTAAATGCCTTCCAAAAGTGGAGTTCAGTTTTCCCATTAACCAAACTGTTACGCTATCAGCATTCTTTTGACGACCACATGCACACAAAGAAGAATGGGTGCTTCACTCTTTGGACTATAAAAGAGCCCTGGTGTATCACTTGAAGACGATTCAATTGTACTGTTAAGCTTCTCAACTGTTTGTGTCCTTTGATCCCAATAGAATGGGAAGGGCAATTGCCATATTAACTACATCTAATTGGCTAGCAGACTGTATAGCATATTGTTGAGTGCTGGTTAGCTTACAAATTACAGATGCTGTTGAGGCTCATTGAGTGAGAACCATGGTGACTTCAGTGACTCATCTGAGGGCCACGTCTATGAACACATAGACAAGCTGCTACTTGATTGTCAGTTCACATCTTTATGTACTACTACTGTCTGGACAACATGTCTTGGAGAAGCAATAACTTTGGACAAGCAGTTCTGTGCAGCCTGTTCACCTTCTAGTAGTTCACACTCCACCTGGCAGGGTCCAGGTTGTCTTAAGTAATTGCTATGCAATGTAGCCCTCAGCTTGGAGCTCCCCATGTGTTATGTCTTTATTCATGCCTGCTTGTTTGTGAAAAAAAAACCAAACAAGTTTCTGTAAACAGGGTTCTCTGTAGAGAATCTCCGCAACATCCCAAGCTAGGAATCCACTCCAGATCTCTCACCAGTACTGCCGATAAGCCTGTCTCTGATGAGACTTTTGCTGAAGAGAAACTGTACGAGATATCAACATAAAATAGCTCGGCACACAGTTGTGGCACTGACCAGAGTCTTTTGCATTTAATTCTCTACTGGAGGACTGCAATCTATTTATCGGTAAATAATTAGTTGCTGCTGTACACATACTCTCATCTGCCACTTGCCCTGACCTACTCTCACATTCACCATAAAGGAGAAGTTTCCATTCTGTTCTTGTGCATTCTGGCCTCTCTTAATGCATAGTGGCTGTGGGTTTACGTATAGCAAGTTTGATTACCTGTAAACACGGTTCTCCATAGGCAGCAGGATGAATCAGCCATACTTGAGATCTACCTGCCTCCCTAGGGAGTTGATTGCCTCACTTAAGTTCTGGGGTTTCATGTGACAGCAACTGTGTGTGGAAACTCCCGCTCATGCTCAGTAAGATGCTCACTGAACTCTGAGAGCTGGGTCTATGTCAATGCCTTTGGATAATGTCACCCAATACATTATGTCTGATTTATCCTGCCTATGGAGAACAGTGTTTACAGGTAATCAAACTTGCTATACGTAAACCCACAGCCACTATGCATTAGAGAGGCCAGAATGCACAAGAACAGAGTGGAAACCTCTCCTTTATGGTGAATGTGAGAGTAGATCAGGGCAAGTGGTAGATGGAGTATGTGTGCAGCAGCAACTAATTATTTATCAATAAATAGATTGCAGTCCTCCAGTGGAGAATTAAATGCAAAAGACTCTGGTCAGTGCCACAACTGTGTGCCGAGCTATTTTAAAGCATGGACAGAACGTTGATATCTCGTACAGTTTCTCTTCAGCAAAAGTCTCATCAGAGGGCAGGCTTATCGGCAGTACTGGTGGAGAGACCTGGACTGGATTCCTAGCTCGGGGTGTTGCGGAGGAAACAATCATGGCCTCTAGTGAAGAGGGAGCCGTAGTCATCAACTGCCATCCTGTTTGTCATTTTTGTCCATGGGACTTCATGAGGTCCATATTCAGAAGCATTTAGCTGATTAACTCAAAAGTTATATGGTTACATGAACAATTTGGGCACTTATCCGGCTAAAATTTAGCTAGGTAACTTAGGGGCATTTCTTGGAGGAGTTAAATTAGCTGGATAGCTTAGCTAACTGTAAAATAGCTGGCTCTATTCAGTAGTGTGGCTGCACTATTGAATATACCTCCAAATTTAGTCGGATAAGTTTATCGGTTAGCTTTGCTATTCAGGCGGTGACTGAATATGGACCTCTATGATTATATCTGGGGTCCTATGTTCCTGTGTGACAGTAGATAACTTGATTTTATAAAGAGCCTTAAAATTTTGTCTGCAGATTTTGGTTATTACAGATTTAAATTGGTTTATCTGAAAAGTTAAATTTGTATTGCATCACTTTTGTTATGCATGCATACATATAGATATATTTATGCACAAAGTTGGAATTCATGTTTTTTAAGCCAAGATAATGGTATTTGTAATCCTCCTATATACAGCACCACAATTTTTAAGGGCAAATATATACATAAGGTCAGTCATTTCTGGCCCTCTCTTTCTGAGGTTTTACAAAATAAAAATCCTCGGTAAAGGAGGTCATCTGAAACTGTGCTTCTAGTTTTTAGTTGTGACAGAATCAAAGTATCTGATCAGGTATTAAGGAAAACAAAATGCCATGCCCACCCTAGAGTTGGCTGCCTCAGAAGAATTAGGAGTGTCTCGATTGATCTGGCATGGCAAGAGGTTGTTGATGACAGGGAGACCTTGATTGCCTATGCTAATAATTCTCACAACCTCTGTTGTCAATAGAAATCCCTTTTCTAAAATTATTGCTAATTGTATTGTGGAAGGAATTAACCTGCTTGGAAGTCTTTTAACAATACCCTAAAAAGAAATCCCCCAGAATATCATGTAGAGGAAGTTTTAGTTGGGCGATCCTGAGAATTTTAAAACATCAGTGTCATGACTTGACCTCTTAAAGGTGAATGGGAATTTCCAGTCACCAAATAAGTGAAATAAAACTAAGCATTCTGTGTTCTCATTTTTGCTCAAAAGTGAAACAGATTTTTTTACAAGCAGGGGAAAAAGAATTTCTCCTTACATATAGTAGTTGACAGCTAGCTGAGTCAAAGGCTTTGGTAGTGCTACCTCTGTTGCAGTGCCTTGAAGGAGATCCTTACTCGTTAGAGGCAACTAATTATCTCCTGAAAGAGAGGTGGCACATTTTTTTTTTTGTCCATACTTTTTGATTGGCTAGCACTGCATGGCTCTGACTTTCTTTTCCCGCTCACTGTTTGCTGCGTGCAGACACTCCTCCAAGCACTGAGAAGCATGGATATGTCATGCCATAGACTAGAGAATGTGCTTTACATTTTGACTATCCATGTACTTCCACGAGGGGCGCTCATCTCTCTCTCTCACTCTCTCTCCCTCTCCCCCCTTCAGAACACTTACACCAATGCAGACAAGTTACTAGAGGCAGCAGAGCAGCTGGCCCAGACAGGGGAGTGCGACCCGGAAGAAATCTATCAGGCTGCCCATCAGCTGGAGGATCGCATACAGGACTTTGTGAGGCGTGTGGAGCAGCGCAAAATCCTGCTGGACATGTCGGTGTCTTTTCACAGCCATGTCAAAGAGGTATGATGCCAGCAATGGGAAGAAAAAGAAAAAAAGCCTTTAAGTGTTGCAGTGTCACCTGAAAGGATCTTCCATAGTTCATGATAAATGAGGCACTGTGTCCTGGTGGTGACTCTGCTGAGTATACTATGTGTTCAGACTAGTTTTGTAATCTGAGCACAGCTTCATGGTACCAACTTCAATAATGTAATTTGAACAGATACGTGCATCCCTGTCCGATCACTGACTTTAGAATAAAATAACCCCTCCTACGCTCTTTGCCTGTCCTGAAAGTAGTGGGCGCGCTCCCAGTTTGCCCCATACCTGTAGCTGACTGTTGCCACCTGCTCCTTTCCCCTCTTCCCGAATGAAGGAATGAGCAGAGCCTCCTCAGTGTTCCACTACCGCAAGAAATAGAACTTAAATGTGGGGTAAAATAGTGTGAAGGAATTGTTTCACAGCAGGTTAATCTAGTGCAGCATTCATCTATAACTATCTGGAGTAAGTTTGCTGCCAGACTTTTCCTTTAAGGCAATAAGGGAACTGCTGTAAGATGGGAGTCTGTAAGCTAAGAGCCAGGTTACTAAGGCTTTTCTCCCATTCTGTGTCTATGGGAAAAATGCTTAGTGAATGTGACCCTAAAATCCTTAAGAACCCCTCTCCACATCTTGTATCTTTGTTGTTATTTTTTCGTTTGTCTTTACTCCTGATCTGTGTCCACTCTAAAGGCAAGCCTTCAAGTTTGCCAGAAGAGAGCTGTTTGCTTTAGGGCTCGTTGTGGCAGGCCTTTCTTTGTGCATCAAGGGAGTTGTCAGAAAGCAGAACAGAGCGCATGCGGCCTAGTCATGAGAAACAAGCCTAAAGTAGTGACCATGCAAAGCCATTGGCAGCTTGTTCTTTAGACTTGCACTCTGCTTGTGGGAGGGCTTTTCTCCAGCAGGTTGCAGATTTTCTTCCAGGACTAGTTTTTAAGTTCTCAGACTCAGTTTTGTCAGTCACAGAGCAGCAAGCAAGCTCTTGAAAACCTATGTTAAGGTTTGGCGGGGGCAATAATATGCACAACACCTCTGAAGTCCTTTGTGACCTAAGCAGTCTTTGGAAAGGGGTAGGAGGTGTTAAACTGTTTACTTTTGTTGTAGCTGCAAGCCAAAGGTGAGGACTCTAACAGCAGGGCCAGCACTTAACTCTCTGAGCTTATCCAGCTTAAAAGACAGGTTTTCTTGCCCTGTGCAGTATTTCAAAAAGGCACGGGAAGCAACCCCTTTAGCAATTTCCCTGGCCCTCTGAAAACAGCCCTATTAAGAACAGTATCACTGATTACCCTCCCTGTCATGAAATCTGATTTGGTACACTCTGTTTTGATGCTATTTGTGATGACAAAATTAATGTGGCATGCATTAAATGGATTAATTTCACTCTTCAAGTAGTGAAACATTTCAGTACTGAATATGGTGAAATTTATCGTTTTGCATACCAAAAAAGCCAAGGTTTAGTTTCTCACGTCTTGGTTGTTTTTGGCTTGTTAGTAATTGGGAGGGTAATTTTCAAATGGCCCACATAGGCAAAAAATCTGTGCTTGCTTTGTACTCGCAGACTTGAACTGACCTGGCTGGTTTCCCTTTCCAGGGGATCTCTTAGGGAATGATGGGAGCGGTAAAGCTACATTAGTTGGGTGGATGGGTAGACTAGGCAGGCCCATACGGGCTTCTTTCTCAGTTTGTAATGAAAAAAAACAAAACAAACATAAGTTGTAAGTGTGGGGGAGATCGGCTCAGGGACACATGAAAAGTGTGAGCCAGAGATCACTTGGTGCCCTGCTATCTGGGGCATAAATTTGAATGAAATTGGATGAATGGTTGAGAAGTTATTTGGGGGGAGGGAGCAGGCAGACAAACAGAATAAAGAGCCCGCGACTCCCCTTTAGGGAGCAGGGCACAATGGGGCGTGGAAGACAAGGTGGGCAGACTTAGGGAAGGGCCCGGGGGGGGGGGGGGGGGGGGGTGGGGGCGGTGCCTGGTGAAAAGGAGAGCTCCAGTATGGGCGGCCCCATTTTTGGCCAAGCACCATCGGCGCGGCTTCGTCCCCTCCCACCCTCCCATTCAGGATAGGGTAGCTAGAGTAGAGGGTCGAAACGTTAGGTCCTGTCGCAGCACTTGGCGTTGCGTGGTGGCTGGCGGGAGCGACATCCCCCCCCCCCCCCGCACTTAGGAGGATCGAGCAGGCGGCTCGGATTGTGCAAGCGGCCTAACAGATCCGCGCAGTTCCTCCTGCTTCAACGGCCAAGAGGGAGGACAAGGTGAATGCTGAGGCGCTTAGACCAAACGACCCGACTCCTACGGTCGGGTCGCTGGCAATGACGCTATGGCTTTAACGGGCAGGTGTTAGTGGCAGCTGCCCGGCTTCTATGGCTGGGGGGTGTGCCGGCGCCTCAGCAGACTTACATGCTTGGCACCTAGAAGCGGAGGGGTGTTCGCTGGTCACAAAGTTAGTTAATAAATTGTTATGTTGTTTTTACTATTTATGCTAATGTTGTTGTTGTGTTATTTATTGCTGGTTAATTGTATTGATGGGCTGCGGCCATTTATTGTTCCAACAATAAACTGTTATCGGATGAAGTTGTGTGAGCCTGCAATAAATTGGGAAGAGTGGGTGGGTGGTTAGACGCAGCCTTTCCACTGCCCACATTGTGATTTTGTAAGGCAGGTTTCCCTGTAGGAAACTAGAGTAAAAAAGGCAATAGCACCGGTATTCACTGGAATAAGATCCTAATCATTAGGTCCTGTCCGATTATGTCTAGGGAATCCCCTAAGCCACACCTGGTCTTGTGTCTAGGTGGTGAAACAAAGCAGTCTGAATAATATTACACTTTGTAGTATGGCTCCTGTGTGCTGATACTGTGGTTTCTGGATAAAGGTTGTTGGCTGAGCCTTGCTGCTCGTATTCCTAACTCACTCAAGTCTTGTTATGTAGTGAGAGTTTAGAGTTCAACTTTGCTTTTTTCCCATCTGCCAGTCCCAAACCTTTTCAGTTTGCACCCTGTTTTAACCGCACCATTTCCTTTAGAGGAAAGCCAGGTAATCAGTTAAGCCTCAATTTTGGAAAATTAAGGGAGATTGCAAGAAATGAATGCAGAGGAGCAAATCTTTGCAAGACAGAGCTGAATTTCCCTTCCTCCATTCCCTGCCTGACCATATATCTTTTTTTTTTTTTTTTGCAATATGCAAAGACATGCCACAGGCTAAATAGTTCCATTTAAAGGCCACTTGGACAATTCAAACATTTTCATGCCTGAGCCATACAGCATCTAATAGTTTTTTTCGAGTTTGTTCATTTTTTCAGCTGGGTTGAATGTCTCCCTGTAATCTACATTTAAAGTAGAATTTTGGCTTCACTGACCAGAAAGTTTATTGCAAAGCAGTTTATTTGGTGCTGTAGCACTTGCTGTGCACAGTTGGATCCTACATTTCCCTTGCTGGCTCTTTAGCAGAGTGCTGATGCTTTGGAAAGCCGATCTCCAAAGGCCTGTGAATATAAAGCTGGAAAGTTATTATACGGAAGGAGTACATATCTGTCCATCTGTTTGGGAGCAAAATAACTCATTAGAGAAGGTACAGAAAGTCATTAAATTTGGCATGTGGGAAAAAAACTGGGACTATCTCAGACTAGTTCAAAGCAAAAGCCTGTGGCATCAGTTCAGTAGGTAGAGAATTACTCCTGGGGGAATTCTGCGCACAAAAACTTAAAATTCTGCAAACTTATATTGGTCAAAATAACACAATTTACATGAGTCTTTAAGTAATTACATTTTAAATTAATATAGAAAAAAGTTATTTTTTAAATATTTTGAGCAGAATTTCCCTAGAAATTCACTGTAAGTGTCCCTTCCACTCGCTCTCCCTACTCCCCTGGCCACTTTGCCCTCTCAGGCCCCAACTCCTCCACCTGCCAGTATCTCTCCCCTCCACCTCTAGGCTCAACCCCTTCCACTCTATTGCCAGTCCAAGTTTGACCCTGTTCTCAGTGCTGCCCCTCACACAGGCTCCCTCTGTCCCTCCCTCTCTCACACACATACTCCCTCTCTCTAGTACACATACACACACCCTCATACAGGCTCCTCTCTCTCTCGCACACACACACACACACATCTCCTCATAGAGCTCTCTTGCATATACACCCACACAAGCTCCCTTTCTCTCTCACATATACATTCCCCACACAGGCTACCTATGTCTCTTTCTCATGCACCCTTTCACACAGGCTCTGTCTCACACATACACAATCCCTTCACACAGACTAGCACCCTCACATACACACAATCCCTTTTTCAATCACACAAGCTCCCAATCTCTCACACACATACACACTCCTTCACAATCTCCTCATATAGGCTTCCTGTCTCTGAAACCCACTCAAGCATCCCCCCACCCACTCCCCTCTCTTACCTCCCATGTTCTCTCACACCCTCCTGCTCTCTCACCCTCCTCTCTCCCACATCCCTCCCCTCATATATGCTCCCTCTCTGAAACCCACACTCAAGCATCCCCCACCCAGCCCTCTTACCAACCATGCTCTCTCTCTCTCTCTCACCCTCCCCTCCCCTCTCTCTCACACCCTCCTCTCCCCTCTATCACACACATTCTCTCACTGGCATGCCTAGGCAGATCATGTCACGCGTATGCTGCGAGACGTGCTCTTCCATGGCGAAGATGAAGGCCTGGGCGCGCCGTTCGCAGCACGGGGGCCTTCCCTTTTCGTCGCGAATGGCGCACCCAGGCCTTCATCTTCGCCGTGAACAGAGCGCGTCCCCTGGCACACGCGGGACACACTCCGTCTAGGCATGCCGGGGTCTCCTCTGGCAATGTTGCGCAGTGTGTGGGGGGGGGGAATTCTATGCAAATTCTGCGCTCCGCAGTAGTGCAGAATTCCCCCAGGACTAAGAGAATAGAGTCTCCCAAAAAAACCCCATTGCTTTACTAAGGGAGACAGGCAGAAGCAACAGAATGTTGGTGAGTTCTGCATGGCAAAAGTGCCCTTCCTCATCCCAGTAGCTTCTGGTATAAATTCAAACTTCAGAAAGCAAGGAAAAAGTCAGCCACACACAGAGATGGCCAGATTCAGAGATGCTACAGAAACATCTGACAAGTGGCAACAAGTGGAAAATTCAAACTGAAGCACAGAATCTGAAACCAAAATGCATGTCCTTGCTGTTAGGACTACCTCAATCTACAATTCGACCTCTGCAAATATTTCAAAATTCCGCTGCCAGAGTTTTGACAGGCAAAAAAAAAAAAGAGTGACCATATTACAGGAACACGTGCTGAACTCCACTGGCTTCCAATTGAACAAAGAATACAATATAAAGCACTTTGTATAATCCATAAACTAATCCACGATGATAAAGCCGACTGGCTTAACACGGCACTGCGCGTGCATGTCCCACAAAGAAACCTGAGATCTGCAAATAAAGCTCTACTAAAGCTCTGTCAAATCAGCACATCTCACGCAAGTAAGGGAAAGAGCACTGTCACTGGCTGGTCCTGTACTCTGGAATACCATGCCACTTGAAATAAGACTACAGACAAATCTGAAATTATTCAAAACTAATCTGAAAACCTGGCTTTTTAAACAAGCATTTTATAAAGATAAAGAAAAGGAGAAAAATAGTTGAGCGATAAGGATGCACCAAGCTAGAAGTTTTTAGTAACCTACATAAGCACATTAATGTTAAAATCAAACTGCCTAATTTGTTCCTATCAGGTTTAACTTACACACCTAGTTTATTATTTTACATTGTTACCGTACTATGATGGCACATGAGTAATTTGTAATCTGTACCACCCATATTTCTCTTTATCGTGCCCTTCTGTAAACCGTTGTGATGGTATTTAACTTAACGACGGTATAGAAACATTTTTAAATAAATAAAAATAAATTAAAAAATGGGGAAAAGATTACAAGTCTTTGACTTTCAAAAATGCTGTCCAGTAGAAGTCATGCCTTAGTGAGAAAGTAAGTGCTGTGAGGAAAGGAGAGAGGGAGCTGTAGGATGTTCCCTTCACACATTCTGCCCAGGGAGGGGTGAGGAGGCTTGGAGGTAGTGACGGACCCAAAAAGCAAAGCGGAAGCCGATCCATTTGGCTGTATTACAGTGAAAACAATAGGAATCGGATGATCAAAAGAAGCCCTTTATTTCAATGCCCACTCTGGCCGAGTTTCGCTCATAGAGCTGCCTCAGGGGCAATTCAATCAGCAGGACTTAAAATGTGCCTGCTGGGCTGCTGTCACAATGTCACAATACCACGTACGAACATACATTAGTTCCTGCGGATTGCTTTGACGTTCATTCTGCTACTATGAACGTCAAAGCAATCCGCAGATAGTATAGAATTTTTCTGTGATAAGGCTTGGCCTCTCCAGATTGCTCTCACCCTCCCCCAGACTCAACAACCTTCCCAGTTCTCTCCTCTTATGACTTGACCCCCTTCCCCATGCTAGATCTCTCCTCCTCCTTGCGTTAATCCCCCTGTCCATCGCTTACCTCACTCCTTCCACCTTCCACCAGGGCTGAGCTCTCTCTCCCATCCCTTCCCCCATAAACTTTCTCTCTCTGTCCCGCCAAGTTCAAACCCTTACTCTGTTGTCTCTCTCGCCACCCCCCAGCAAGACCCTTAGCTTTCTCCTCCCATGCCCTCAGGCTCGATCCCCTCCCCAGCTGTCTCTCTCTGCTCCCAATCCACTTCTCTCCCCTTCACCCCAGAAATTCCCCTGACTTTGTCTGCCACTCCTTCTGTAGCAAGACTCCTTGCTTGCTGTCTACCTCTTTCATTCATGTCAATGCAGGCTGGTTCATCTCTTCTGGCCTGTGTGGGCTTCCGCCGACTTCCCCCCCCCCCCCCCAACTCTCCTCCTCACATAGGCCAGCCCGCCTCTGCTCCTTTCTCTCTCTCCAAGCTGACGCCTTTGCCATTCCTTCCTCTCTTCTGGCCGGCAGATCGCCAGGGCCATTGCCGCTGCTTCCTGGTCCCCATTGCCTAATTCTGTGGTACAAACGTGGGGGAGGGGAATTCTGTGCAATGCACTATTGCCTTGGAATGTCGTCAATGTGCAGTGCAGAATTCCCCCAGGAGTCAAAATCTCAAGATCGTTCCCAGAGCTCTTAATGATAAGGTGGCCCCGACTGTTTAAGCACTCACATCACTGCGATCCTCGTGGCTTATTTTACTGGATGTAGCTTCAGTGTACCTGGTTAGGCTTGCTTAAGTCTTGAGAGCAAATGTTTTCAGCAGCAGGGCCCATTGTTTTTGGAATTCTTCAAAAGATAAGTTGCCCTCATAGCAAATTTTTTTTTTAAATTCTACGAGTCTTTGGTTAGTAATCAGCCTCTCGGGCATGTTTTGATGTGAGGCAGAATGCCTCACATCAAAAACATTCACCTAGAAATGTTTGAAACCTACCTCTCTCTCTGAAATCCAAACCATCCTTAGAGAATGAAAACCATCTTCGCACCCAGCGGACCATATTCCCACAAAACTTCTCCTCTCAAATAGCAGACATCATCTCCAAAACATTGGCTGACATCATCAAACTGTTCGCTTTCCCAAGGTTCTTTCCCAGAAGACCTCAAACAAGCCTCACTCAAACCACTTTTAAAAAAAAACCCAACCTGGACCTAAAAGACCATCCTTAGAAGAATGAAACCATCTTCGCAACCAGCGGACCATATTCCCACAAACTTCTCCTCTCAATAGCAGACATCATCTCCAAAAACATTGGCTGACATCATCACCTCATCAACAGTTAGCTGCGATAGGAATCTCTGGATTAGTGCTCTCCTGGTTCAATCGTTCTAACCAACAGAGGCTACAAGGTAAAAATCCAGAACAAAGAATCATCACGCCACGACTCGACCATCGGAGTCCCACAAGGTTCCTCTTTATCCCTACATTCTTTAATATTTACCTCCTACCACTCTGCCAATCCTTACCCAACCTCAATTTAATACACTTTCTCTATTGCGGACGACATCCAGATCCTGATCCCCACTCACAAGAATCATTCTCAAAAACCCTCGAATACTGGGAATCCTGTCAACTAGAAATTAAAAGCCTCCTCAAAGCCTTAATCTGGTACTAAACCTCATCCAAAACTGAAGTACTACGCTCATACACTCCAGATAACAAATCTCACAGCCTGTCTCCCAACCAACCTACAAACCACTCATGTGAGGGATCTAGGTGTGCTAATCGACAATAAACTGAACTTCAAAGCCCACATCAACAAAACTACCAAAGACTGCTTCTATAAACTGCAAGTTTTAAAAAGGATAAGACACTATTCCATCGCCATAGACTTCAGAACCATCCTCCAAGCCCTCATTTTCTCTAAATTAGACTACTGCAACTCACTTTACTTGGCCTCCCCGCCTCATACACAAAACCGCTTCCAAATGGCTCAAAACGCAGCAGCCCGTCTACTAACAAACACCAAGAAAAGAGACCACATCTCCCCAGTCCTTCAAGACCCTCCACTGGTTACCAATTCATTTCAGAGTCATTTACAAATCCATCACCTTGTTATACAAAATCATTCACCAACATACCATAATCCACCTACAAATTCCTCCCCGTTTACACAAATCCACAGACCGACCAGGGAAGCCTACAGAGGATGCCTCCTTGTTCCACCCACAAAAACTACTAATCACAGCACCTTGAGAGACCGAGACCGAGCCCTTTCCACAGCAGGACCACCGCCTATGGAACTCCATCCCCCCCCAGATCTCAGAAATGAACCATGCCTCCTAACCTTTAGGAAAAGACTAAAACATGGCTTTTCAGGCAAGCCTTCCCGAACTCCACCTAACACCGCTCCATCAATAATCTCTCTGCTTAGAAGCTGTATATAGTGGGACTCCATATTTATATTGTACACTTGTATATAAATAACCTCCTCTATCTCTCTTATTTCTTACAATCCCAGTTCATTAGCCCTTGTTAAATGTAACTGCATCTCTTCATCACGTTATTTATGTTTCTGGTTGTATTTTTTCGCACCCTCTGTTTTCTGTAAACCGACATGATGTGAACGAGTTCTTGAATGCCGGTAATAAAAAAAACCTTAAATAAATAAAATAAATAAATAATCGGCAATAACTTTAGCTCATCAGAACTTGGTTATTCTTGCAATACACAAGGCTTGGCTGTTCACGTTAAGACATTGATTCCCCGTTGGTTTGGAGCTCTTTAGCCTTGGTTTTTCAAATGTTTTCATATTTGTGAAGTTTTGTGGCCTATTGCGTGGGATATAAATCTTTTAAATAAATGGGCACTCGAAGTGGCAAAACCCCCTTGAGGGCATAGCATGCACTCAGCACATAATGTATGAGAACCCCCACCGCCTCCTTGTTTGCAAATCTGTTGGCTGGCATTCTCAGAGCTTAGGCCTGTCCCTGCTTATTTTTATTTACTTTATTAATTTTTTTTCTGAATAACGTCTTAAATCCTTAGCTAAAGTCATTTATTTTTAGCCAGTGTTTGCTCCTGAAAGCAAAGGAATTAAGCATTAAACGTTTTAAAAAAGCTTTCCCATGCCAGCCAAATAGCCCCTTGGGTCCCAGATTGCTGCCAGTCTGCATCTGGGCTCTGTTCAGTTTTCCACTGTTGTGCATCTGTTTGGTTAACACTTAATTTTAATGGCGCTTTTATTTATTTTTTTCCAAGCTCCAGTCGTTCGCTCAGCAGCGATATCTGTTGTCTGATTTGGATTACAGAGGGAAGCCGGTTATTTTTGTGCAGGAAGACTGTTGTTGGCAGTGACTGACCGCCTAGTACTGGGGTGGGAGAGGTGAGAGAATAGAAAATAATGGAAAATTCCCCGAGAGCTGCAAATGAAGGCTTTGAGGCACTGTGGGCCTCAGTCTGGGCTGGTTCCAGTTGATCTGGAAGGCCAGAAGAGCAGGAGGAAGCAGCTGGGAAGAAAACCAAACACATTCTTTAAAACAACATTAATAAAATAATTTGGCATAACATGAAGTATTTGTTTAAAAAGTTACAGTTTGCTAGCAAGTTCTCAATTTGAATAGAGTTATTTTTGGCCCACTCTTCCACTCTCGCCCCCCCCAAATCTTTTTTCTATCTAGCCTCAGCCCTTGCAGTAATAATCCTTCTGCCAGCCAGGGCCACCGACCGCAGCTCTGCTGGAGTCCAGTCCACGAGCACAGCAGAGTCTGGCTGGATTGGGTTGGTGTGGTGCAGTGGTTGCTGCGTTCTCCCCGGCTGGTCCGAGGAGCCAAAGCCAGGCTCAGAACTCAAACTCTGATCTCCTGCATGGCACCACTGCTGCTAAGTCAAGCGATTTTTAAGAACCGTTAACAGTAAAGCTTTCAACCCCCTGACAAACGGGACCAACATTTGCAAAGATTTCAAAGCACTGATGGGAGTGGGTGTTTTTTTCCATCCCTGATATTTAGAAGGCAGCCCTCCAACCAGTGACCCCCCAACGCTATTCGAAGGGCATTGGTTCTTTATAGATCCACAGGGAACAGGGCCCTGTTGCTGAGCCAAACCAGTGCCGTAGCACCCACTGGCTTGCCGGCGAAGCCGTAGTTTTCTGAGACCTGCTAGATCTAGCGTCTGAGGGTGAGCCCAGCAAGAATGAGGATGGGAAGGGGGGAATACGAATGTCCGTGCACCCTTTAAGCGACTGTCTGGCTGCCACCCTCTCGCCCGTCTACATCATAAGCCTAAAATCATTTCCTTTTAGGTCACTTGTGTGGGTTAAGTTCTGCAGGGGTGCGGTTAGTTTCTGGGGGAGGTCAGCGAGCGATTCCCTGGACATCGCATTGAGCAAGCACTAGTGACGTCTGAGCATTAGAGGTAGAAAACCTGAGGTGGTGTCCTCTGGCATGCTCCTGACCATTTTAGCACAAACGTTCTGTGTCGCATGGGTCGCAGACGTGCTAGCAGATGTTCCTCACTGAAAACCCTTGAGAATGGTGAAAGGAATAAAAAAAAATAAAAATTAAGTATTTACTTTACAAAATTGACAAATTAGTTCCTGTGTCCATGTGCTTTGAATTTTGAGGCAAATGTGTTTTGCTGAAAGAAGAAAAAAAATAGTTCACTGAATTGAGTGCAGTAAGGATGAGCTGAGGTCGCAGACGCTCCTGCTGCTGGCTGCAAAGGGGGTAGCCCCTGCAGATGAGGAATGTGATTTTTCAGGTCACTATTATAGAAATGTAATAAAATCTCTTTTAATAAAAGAAAGCTACCCACTGGGTTGGATGCTACGGGGCTATACATTGGTGACGTGTGAACGTTTCAAAGTGCTTGGTACTTTTTAAGGCTTTCTGAGTATTTAGATATTAAATCACAATTTGAGTGACTTTCATGACCATCTCTTCATTTAGCTCTGACAGCTTTCCCCCTCGCCTCATACCTTTCTGATTCCCAATGATCTTCTTCTCCTTGCAAATTCTCTTGCTTTGTGGTCTCCCTTATCTCATCATCTGCCCGTGCGGTTTCCAACGTTCACCTCAGCTCAGGACATGCTGGCCCATGGGGCTTTGCAAGTGGTGCCAGTAGAAGGTGGCTGAAGCAAATTGAAGAAAGGTGCGGGGGTGGAGGATGAGCTCCCACTCTGCTGATAGGGAAGGATGGGGGGCAGTGAGGGGAAGCAATAAGCTTTGGGAAGGGCAGATGCTTGGAAACGGAGGGCAGATGAGGGTAGCAGAGAATGTGGTCTGGCTGTTCCAATCTAGGGTAGAGAGCTTAGTGTTTGACAGGTGGGCTCTGCCAGCTGCACTAGCAGTTACACACATACCTACATCTGCACTCACACCTGCACGGACACGCACACCTGCACGCACACCTCCTTAAGGTGTGTGATAGGGGGGTCCAAATGTGTGATTCGTATTGTAGAGACTGGGTTTATTGACAACAGGTTGGGTTCCTGCACTGTAGATCCAACTTGATGTCTCGCCTGACCCAGAGGATAGGCTTGAGGGCAACATGGAGGTGAAGGAATATCAAGAACCAAGGGAAGGAGGGAATTTCCTCCTTCTGTTTCACCCAACTCCATGGGGGCCGGGAAGGTTTGGAGACGGGAGGGCATGTGCAAGCGAGAGTAGGATGCAGCGGGACAGTCTCTCTCAGCTATAAGACCATGCGTGTTGTAGGTCTGATGAGGGGAAGGTGTCTTTCATGAAAACCATGCAGTTAAGCTCTGTGTTTGTCAGTACTGAGGCATGTGATAAAGCATTCCCCTTTAAGATCTCCCAGGAAATGATAATTGGGTTCAAAGGGGGGGGGGGGGGGGGGAGAAGAAGGGAGTGAAAAAATATATGTACAATAAAACCATGAGTGTAGATAGGGTATCAGGTAAGAACCAAATTTCCTTTCCTGCTTTGCAGTCATAAGTTTAATCATATTGCTTTTTCTAACTAAACACCAATCAGTTTAAGTCAGTATTTTGTTGGTGTCTCTCGGTTTGGCAGAATAAATTTTACTTTTCCATGTGAAAAAGAGTAATAGGATGGAAAGGTTTGCAGAGTGCTAGCCCTTAACATGCCCTAAAGAGAATAGGAAAGTGTCATTGTCATGATCGACGCAGCACGCGTTGTTATGATATATTTGTCATTCATGCTGTTACAAGTCTGGACGTAGAGTACATTTAACGCAATGCTTCTCCCTCCCTCCCTTCCTTCCTTCCTCTCTCCATCCCTCCTGGAGCCTGTTACCACCATTTCCTTCCCAGTGATTCTCCCAGATCCCCTGCAGTCAGTGCGAGCTTGCAATTTTCCCAGGGCAGAGGAGAAACTTCTCTTTTGAACACATGGACAACTTGTGCGCCCGGTACCAACAGGGAGTAGCTTCAGTGTGGATTTAAAAATTTTCCTATGGAGAACCCCTTTCCTGGACATGCCTCATCCGGGGCCAGAACGATCCTTACAGCAACTTAATAAATCCGTTCTGGGAAGGGTAGAAGGGAAATGTAGGCTGGAAATGTTGTGCTCTTCCCACCGAGAGCTACCCTGACAAGTGCTTGTGTGGTTGTCAGGGTTGCTTCTGTTCTCTTCTCCCGGCCATCTCATAGCTGTGGACGTGGCTGGAGGAGCTGCAGAAGGAGCTGCTGGATGACGTGTACGCAGAGTCGGTGGAGGCCGTGCAGGATCTGATCAAGCGCTTTGGCCAGCAGCAGCAGACCACCCTGCAGGTGACTGTCAACGTCATCAAGGAAGGAGGAGGATCTGATCCAGCAGCTGAGGTTGGTCAACCGGTGCAATATTCCAAATGGAATTGTTCAGTTGCTGTTTAGATAAACACGGAATTGCACCGTATATCTGATGCCTTCTTTGTGCAATTAGTTGGGTGCGCTCTTGTTTCAGATGGGTAATGTCTCGTTGCGCATTAAAGAACGCACACTGGGTAAAAAGGCCAAATACCCACTTTGTTCTTATGTACATTTCTTAGCATGAAATATTCGGTGATATCTTTCTTTTGCTCGTATAAATAAGGTATTAGTTGCACTGGTTTGGGCCATGCATAGCAAGCACCGGCACTATAAACTTCACCAAACATTGTACCTGGATCACTAAGGATATTTCCCGGAGAGACAAAATGGGAGAAAAGCCTTAATGAATCTGGCCCATTGTTTGCATAAGACAGAGGAATTGGGTTTTTTTTTTTTTTCAAATCAAAATCCTGACCAGGTCAGCACAAAACAAAGGCTAGTGACATTTACAGTGGTATGATCAGCAGGAGAGGATGGTTGTTAGTGACCCATATTGATGGTCCTCCTTTCTTTCATTTGTAGCTCACCAGAGCAACAGTGTTAAAAAAAAAAATATATATATATATATTAATGCTGAATAATAATAGTAGTGTACACTGCACCACAGCACATTTAGGCCATTAAAAAAATAAATAAATAATAAAAAAAATATGTATATATATTATATCCCTACTGGAATTAGGGCTCTGAGAGGTTCTCTCCAGTTTTTCCAGCCAGTGGGAAGAAATCCTCATATGCTAACAGCACAGGCATTGGAGGGGTGAGGTGGTGAGTTTGAGTGAGGTGCTATGCGTAGTCTCCTAAGATGTATGTAAGTGGAACAATACATAAAATGGCAATGAAGAAGGGTCATGGAGGTGTTCAGCTACAACAGGAATGGACGCTGCACCTTGGGTCACCTCCCGTTGGGGTTGGTTTGGGGACGCGGGATCAGGCTCCTCTGGCGATCGCTTTTAATTGCCCATGCTGTGGCCTTTCTCACCGCGCAGACGTGATGCCTTCCTCAGGCCCCCTCACCAGCCGGGTCTGATTTTTTAGGATGCCTGCGTTCCTGTAGAGCGCGGCACGGGATAGTGCCTTAATGGCGCTGTCCCGGCCCGCCCACGCCCCACCTAGACCTGCTCCTGGCCCCGCCCCTTCTTCTTCTAGCTGGTCTTCGGCACGTACCGGGAGTTACATGCATTGGCCGTGCAGGGTGCACGTGGCCCGGCCACACACATCTCCCGGTTTTTACATGTGCCGGCTTTTACAAACCTGGCCTTTAATGGAGCTATTGAGTGTTTGACAAGTAAATGTTCATACCAAAAAAAAAGAAAGAAATGGAAGCGTGAGGCATTTTGGGTACCGAACCAAGTCAGTTCCCACTCACTGACTGTTGGCTGAGAGCAATACAGAATCCCATCTGTTCCTGTCCTCTGCTAGCGGAAAACTGCTCTGCAGCAGCAATCCCCCCCACTTCCCCCAACGGGACAAGGTTATCCTATCTTCCAAGCTGAAAAGTGAGCCCCACGGATGACCGTAGAGAGTCTGGCTTTGGGATGGGTCGACATGGGAGTGGATTGGGGGTTGCAGGATTTCTTTCTCTTTTGGCACTGTCCGAAGTGCTGCTGAGAAGCACATTCAGGAACAACAGTGGTGGTAGTTGGGGGGGGGGGGGAAGGGTGGAGGGCGGGAGGGGGGAGACTTCGGAACGGAGAAACTATGCCAACAGAGCGAAGCAGTGTATGCTGACACAGAACGATCGAGCACGTGAGGGGATTATTTGGCTTCCCGCCAGGTTCTCTAATAGACTGAACACCTGTTGCACAGCCAGTGTGGGAGCCTATAGCAGAATTGAGCTTTTGGCAGGGACGGTGAATGTGGAGGCCAAAACCCAGGACACATGGTAGCACAAGTGGGAGATATTTAGATGGGTCCTGCTGCCTGGCAGTGAACAGGCCTGCAGTGCCCCATTCATGTGTTTCACTGGAGAGAGAAGTATTCCTTATCAGAATTGCATATTACTTGACTAATTCTACTTGGCCCAAACTTTGGAGGGCAGGGGTATAAATGATCCTAAATGTGTATGCCAATCTGATGTGTTTTTACTACAGAACTTCATAATAATCATTTAGCATTCAGATGACAGTTGCTAAGTACATGCCTTTTCCCTTATTTTTTCCTCTGTTTTATTTTTTTATCTCCATGCCTTTCCCCAACAGGGATTCCGCCATTTCCAGCAACAAGACGCCTCATAACAGTTCTATCAATCACATAGAGACCGTCCTGCAGCAGCTGGATGAGGCCCAGTCTCAGATGGAGGAGCTCTTTCAGGAGCGCAAGATCAAACTGGAGCTGTTCTTACAGCTACGCATCTTCGAGAGGGACGCCATCGATGTGAGTCGGGAAAGGGGGGGTGGAGGGTACCACAAAATTTATTCTCAGTGTCGTAGTTTTGTTTATCTTTGCTGCTGTGGGAAACCGCATGTTGGTTAGCTGGGAGACAACTGATTTTGGGCCCTCCCCCTCCCCTCAGTTGCTGTGTCAGAAGGTTGAATGCTCTATTTGTTGTCTAGTACGGAGACCTGATATTGAAAGTCAAATAGAAGTGTTTATTTTTAAAAGAAAATTATACTTGCTTGGCCTCTCCATTTCTCGGTGAGGTTGCCCTGCTAATTGCTCAGTTGCCTCTGTGGGTGCCCATCTTACTCTTTGCTCTGTTGCCAGCTTCAGGAGGCATAGAAAAGTTTGGCAGTGAAGGGGGCAACTTGTTGGCTGCCTGTTGGGCTTGTTTACACAGATTATTTCTTCAAAGTGCACACATAATTCAAGATGTTTTGTCAAGTTTTAAAGTAACAGGAATTACTTATGTTCCTTTAAAAAAAACAAAAAAAACCCCTCAGCTTACCCATTTCATATTCTTTTTCCTTTTTCTTGGACTGATTTCTGGGTTTCCCTTCTTTGCTTTCTAATTATTTTCTCTTGCTTATATTTTCTCACTGTTTTTGTGAATAATAGGTGTTCGGGATTCTTTTGACCCTGCCATTCTGATTTTTTGCTTGTGCCCGGATGATGCCAGCATAGCTTTATGGTCATAATAGGCACAGTCCTGCTTTGGTTTACCACAGTCTGGTACTGAAAGTGGATTAGATCAGAAAAGCTTTCCTCCCCTTCACCTCAACAACAGGCACTTTGTTCCTTCTCAGGAATTAAAAAAAAGTGTCTCTGACAGTACAAAAAGTAATTAGAGATCATCACTACAATGCTAATCAGTTTGAACAAGATTTTGCCAGGTTCTTCAGTGTTCATATACAGGAGTGATGGGATGACCTTTGGTTAAAATAAAATACAATCATTATTGGAAAAGAAGATAGGGTGCTGTGCATAGCATTAATGTTGTATAATTGGGATTTATGTGGACTTTTAAGCTCTGAGCCCTGTTACTGGCTCATTCACCATCTCCATTCATGATCTCTTCACTGATTTGTCAGCTCCCGATAATACTGTACCCATAGGAGGTGGGGGGAGTGGGAGAAGAGGGTTAGAGGGGGACCCCACAAGGTGCCTCAGCATCTATTACAGCAGGAGGTGGTGCGCCAAGCCAAAAGGAGCTGCCCATATTTAAAACTAGTCCCAGAATTCTAGATTTCTGCCCAGAGTTCGGGGTATGTAAATCACTGCCAAAGTGGTAAAGTCTGCACACATTCAGACTACCTTCAAATAAAGAATTATCCTTGAACTCTTCACAAGCTTGCCCAACTCCACAGTGATGATTTTTTTTTTTATATGACTTAAGTGATTTTTTTTTTTTTTTAAATTAATTGGATCTTCTGAAACTATTGCATCCCTGTACCTCTTCAACATAGGACGCTTATAAATAAGCTGAACAGCCTAGGGTTGTGAGTCCTTTGGTGATAAACTGGGTTGTCCAAGGACAAGCAGGATATAGAGGTCTTCACAGTTGGTGACATCATTTGACAGAACCAGACTGGTGAAGATTACTACAAAGCTTCTAGAAGCTTTATTATTTATTTATTTTATTTTCATAAAATTTATTATCCGCTGATCTTCCATTCTTCACTCTACAAGTTCATGCCATTACACAGGGCCACCTCCGCTCTGATTTTTCAAAGGGACCTAAAAGTGATAGTTCTGTCCTTTCTGTCTCTGAGATTTTTTTTGCAGTTTTTGTTGTAGAATCTTCTGGTTTGTTATCTTCCACTCCTTGTAGGTTTTCCCTTTAGATTGATTTATTTTTTTAAATGTTTTTAAATGTTTTGTCATTGACCAAGTGCATTGGTATTGGTGCAACAAGCAGTATTGGTTGGTTTTACTTCTTACTTGGAAAAACGAGTCATTTGATTTAGCCTAGTTAATTTTTCAGCCAGTGCCGAAGAAGCTGAAGAAGGCCAGCGGCTTCAGTAAATTCCCTTGGTTCTGATGCATCATGTCTATCAAGATCCCCATGACATTTATTTATTTAAATTTATATCCTGTTTCTATCATAAAAAAAACCGCTCTGAACAGTTGCAAGAACATAATGGGGGTCATTTTCAAAGGAGTTACGCATGTAAATGTGACATACTATCGTAGCAATTTTCAAAAGCTATTTACTCGAGTAAAGTGCACTTACTTGAGTAAATCCTATGGACAATTCAATGGCATATATTGTAGCAATTTGAAAAGCCCACTTACTTGAGTAAAGTGTATTTACTCGAGCAAAAACCAGTTTTGCTCGAGTAAATGCTTTTTAAAATCTACCCCAATGTGTGCTCTACTTGAGGGATGACCACGAAGTCGAGGAATACTTCGCACGTGGGACGATGACTCCTAGAGAATGTTGCTCCTGCCTAGAGTTCATGAAATGCTCTTTGGGAAGTCTGTCCTGGCCCATTGATATTTGACAAATTCAAAAAAGAATCTGTGTGTTTCCACACTTAACTAATAGTATAAGCAAAAAGGAAACCCGTTGTAACAAAAAAATTTGTTATTATCACTGGCAGGTCAGATTTATGCTTATAAACATTTATAATATATGATTTTTTATATATAATGACTGAAGCCGCATCAGCAAGCCAGACGAAGACCCTGTGTTTAACAAGGGCTTCTGGTCTTCTTAATCATTTGCGGGTTCATATAGTCAAATCCAAAAAAATTCAAAATAAATGTTTAAATGCTTGCTGAATATTGTTGTTACTATATTTAGATTACTCAAAAATACTCAGAATCAGCCCAACAACGGCCGGTGTTTCGCATGTGTAAAAGCTTCTTCAGGGGCCATAATGAGTACTGAGGAAAAGTTGATTTTTCAAATGAAATTTTTCAAAACAGTTCTGACTGGCTTTTGGCTTGCAAACGCTACAAAAAAACATAACATCTCTGTCAATGTTTCAATTGTATCAAAAAATAAATAAACAATTGTACGTAGCTTAGATTTGATAATACCATCGGTTATCACAGGACCAAACGTCTCTACACCTTTCTCTACCGGAACAGAGACCTCCAATATAGGAGGGGTTTAAATAGTAGCTGAAGACGCAGCCGGGATTACCGGATGAAAATCAGCTGGGGATGCCATCAAAGACATCAGAAAACGCGATGACGTCATGTCTGTTTTTATACCATTGACATGTGCATCGGCCTTTTAATGCTGTTTAGATTTATTTATTATTATTATTTATTTTAAAATACTTACATACTGCGCCCTCCAAAGTTCGAGGCAGTTTACAATAAAAACATACATAAAGTTAAAACGAAACAAACATAATAATAGCATAATATAAAACAACATCGTTAAAATAGCAAAAGAAATAAATACAAATTAATCTTTGAAAGGGAGAAAGCAAAGTGAGAGGTGAAACTGGAGAAGTGGAGAATGTGGAGGGGAAGTAAAGATTGAATGTTATTCTGGGAAGGCATATTTGAATAGATGAGTGTTTAGTGCTTTTTGAATTCCTTGGGGTCGACTAAAGACGGCTCTGTGCAGGGAGGGAATTCCAAATGAATGGGCTTGCTATGGGAAAAGAATCGTTCACGGGTGGTTGCTAATCTGGTGGATTTAGGAGAGGGTATTTGTAGGAGCGTTTGGTTCTGAAACCATAAAACCCGAGCAGGAGTACATAAATGCAAAGTGTATTTAGATGCTGTAGTTCAGTTATTCTTTGAGCTGTGAGATATGGAGAACTATTTCTTTCTGAATTGGATCCCCTACCTGTATAATGGGTTAAGAGAAAGTAATGCGTGGTTTATTATATGAATTGGTTATGTGTCCCTTATTGGGTTTTCTTCATATTAACCTCAATTTCTTATTTCATTTGTTCTTTAATTGTAGTTGGTAATTAATAAATATATATATAGTAAAATAAATATTAGCTACTTGGTTCTAGCCGCCTTCTGATTGATGGCATTTAGATACGGCAGTGGATGAAAACTGAAAGCAAACAGGGATGCAGAGAGGCACATATAAGGTGAGGGAGAAGAAGGAGAGAGGTGGTTTGGAAGACAAAAAATGAGTGAGAAAAAAAGTAGACCCTTGAGTGGTGCTGAGGGAACTTGGCAGGAGTGCATTTTACACATTCAGCTGACACAAGGATGGCGCTCACAGGAATTTGGCAGAATAACCCCAGAATTGTCAGGGGTTGAGTTGTGGATGTACATAGAGTATCCCTGGAGGCCATTGCTATATAGCCCAAGGATTTTCACATGACAGCAGGTAAATATCAGGAAAATGCAACCAAATATCTTTTTGTGAGGATGAAAAATGTTTTGCAGACATTGGAATTTCTCCTGATATTCGTGTCCTCATTTGTGCTTTAATATTTGGCAGGATCAAGGATTTCTGAATGACTTGCTCGGGCTCTCCCAAAAGTGCTTGCTGTATGACCTTCAGGCCATTACTCCCCTGATTCCTACATAAAATATGTTTTAAGTGTCTGTTGTGGAACTTTACAAAAGAATAGGACACATCCTCGTAAGTAGATGATAACACTTAAAGCAGTTTAAGGACTTAAACGAAATATAATTCCAAATGATTATAGACACATTGCAAAAATGCCTTACTTTTAGTATGATGAAAGGATCATGGAAAGTAAGAGCAAAAGGATCTGTGAAAGAATAAACTGAAACAGAAAAAAAGCAAATCCCATAAGTAAGTATATCTGCTATTGCATTAAACTTCTGACGAGAAAATTAAAAGGAAAGGGCTGAAAGATCAAGAACAAAACTGATGGGTGTAACCCCCAGAATGAATCTTCTTTCCCATTCGATAAAACCTTGCCATCCAGCTGAAGTTGGCTTTGCTCAAGGCCGGCTTGTTTTCTGCCGATGACATGTGCAGCTGCGGCAGAGGCCGAGATGACCCGGAGATGTGAGGGTGAAGTGTTTTTTTTTCAAATCTGCTTACCCAGGTCCTGAGTGACACCTGGAGGCCAGTCCCATTTTCTTAGTCTCCCTTTCTCTGAATATTTTGGGAGCGGGCTCCAGTTCTTTTTAGTGCCGATGCTCGAAGAAGGGAGATTCAAGGAAACACGGGCTCAGAGTACCACTCGTGGCCCTCCTCGGTAAGGTGGTAGCCCTTGATTTTATAAGCAGAACATGACCTTGAAATCTTATAGGTGGCATGTGACCTGTCCAGCTCTTTTTCACAAAGTGATTTAACCCAGTCTGCAGAGGGTTTTTGTAAAATAAAAATGGTTTTGGTAATGTCGCTGCTGTAGGGGCCTCTAAGAAAAGAAATAGCTATTGTACTGTGCTTAGCATATTATTTGAAACCTCTGTGAAATGTAGTCTTGCCATGCTGGAGTGTTGGTGCCCTGTGAGTCTAATCCATTTCTTTCCAGCTATACACTTGTGAATGCATATATTGATTTTATAAAAATAGCTCTTATTTATTGAATTAAACAATTTCTCGCTTTAGAACATCCAGTGTACATTATAAAAATGGTATAGAAAAGTCCCTGTTGACAGAATCTTTTATTGTTGAAACAATTTTGGTAAATCACAAGTTGGGAAAGAGCTCCAGATTTGGCTGGTGTTCCCTGAAGAAGAGGATGGAGATCAGCACCTATGGTGTACTGAAGAGAAACCTCCAAGCCCAAAAGAACAAAACAACATTTTTTGATAGTAGTGCTAAAATCTATAACGAAAGCTGTTTCCATTCTGAAGATGATGTCTGTTTCCTGTTTACAACTGAAATCTTGGCTTCCATTATGGTAGATGTTAACATATCAAGATCGTTTTGTCCACTCAGTCTGCCTGGTTGCCCCTGCCTGCACTGCTATATTTAAGGGTGTCTCCCAGCTGATCACCTTCACTATTGTAGCTGAGGTCATCACACTTCATTGCTCCCAATACACTGTGCTAAGGATATCTCTCAGCATCAGCCATACAAGCTTAACCACCCTCAGGATATTATACTTTAATACTATCAAAAATGTTTTAAGTGACCCCCAGTTATGCTCTGAGCAGGAAAGGCTGTGAGTAGCTGAGATCCTGCAGGCCTGCCTTTGTATTGATGCTATTCTGAATATTTAGCCACAGTGATTTGGTATGTCTTCTGCTAAAAACTCCCAATTCTGTGGGCAGATCACAGCTCCAAATTGAGGAAAGTGATTAAATCTAAAGTCCCAGAACTGGAAGAAGTGGTGGCTACGATCCCTTCTGATGATCCCTACGACTCTATCATAGGAGCAACTTGAGGCAGAGTCAGCCTCCAACTTACGTGTGAAGTGTTTGCAGCCAAAATAACAAAACAGCTAGATTCTAGATTTATTTATTTATTTATTTCAAAGTTTTTTATATACCGCGGCACGTTAATAACATCACCTCAGTTCACAATCAACAGTAAATCAGCAACAAGCTTTACAATCGAAAAGAGAAAAAACTCGTGTGTACATAATAAATCAATTAAGAACAAATTAATGACATAGTTAAGCACTAATCAAATTAACTTAAAGATAATCATAATCTATTGAAAATAATAATAATATAATCCCAAATGAACTATCGGAGATGCAGAACAAGTAATAGGTATTTCAGAAAGTGGAGAAGATCATTGTGAGTATGCTTGTTCAAACAGCCAAGTTTTGAGGTTCTGCTTGAATTTTTTATGGCAGGACCTCGAAGACACACTCACTTCAGTATGAGCAAAACTCGATAGGCTAGATCGTGTACACACATCTGCAGTGTTGAAGCTCGATGACCCGAAGAACCACTCCAGGCGGAACACTAGAAGAATAATCAATCTTCCTGAGAGATCTGAAGGAAGCAATCCTGTTTCTTTTGCTGCAAGAAGGCTCCCCACGCTTCTTGGCATGCTCAAAATAAAACATGGGCATTGGTCCATAGCCCCTGTCCCGTGGGAGGCAGCCTCATTTTATGATCGTACGTCTCCACGATTTTATTGACAAGCAACAAATCCTAACTAATGTTTGAACTGTCGGAAACCTGCTTTACCTTAATATGCATGAGATATCCTCTCTAATCAAATGGAAGCATATCTTGCCGTTCACCTGCAAGAAACACATTTAACAAATAAGGAACATGAAAAGTTGTAGGGTAACTAGGTGGGTAATACATATTGCTCTTCCTACAACTTGTGTAGCAGAGAGGTCTGTATCCTAGTGAAGAAAAATATACCTTAAAAAATGCACCAGTCCTGAAAGGACATAGAGGGGAGGTATATTATATTTGACTGTTCCCTGAATCAGGACAAGTTTACACTATTTATTGATTGATTTTATATACTGTCATTCGATAAATAACATCACAACGGTTTCCATTGTTACAAGGTTAAAAGACAATATCAATGAAAAGTAAGATAAGGAAAATAAATAATGAAATAGATAACATTAAAAATTAAAACATATGTAAGACAGAGCACAAGAGGTAATGCAATACATCATAAAAATAAGATGAGATAAATTGCAAAATATATGTTATAAGTTTGCAATAATTACTAAGGTAAGAGCATAATAAAACATAAGGTCAGATAAATTATAAAATACAACATGTAAGTTTCAAAGTTCAAGCAGTTGCTTTGATTATGTAGGGTCCTGATAAGCCTTCATAAAAAGCCAGGTTTTTAGTTCCTTTCTGAAAGTATTTAGGTTTGTTTGTAATTGCAATTGGACAGAGAGCAAATTCCATATTTTAGGACATGCCAACGATATTGCTCATTCTCTTACTTGAGACAAGTGTGCAGATTGCATGGATGGAATTTTATTTATTTATTTATTTATTTGTTTGTTTGTTTTTATAGACCGACATTGGATATGGAATATAACATCAGTTTACAGATAATATGACAACGGTGTCTTATTATTTTTATATAGTAACAGAATAGCATATTTAAACAATTTGGTACAATCTCGTTTGATATACACAGCAAAGAATGAGATGATGAGGTAGTAGTGTCTTTGTCTTGATGGGGCGATTTTAGGCACTTGATGGGGCATTTTAGGCACTTGAATAAGGACTCGGTGACTGAAGTTATATAGAGGGAGAGGGGTGGGGGGAACATCTGTTTGCGGGCTTAGCTCGGGTGTGCTGTGAGTAGGGTGAGGAAAGCAGTGTGTTAGCCATGAATATGGGGAGGAGTAGAGGGAGTTCATGTAGAAGGGAGGTGTCATTAACTCACTGGCTGGAAGGCTTACTGGAATAGCCATGTTTTTAGGATCTTCTTGAAAGTCTGGGTTGAAGGTTCCGTTCTGAGTTGTATGGGTAGTTTATTCCATAGTGAGGGGCCTGCTATTGAGGTGGCATGTTCTCTTGTTGTGGTAAGATGGGCCAGTTTTCTAGAAGGAATTGTTAGCAGTCTGGTGTTTCTGTATCGGAGGTTTCTTTGCGAGTCGTGTGGGTGGAGGGGGTCCTTTAGCCAGTCAATATTTTCATTGTTGATGGTCTTATGCATAAGGGTATTCTGTGGGTTATGGGGAGCCAGTGGAGGTCTTTAAAAATGGGTGTGATGTGGTCGGAGCGTTTGCTGTTTGTGAGAGATCTGGTTGTTGCATTTTGCAGTAGTTGTAGAGGTTTGAGGGTGGACACTGGGAGCCCGAGGAGAAGGGAGTTGCAATAGTCTAGCTTGGAGAATAAGAGGGCCTGGAGCACTGTCCGGTAGTCATGATTGAAGAGGAGAGTTTTTTGAGGACCTGTAGTTTGAAGTAGCCCTCTTTGTTTGCAGAATGCAAATTGCGCCCTGGGGCATGGGGTCTAATGGCTGCATTTAGCCAGTCTTATTGTTCCGTGTGAATAATTTTATGTAAAATGCATAGTATTTTGAAATCACTATGAAATTTTATATGTTACCAATGTGAGGATATTAATATTGGAGTTATGCGGTCCTGCTTCTTTGTTCCTGTTAGTATTCTAGCTGCTGAATTTTGTAGGATCTGCAATGGTCGAATAGTGGATAATGGAAGGCCAAGTAAGAAGGCAGTGCAGTAATCTATGTTAGCAAAAATCAAAAGTTGTAATACTATTCTAAAATCTGAGAGATTAAGAAATGGCTTTAGACTTTTCAAAATTAAAAATTTGTGGTACCCGTCTTTGATTTTAGTAGCGATGTCTTTTAAAATTGAGCTCTGTGTCAATGTTCACACCTAGATCACGTGTGAGAGAAGTTGGATTAATTTCTGTCGATTGATCTTCTAGTTGGTGTGTGTGTGTGGTTGGGGGGGGGGGGGGGGGAATTTGCAAGCCCAGATTTCCTATCTAACAGCAGTACGGTTTTATTGATGTTCAAAATGAGTTTCATACAGGTTAGAAGTTGTTTAATGATTGATAAATACATAGCAGCTGTTTTGTAAGTGTCTTCAAGAGATTTGTTGACCGGAATGAGTATCTATATAGATGACAGAGAGGGAGCATATATATATTAAATAAAGAAGCTGAGAGTGATGAGCCCTGTGGGACGCCCGTATCAAGATTTATTTTATCTGAGATAGTTATTGATTTTTACTTGAAAGAATCGGTTAGATAGATATGAGGAAACCATTGGAGTGTTGTGTCTGAGATTTCAATTTCAGTTAACATCTATGGTCCCAACCACAAGCAAGCTGATTTCTATAAAATTCTGACAGACGTATGTAACAGGTACTGGTTGAGTGAGCCCTTTGTGCTGCGGCATAGTGGATGCAGCCTCAAGGGCGAACCTATGAGGCCTACGCCAGCAGCTAGTGGACAGGCTCTGTAGCGGGACAGTCTGGAACTTCAACTTTACCAGCCATCTCCCCTGCAGGTTGAGCCCTTGAGTTCTGGAGGCTGGCAGGACATAGGCAGGACCCTAGGGCAATGAAGATAACAGAAGTCCCCAGGCACACTGAGGTCAGAGCAGGCAGCATACGAACAGCATCAAGAACAGGCCAAGGTCATGGCAGAAAGCTGGCAAGAGGGGTCAGGTCCAGGCAGAAAGCAAGATCCAAGGGTGGATGGAGACACTGGTCAAGACAGGCAAAGCTGGACACCACAAGAATCAGGGACCACATGCAGGAGCAACACATACTACTCAGGAGTAGACCTGTTGCTGAACAAGGCAAGGAAGTCCGGGAAGCCTTTAAGAAGGACTAAGCTGCTGATATGTTAGGGTTCCGCAGGTTTTTCCTATTGCAGGCCCTATAAATGTTGGCAGGTTGGGAATGTGCGTGCGTAGAAGGAGCAGAAGGAGGTATGGTGCGGATGGTGTTTCAGGCTGCTCTTGATAGCAGTCGGTGGTGGGCAGCGTCTAGGCTGTGAAGAAGTATGGGGATGAGTGCGGTGGCTCACGGGGCCAGCCTGCAAGCTGCCAAACTTAACAATGTAATAGTAGCCTTTGGCTTTGAGCGGCTGTATATAGGGAGACACTGAAATGTTTGTATGAACTTTTTCATGGATAGGTATTCTAGTTCTCAGCCTCTTTCCTGACATGGTCCGGCAAATCGGGATTTAGTGTCCACAATTCACTTAATTGACATCTGGTGACATTATCACACTATAGACAAAGATTACACTTATTACTTCCCACGGCATAACTCATACAGTAGGATAGATGATTTTTTTTTTTGTGTAGTCCCAATTTTCTTGCCAAAATGGGAGACAGCAAAATTCTTTCCCTATCTTGATCACAGTCCAGTGGAAATTATTTTCAGTTCTGCTTCTACTAAGCCCCTGACTTTTATATGGAGATTGTTGTGACAAGAAGTTACAGAACTCGGTAACTGAGCTCATTGCTTGCAATCCAGAAGCAGACTACTCATTGGCTCTGCGATGGGAAACCTTTAAGGCCTTTTTCAGAGGGAAGATTTATCAGTTATGTTTGTCATTTCCAAAAAGAGCGCAGGAAGCAGGCAGACTTTCTTCTGGATAAGATTAGATCTTGAAGCCCAACATAAAAAAGAGTGCTCTGGTAAAACCTATAAAAAGCATCATAGAGAGCTATGATCACGAGATACACAAAATTGAAATGGCCCTTTAAAAACACAAGATTGAAGTTTTATGGGCATGGGGACAAGCCTGAAGTGCTTTTAGTTCAGTTAAGAAAAAAGCTAGGAAATCTGTGTATTTATTTATTTATTTATTTATTTATTTATTTAAGGTTTCTTTTATACCGATGACCGTTTACACATCGCATCGGTTTACAGTTAAAAAGGAACAAATGGGCAGAACCCTTACATATAACATTGAAAAAAACAGTGTATCAATTAAAAGACTCAATGGCACTAGCACAGTCAACCCTGAAGAAATGGAGCTTCTTTTTCTTAAGTAATTCACCGAGTTATACTCAGATACTGCTCCAGCTATTCTGGTGGTCCCAGAAAAAAGCACAGAAGCCGATCTAGCAAAGCCAGTGAGCAAACAAAATGAAGGATAGATCAACTGTCCTTAGGTGTAGGGATTCTTTATTTGGCATAAACTTTAAAACAGCAAGTGCCCGACTCATGCCAGGTTTCGACCAATCCAAATGGGCTATTTCAGGGGCTAAGCTGATGTATAGCAAAATAAGCAGTTGTATAAATGAACCAGTGTGCTTGATGTCGTTTGATGCACGATCAGCGTTGTGGGATCCTGAACAAACTTTGAAACTTATCGGGCGCAGGTTTCTCATATGTCACTGCGAGGATCCTTTCAATGACAGCAATCGGTGTGAAAACACCAGTAGCATTTTTCAAGTTGGAAAATGTACCAAAATCTCCTTAAGTCTCTCGTGTCCCTGCAAGGATGGTTTTAATGACAGCCTGGCATTTACTGTTTTAATCTTTTAAAGTTTATGCCAAATAAAGAATCTCTACACCTAAGGACAGTTGATCTCTCGTTCATTTTGTTTGCTCGCCAACTATTTTGGTGGACATTCAGGCCTTTCTTACTAAGTTAAATCTGCCCACCCTGACAGAAGACCAAAAGAAGAAGTTATCGGCTCCTCTCTCTGTTAGAAATACAAACAATGGTTCAAACATTTCCAGGAGGAAAATGCCCGGGGCCAGATGGATATTATATGGATCTTTTCAAGAAATATGTGGGTGACATCTCTCCTTTCTTGCGGTCACCATTTAATACAGCTGGGCTCTAAGATGCATCATTGGGAGCTTTAGGGGATGCTTCTATTTCCCTGATTCCTAAGAAAGGAAGGGATCCAACAGAGTGCAGTTCTTACTAGCCTATCTCCCTTCGAAACTCAGATTTAAAAATATTTTCTAAGGTTCTGCATCTTAGATTAGATTTGTTAATCCATTACCAGTTCATGGAGATCAAATGGGTTCCATAAAAGGCAGCATTTCCACTTCAAACACGAGAAGACTTTTTAATATTCTTCACATATCTAAATGGTGTGGCCTTTCTGGTTATTGTCTGCTTAGATGCAAAAAAGGCTTTTGACCACGTATCGTAGCCATTCCTATTTATTGTGATTCAAAACACAGTACTCCCTGATAGGTTTATGTTGATGCAAGCTATATATGCTGAGCCAAGGGCAAACCTTTTAATTAATGGATCTCTCTCTTCATTCTTTTCTATAGCTCATGGCCCCGTGTCTTTAGCGCCTGGGGCAGGGCAGGAATTAAATGAAAGCGCCGGTGTGGACACCTTTTTTTTTTTTTGTTACTTTTGTGGGTTAGCCAAGCCGTGGAAGGAACTTGGTAGGAAGCTTCTCGATGAGACAGAATCGCCGATATGCATTTCACGCTCTCGCCAGCAGTAAGAATCCGATCATGAAGAGGTTAGATATTGCTCTACCCATCTTCACATCAACTTCTGGACCACTAGTTTATTCATTTTTTTCGAAAAAGAAAGGTTTTCACCCCAAGAATGAATCGCGGGTGTTCACATGCCGATCAGTGTCCATGTGATTTCACTACATAGGGCCATGACTGCGCGTTTCTGTGTGCATTATGGCACGTGTGTTTGGTGTGCGCGGATTTTATGCATGTATCTAATTATCATACGTGGCCGTTATTACATCTCGCACTGCCGCTTTTTATTTGCTGTGTGCGCTAAAATCCATGCAGAAAAATCAACACGGATTTCAGCGCAGGTCTTATTACATCAACCACATGGTGTTCAGTTTGCCAATATCGCTTCCAAAAGAAGGGAATCGGAATAGCACCAACCTCAAGATGGAATAAATTTAGTCAGGTCCAAGAGCATCTAGAAGTGATTAAAAGGAGCATGTGCTGTTTGCATAAACAGATGTTAGGGTGCAGGTTTGTAGGCAACGTGGAGGGTGTTAATGTAGTGTCTGTGGTGGCTCCTCTTCCTCCTGCGTTCCCTGAATATTTATTTTTTAAGAGCAGTATTTTGTGAATATTTCCTTTTGCAACAGTTTCTATCTGGTCAAAGCCTGAACGTTTCCTGCTTTTTGATCTCTAGGGGCCAGAATGAACTTGGATGAATGGAGTATAATGTGTTTTTGCCTTAAGTGGGGCCATGCTCACAGCATGTGCAGAGTCCTTGGTTGTTGGCATAACCTTTCATTTGTGAGCTCTCAATGTCCCCGAAACTTTGTGCAGTGACAGCAAATCCATTAGAAAATCTGATTTGCAATAAAATTACAGCTGCAGGATACCCTTAACTTTGACAGTGCTTGTGGATGGAATCTGGCATTTTAAATTGGCATTTAAATTAATTAAAATCAAAATGAGCTTAAACCGATGTGCCCATGGATTGAGGAAGGGACAAGAGAACAGAGCAGGGAAAGGGGAGAATAGGAGACAGCTAGGGAATAAACCAATGAACGAAAGAAGGCATGGTGAGAAATATGGGAAAAGAGGAAGGTCATAGTTTTAATAATCTTGCAAATGTTTAAAAAAAAAAAATCTAGAATTGCTTAGTAAACTCCAGAGAGCATGTTTTATGATTCCATGTCCTGCATATGGAGTGTTACAGTTCCTCTGGGTCTGCGTGTGTCTTGCAAGTCTGTGGTGGTGGAGGAATAGAGATGTGGAGGAGTTTGTTGGGAGTGCCAGGGTGGAGAAAGGGTGTTTTAAGGATGGGGGGGGGGGGGGGAAATAGGTGTGTGGGCTAGTGTTCTTGCCCTTCTCGCCCCCTAGCTCCACTCTTGAGCAGGTGGCCAGGCAGGCAGTTCCTGACTTCTCTATTTGTGCTCTTTATGTTGCCAGTGGCTCCTTTTTATTTTTTTTCCTTTTGGCAGGCAGGCGAGCAGGGACTGGAATCTCCTGCAGCTCCACTCTTTGGGCAGCTGGCAGCTCTAGTGCCTATGTTTTCGCTTTTATTCAACTGTCAGCAATGTCTGTGTCACACATGGATGGACATACAAAAGCAAAAACATACACACTTGTGTATTTCATTAAAAGAAAATGCTAAAAAGTCAAAGGTGATAAGTTGTATTATGTATATATGCATGTGTATGTTTTGATCCACTTATTAAGATAAATCATCCTTTTTAGGGATGTCAAGGAAGCAAAATAGTACAGAGGGCAAGGAAGCCAAAGATGAATCTGTTCATCCATTGGACAAATGACACGAACAACTTTTCCTAACTCCACGCTTCTCATCAGCTGCCCAGCTTCAGTGGTGTGGTTAACAGAACCCAGCATGACCCTGCTGACAACTGTTGCATTGAAACCGGGCAGCTACCACATGCCCTGTTCCAGGGTTTTGGGTTTTTTTTTTTTGCTCTCTCCCTCTGTGTGATGTGATTGGATTTACGAATTATTTATCAACATTGCTGCTTTTACGGCAAGCGTTTCAAACAATAGCTCGTATTGTAATGCAAGATTAACTTACCCTGGTTTAGAGGGTTTTTTTCACATGCAGCAAAGCCAAATAGATTTTTAAGAAATATATTGACGTACCCAATGGAACTAACCCCCAAAAGATGGGTAGGACATTTTCCTTGGCGTTGTGAGAAGCTTGTTGGTGTACACTAAAAGAGGAATGCTCTCTCATTTACTTGCTTTCTACAAGAAGGCAACTGATAGTTCCTCAATAATCAGAATGTTTATCCTTCCCAAGGCATTCTGAACATTAATGCCTTGACTTCCCTTTGGCCTCCCTTTGCGGCTCTCTACCTCCATCTGCACCTGGATGTTTAAGAACATAAGAAAATAAGGAATTGCCATGCTGGGTCAGACCAAGGGTCTATCAAGCCCAGCATCCTGTTTCCAACAGAGGCCAAACCAGGTCACAAGAACCTGGCAAATACCCAAACACTAAGAAGATCCCATACTACTGATGCAATTAATAGCAGTGGCTATTCCCTAAGTAAACTTGATTAATAGCAGTTAATGGACTTCTCCTCCAAGAATCCATCCAAACCTTTTTTGAACCCAGCTATACTAACTGCACTAACCACATCCTCTGGCAACAAATTCCAGAGCTTTATTGTGCGTTGAGTGAAAAAGAATTTTCTCTGATTAGTCTTAAATGTGCTACTTGCTAACTTCATGGAATGCCCCCTAGTCCTTCTATTATTCGAAAGTGTAAATAACCGATTCACATCTACTCGTTCAAGACCTCTCATGATCTTAAAGACCTCCATCATATCCCCCCTCAGCCATCTCTTCTCCAAGCTGAACAGCTTTAACCTCTTCAGCCTTTCCTCATAGGGGAGCTGTTCCATCCCCTTTATCATTTTGGTTGCCCTTCTCTGTACCTTCTCCATCGCAACTATATCTTTTTTGAGATGCGGCGACCAGAATTGTACACAGAATTCAAGGTGTGGTTTCACCATGGACCGATATAGAGGCATTATGACATTTTCCGTTTTATTAACCATTCCCTTCCTAATAATTCCTAACATTCTGTTTGCTTTTTTGACTGCTGCAGCACACTGAGCCAAAGATTTTAAAGTATTATCCACTATGATGCCTAGATCGTTTTCCTGGGTGGTAGCTCCTAATAAGGAACCTAACATCGTGTAACTACAGCAAGAGTTATTTTTCCCAATATGCAACACCTTGCACTTGTCCACATTAAATTTCATCTGCTATTTGGATGCCCAATCTTAATAATGATCCAACCGCCGAGAATCTGGCTGGATGCCTCCTTCAGAAACCAGTACAGGCATGCTCTGTGGTTAGCTAGCAGCTACTTGTTGTATCTAACCTGAGCGCCTCCCTCTTGGGGGCTGTGACATATACCTCCACTACTGGGTCCAGGAGGCAGACATGCATCCCCTTGCTGTGATGGCGAGCCTCAGGTGTTCTAACTCCAGTAGCAGGAGCGGGGCTGGATCCAGATGAGACAGCTTTGAACAAGACTGGAACAGGATATCTTCTGCATGTACTAGCCACCTTCCCTTCTGTGGCTAGCAGGACTTGAACAGCAGGAACACACAGAGATATATACCTAGGAACGTGAAGGCACCCACAGGAGCAGGGTAGGACTGCTGTAGGTTCCAAATACATGAAGGCACCCACTAAAACAAGAACAAGGCCAGGAGATACAAAACCCTGGACAGGAACACAGGATACAGGTCACAAACTAAGCTTTAACAGAAAAATAGAATATATAGGCCCAAGAGTAGGGCCAACATAAGGCCACAAATTAGGACCGAGAACCAGAATCAGAGAGTACAAGAACCAAGACAAACGTGAGACTAAGATTAGGATCAAAACCAGGACCAAGTTCTGCCAAGGTATTGACTGTGAGGCTGGAATGTATCTAAGGAGGCACAAAAACAACATGGCTGCCAGCAAGACCTCCAAGCCATAGAGCCAGGAAGATTCACCGGAGCATGCAAGCAGCAGACCATAGTAGTAGGTGAACTAGATAACTAGTCCATGACACTCATTGAGGGACCCCTGCTGGTGAGAGGCAAGAACTACCCCAACAGGTCCTCACACTTGCTTCCTCATCTGAGCCATCAGTCCATCTTCTCTCACATTCTCTTAATCTGCTTGAAGCACCCTTACTATTGTGATTTTAAAGGCTCTTTGAGATTAGCAAGCCTCATGCAGCCCTTTTATCAAACATTTCCTTGCTTCAGGTTTCTTGACCCCCCCTCCCCCACTCTTCTTTGGTGTGCTAATCTCAAGTGCCTTGATGCCTGCCATTATATAGTGCATGTGCATCCTCCACTTCACAGAATTGAAAAAATAACACAGCTGCACAATTTTTGGTTATTGCTGATACACTGATAATATTTTCCTTGTGAAATTTTATTGAGAAATGTTATGTTATAGAAACATAAAAAAACAGTTACTGCCTGTGACAACCCCCCCCCCCCCCCTCAAACTTGGCAGCTGGCTGAATATGTTACGTTCACTTGTATCTTAAAGCAGCTAAAAGAGCAAAAATAATTTTGTAGGTATAATTAGTTTGGCAGTTGAGACAAAATGATCAGGAAAATGGGTTTTTTTCGTGTTTTGTTTGTGTGTGGGGGGGGGGGGCATGATTTTGCCGCTCTGAAAGGGCATAATCTGCAGGCCCCAAATGTATGTGTCTAGCAGCCTATTTTATAACTTTAACAGAAGGACAAGCTTATTTCACTTGAGGGGAAAGGGGATGGGGAGGAGGGTGGAGGTAGGGAGCTTTTGCTACCCTGCTCCCATAGTATCCGAATGCTGCCATTCCCGTTTTGGGGGGGAATGCGTTTCACTGGATCCCAGAACCTGCTGCAGTTCCCGCCGTTAGGCGTCCGGCGCTTGCAGATGGCCAGATGTTCTGAGGCAGGCGTCCCACCGGCACTCCCACGCTGTGGTTTCTGGTGGCTGAGCTCTCTGTGTTAACTGTTCCCAGGTTTCCAACTAGACTCTCTGGTTTTGCTTTCAGAAGTGCCAGCCCAGCTGCAGTCCTTGGCTGCTGTCTCTCTCTCTCTCTCTCTGCTGACACCTGCAGCACAGCTCATCTGAAGCAGGTGCCTGTCTCTTGCCATTCTCACAAGAAGGGAAGCTTGTGGAGCACATGGCAGTAAGGCAGCTGTTAGTTGGTGGCTGGGTCCGGTGGCAGTTCCTGCTGATCCTGCTCACTGAGAACAGACAAGAGCAGACCACTCCCATACCATCGTGAATGGCAGTGAATGGGGGTTGGACAGGGTCCAGTTGGGCTGGAATTTGAGGAGAGGAGAGAGGCAAGACAGGGTGACAAATTACATAAATCAAACTATAGCAATAGAGGCAAATGCCAAGCAAACACTTGGCAAAAGTGGTGGTGGCGGCGCCCAGAAAAGCTGCACGGAGTAGACAGCCTCCTCTCCACCAGGAGGGTGTGCAGCAAAGACCTTCAGAGAACTGAGCAAGATAACCTCCTCTAGAGCAGTCCTTCAGCACACATGCATCTGGCAGAGGGCAGGTTACAGGAAGCAGTCAGTGCTAGGAAACAGCCGGCATAGCAAGCCTGTAAGTACTCCTTCTGAATAAACTCTGAAGTCAGTATTCAGAGAGCCAGCGAGCAGGTAAATTATCTGTGTATAACCTGGGAACTTTTGAGGCATGGTTGCTTGCCCTGAGATTGCTGTGGGGGGGCTTTCAAGGGAGGAATAATGTGTATCAGTTCCCTTCCCCCCCCCCCCCCCCCCCCCACTGCCTCGCTAATCCACACTCTCTCTCTCTTCCCGCCCCACATCACCACCACCAGCTCCACTTCTCCCCCCTCCAGAGATAACCCCAGCATCTTGCCCTGCCTCTCTCCCTCACCCCAGCAGCCTGTTACCATCCTCCTGTAACTCAAAAGATGCGCTGGTCAAAGCCTTTAAATATTGACCCGTAAGTTGTTAAGCCCATGAGTCTGGATACATCAACAGAAACATGAAAGTTAAAAGCCATATCCGCTAGGGGGCTCAGGGGTGAGAACCCTGCATTATCCCCAGTTCTCTAAACCAGTGGTTCTCAACCTTTTTTTCCGTTGTGACTCACACGACAGACGGCGCTCAAGGGGGCGATGCATTGTGCACTGCACGGCACAGCTGAACTAAAAAAAAAAAAAAGATTCCCAAAGTTAACACATTCCAATCACCGAAAACTGAAAATAAAATCTCTCTATACCTGTGGTACATGGCCATTTTATTTTTCTAATCCGGGTGGTCTGGGTCTCTCGTTTCCACTTTCCTTTTGCTGGTTTTCTTTCGGAGAGGGGAGAAGTGGTGCAGTGGGGAGACTCTTACCTACCTACCAGTTTTCCGATCTCCCACCCTCACTCCTCCCAGTCACCCTGCTCCCCCCTCTGTCTCTCACGGCTTCCCCAGCCTTCTGTTCCCCCTCTTTCACCCACTTCCGAGCCCATTTCCATCCTTCGTTTTCACCCCCTTATCTACCTCCTTCTGACTTTCATTTCCTCACCAGCCCCATCTCCTGTCTCATATCCCCTCCTGGCATCCAGCCTCTTTCTTTTTTTCCTCTTATCCCCTACACAGCTTCCCATTCTCCCACCTCCTCCCCAGCCCTCGTCTACTTTCCTCTGTTTCATCTTTCCAACAGCCCCGGCTCCTTCTGTCACTCATCCTCTTCCTGGTCCCCCCAGCCTTTTCTTCCGTCTCTTATAACCCTTTCCACTCCTCCCCCCCCCCCCCCCACCAGCTCCCCTGGTTTTCACTTTGTCTCACCCTCTTCCCAGCCTATCCAGATCCTTCCGTTTCACATCATGTCTTCTTCCCAACCCATCTTTCTATTCCCTCTTTCATACACTGCAGCCCATCGAACACACCCTTAAACATATTGCCCCACTGTCCCCCCTAATCCCCAACTCCCCAACCAGTCCCAATCCTGCAAGCCACTCCCACCCTCCCCCTCTCTCCAATAGCAACACCATTGCAGCAGGCTCACCCCTCTGGCTCTCATGCACCCCATGCTCTCACCCTTTCTCTCGTTCCTCTTTCAATGCCATTCCCTCTTGTAAAAACTCCCCCCTTCCGCATGCAGCAGTCAGGGCCCCTCAGGGGGAGGTAAAGCCTTTGAGTGTTTCCTCCCCCTCCTCCCTTGCAGCAAGCAAGGGTGGTGATTGTGGCCGGCAGGTAGGATGTAGGACACCCCCCACCCCCCACACACACACACACAGATTTCCAAGCCGGGCTGATGGCAGTGGTGATCGTGGGCCCCGGGGGATACAGCAGGATGCCTCATTTCCAGCTTGGGCTGGCAATCACTTTGGTGATGGCTGGGGGGGGGGAAGGAGCGGGTGACGGCATAACCACATGATTTCCAGCTTGGGCTGGCAGTAGCAGTGAGTGCCAGGGTGGGAGAAAAACCGAAATAGGGAGCAGTGACTGGCATTTCAGGTACCCTAAGCTCTCTGCTCTGCACTTTCCTCAGCCAGCAAGGCCCATATGGCTGTTATTGATAACAAGAGGGTTGTTGTCTGTCAAATTTTGGTAACACACCAGCGTGTCCTGACACACCGATTGAGAACTGCCGCTCTGAGCCACTGTCTGTCAGCGTTGGCGTGGAAGAACATACCAAGTGCTTTTGGGATGAGCTCCGGCACTTAAATCTCATCGCCACGCCACCCAGGATTGGAGTCCGAAAAGATCCCAAGCGACGATGCCCCCGGGAGACCTCCCTCCCCTTGCTGCCAGTGGAAGCCACTAGTTTTATTTACTGCTGGCGCAGGAGCGTGGCCACATGCGGGCCCACGGACAAACACCACATCGGGCGCACTCTGCTGCAGCAGCCCCATCGAGCGGGGAAGCGCCACTGCCAGGCTACTCGCTGCTACGGCAGCATTACCCTGGGCACGGTGAGCATGGTCCTCCCTGTGACAGGAGCCGTGCCCTCCTCAGAGGAATAAATGGCATTAAGCCCTCTCTGTTGCAGGAGCCGTGTCCTTTGCACAGAGAGTCATGCTGTGAGCACTAGGAGCCTGCTTCATCCAGGCTTTTCCCCATAGACAAGGAATGGAAGAAGGGCTTTAGTGAATCAGGCCCTAGGTCAGGTGCATGCTCTGCTGCTGTTCCCTTTCTCTGTCCAGGTAATGTGACCCCAGCTGCTGGCTTCAGACTTTTCACCTCTCGATTTTCAGAAATGGGTTTGCAGTGTGAACTTCACCAGCCCCTCTTTGGTTGGTTATGCATTGGCCGTTCTCACAATTTCCTTTAATCGTGAAAAGTTCCAAACTTTGATACACGATTAAAGCAACTGCAGGAGCTGTATTGCTCAAAATGCCTTCGGTCTGCTGGTTTATTGTCTCTATCCTTTTAAAATCTGTATTGGGATGAAGACCCTTTCGTTCCTTTGTACCCCGTGAGCTTTGCACCCATTCTTAAAGGGAAAGTACTCGCATACTTCCACTTCGAAAACTGCAGCATGCACTACCTGTGCACAGTCGCGTGCACTAGGTTTTTTGTGTGTGTAGAAAACACCATGCTGCCCTCGCTTTACCTCCCCTGACCAAAGCATGTCCCCAGGAACCCTTGTGCCTCAGTGCAGCAAAAAGCAGAGCTTGCAGATCAAAGCTCATTTTGTAGTCACATGGAGAGATGGCAGCTTTCAGACAGCCAGTTAACATGGTTAAAAAAAACCAACCCCTCTTTTTCTGCGTAATTCACTCTGAAAATCATTCTCCTTACTCTTAAGTCTTATTTCTTTGCTTGCCCTAATATGTTAATTTTTTTACTTTTAGGCTTTGTTTTTTTGTTTCATAAAATCTGTGCCGCCTCTGTTGTGGAGAAGCTTTCAGAATATTTCAAACTAATTTCTCCTTAGAAGTGAAATATTTGAATAAAGGGAATCACAGTAGTTTTGTTTTAACCTGAATTTTCTAAATATTTCCTTTTGCCAGCACAGCAGCCTCAATGCTTTACACTTTTCTCATTGACTTGGTTCGAAACCTAGAAAAGGGGGATGGAGAAATGCCATCCTTTTGTCAAGGAGCCGTCCTGCACCTCCTCTGGTATGTGCCCACCCCCAGCTTCCCAGTATATCTGCAGGGCCGTGTCAGGTCCGGTGCTGACCCGTGTCGTGCCTGTTCTACCACCTCCCTGCCAAGCCCCAGGCAGTCCCGAGTTCCGTGCCTCCTCCTTGGTAATACAGAGAGAGCTTGCTAGGCCGGGGATTTAACCCATTCCTTTGTTGTTTCAGCCTTGCGTTGATCGGGTATTATTTTCTCTCCTATTCCGTGAAGATCCTATCAGCAGAAGTCACTTTTGAATAACTGAACGTTGCTTTATAGTTGCTGCTCCAAGAAAACTATTTTTGTTTTTTTTAGATTTCCTCCTTTTAACCCTTTCCCTTGTCTTATCTGGGTTAGTGCCCACATCTGGGCCAGGTCAAGGAAGTGTGAAGTCATATTAAGTTTGTGTTGGAAGGCCTCTTGGTTTTGGAAGTTTGAATCATTTCTCAGCTGTGCTTACTCCCGCTCGTTCAAGTTTCTCACCTCTTGAGGAGACAATATCCCTTTGATAATAGCAAACCTACAGCAAGTACTAGGATGCACTCTTCCCTACTTAGACCTCAGAAAGTCACCTGCTTTGTTTCTTTATCATTTAAATCTAACTGTATTTAAATGAAGAAATAAAACAATCTTTTTGACAAGCTAACGTCCTTAGCCACATTGTCAGCACAAGGATCAAGTCCATTTTCGGTTTTGTGGTTTTTGAATGGGGAAAACTGAAGGGACACAATCAAGCCAGCTGTAGCCCGCAACACGATTGTCTTTGGGCAGGATATAATCAAACCACTATTGGTTGTTAAAATAAGTTCTCCACACCCGACCAGAGTTTCCGCCAAAGGTGGTTTCAGCTTTTCATATTAATCAAGCCATCGTGTTTCCTTCGTTCTTTCCAAGTCCACATGCACATGATGATAATAAGGCACTGGCTTGCTACAGAAAAAGAGTTCAGCCACATCACCAGGCATCACAACTGATTGTCTCTTACAATCCTAATGGATTGGGCATAGTAGTTGCCAAACAAACATTGTGCAATTGGCTAGCGGATTGCATTACACATTGTTAGACCCTAGCAGGCCCCTCTGTTAAGGCTCTTCAGGTGAGAGCCAAGGCTACATCAGTGGTTCATCTAAGAGCACTACCTGTTGAAGACATCTGCAAAGCTGCAACTTGGTTGTCTGCACACCTTCACATCTCATTACTGACAGTAAATGTGGACAAGCAGTTTTGCATAGTCTGTTAACTTAGTAGTCTTCTCTCCATGTTGGGGTCCAGGTTGTTTATTTTAGTACATGCTGTGCTGTGGCTCTCAGCTTGGGACTTCCCATGTGTCATGTCTAATTCGGCGCTGCACGTAGACGGCAGGATGCTGAATACTCGCTCGTCTCTCTGGAGAGTCAACTACCTAGTCAGAGTTAACTCTAAAATCGACTGAGGGGACTCACAAGGCACTACCTGCGTGGGAACTCCCACAAGTGGGGTCGGATGGCGCAGGGTACCCTGTTTGAGTTATCAGATCAGGCACACTCCCCAGTCAAATGGGGTCCCTGATCGACAGATCTCGAAGGAGAGAGAACCAGACCTATCGGGGCAGAGAAGCAGGAGAGGGAGGGTATGCGTACAGCAGACCCTTCCCTCACTGAAGGAAGAAGGTGTCGCAGACCAGATGTCCACACCTTGGTGAGAGGGAGCAGAAGCTGCTCACCTTGTAGTTGTACAGGGAGGCGAAGTGATAAAAAATTCTGGCCGCCACCTACGGATTTAGGGACGACTTGTGTGGCTGAAAGGAGCGGCTCAGCCGATCCACCAGTACATTCAGAGTCCCAGGCCAGGTACGTCACCCGCAGTGACATCCCCTGTGACAGAGCCCAGGACCACACCTGCACCACCTCGTGACAGAGGAGGAATGATCCCGTGCCTCCCTGTTTGTTGATAGACCACATCGCAACCTGGTTGTCCATCTGGATCAGGACTTCCTTGTGCAACAAACCGGTCCCTGAAAACCCAGAGGGCATAACGGTTCGCCCGAAGCTCCAAAAAGTTTATTTGACAGCAGGCTTCGTGAGCGGTCCAGAGACCCTGCATGTGGAGGCTGTCCACATGGGCTCCCTCAACTCTGAGGAGAGGCATCGGTGGGACTACCGATATTCCTTCTACTAGCTATTTCATGAAATACGGAAGTCACAGTGCTACCAAATGCAACTAAAGCTGAGACATTGCCAGAGAAAGAGTCCTGAAAGCTTCAGTCTGACACACTTGTCAGCCTTATAAAGGGTGTTGTCTCTACCAACCACAGTACTTAGCCAAAAATAAAATTAAAAGAAAACTATCTTAACATCTTTCTTTCTAGATTTGTATGTATTGGTACCTTTTGTTTCTGGATTAAAATGGTTGTCGCCATGTTAGTTCCTAGGAAGATGGAATTCACTGGAGCTCATGAAATCTTTCATTGCACGAGCAAAAAAGAATGGTCCACAAACATCATAGTGTGGTACCATTTGGATCTCGTCATGAGAAGATTTATGTGTAATTTATTTTTGTTGGTTCAGTAAAACACATTAACCTCCAAAAATATCTTGCTCTCCTTATAAACTTTCAACAAACAGAATGGTTTTTGCGGTAGTCACTGCCGAAGTGGCCCTGATAATCTTGGGGGCTTCATCCCATTTCCTCTCTCTCTCCACCGACCTTTGCCCGTGTCAACAAGGATCTGTAACTGAGCTTGAAAACACAGTTGCCAACTCCAGACTCCGTGCTTTCCACCTTGCTGTGTGGTATCCCTGGAATGGATTTCCTGAGTCTGGCTGTATTCAAAGGCAGTTTGAAAACTCGCCTTTCTGAAAATGCTTGTAAATCCTAACAACAAATACATTTCCACAGGCTCTTGTTTATCATATATGTTTATCTTGACTAGACTGTAAGCTCCATGGAGCAGGAACTGTCTCTTGGGTGCATCTGTACAGCACTACTAATGTTCAGTACCCCTTTAGAAATGATGAAGAGCAGTAGTAGCAGAGCTGCTTCTTTTCCCCCAGTAGACATTGATGGAGTAATATTTGTGGGATTAAAGCCGTAGGATTCTCCAGAGGCCTTTTCCTTCTTGTTATAGTTTTCTGCTTACTGCTGGAGACAGTGATTTAGTAATCTGTCACCAGTTAACTGCCTGGAAGCATCAGGACTGGAGCCTTGGTCTGATTAACAATAATATAGATAGATTAGCCCTCAAGTGTGTTTTTAGTGGTGTTTGAGTTCGTTTTGTTTAATGGCTGTGTCCTGTGAACTTTCAGGGTTCTTTTATCGTATCAGCTTGCAGAGTATTTTGTGATATAGAGCTCTGGATGCCAAAACTGGCATGCTGACTATTGCATACAAGCTTTTTCCTCTATAAGCAGCAATATATTGGCTCATTTTGGGAGCACAAATGCTCGGGATTGCTCTGCAAAGCTATGAAGCACAATACTGTGTCAGCATGCAGTTATTGTTTGGGAATGCATGGTTGGCTAACATGTCCGTGCTTTCAATGAAAATATTCCTTGAGGATTTTTGTTGACTCGGTAGTTAGAGAATTGATTTAATATGTGACTTGGATGTTTTGGGGCTCTCAGGGATACTTGATTGTATATTCATATCCAGTTAAGTTAGCTGAGTGCCACAGGGTAGAATGCGTTGACTGCAGGGCTACCCTCTATCTGGAGCTCTTCAAAAGGCCATAATGTTGGCAGTGTTCATGCCGTGACTAGATGCATCCCACAAAAAACCCCTTTCACTCAAAAATCACTATTATATATCATGACACCTATCTGAACTTCATGTGTTCTTTAAGAGTCAGGAGGAAAAGACCTCAGAAATGTGGACATCTCTTGTTACATGAACTGAATATGGTGAAGCTTATTGTAATCAGTCAAAAACCTCCATCCTTCCTTTAGTCTCTAAACAATATACATTTAACTTTATTGTTCTCTTCGTCTTCACACTTCAAAAAATCTCATCCATTTTTTTTCTTTCTCTTTTTTCTTAAAAGAGGTTTAATCTTTAAACCCCATGTTGCCCTTTTAAACACTTAAATAGTCCAGATTGCCACTGGGTAACTTAGCTTTTATGTAGCCATCCTCTGCTGTTCCCGTCCAACATGTGAAGAATCCAGACACAAACTGCCGTGACCTGATGCATAACATAAATCCAAAAAGAATCCAACCACTGCTGTGAAAAGGAATCCGATATCTTGCAAAATATTCACCCACTCAGTTCTTTACATTTTCTTTCAATTCTATTTAAAACAATTTTAAGGCGGGACGATCCTTACATGAGGACTGTGAAACTTAGTAACAGAAAAGCCACTCCGTTTAATCATAGTCCTGTTTCCTCTTTATCTTCTGTATTCAGTTTCTGAAAACAAAATGCACTTTTCATAAATATTTAAACCACTTCCCTTGCATAGAAATCCAAGGAACCGGCAGCCAGCACAGTCCTGTGAGTCGTATATTTGCTTCTGGGGTGTAGAAAATCTGTTTCATAAAGGCTGTCCCAAGCTTTCTGACGTGTCTCCTCTTTATTGTTTCTATTTAAAAAAAAAATGGAAAATGCACAGTTTTTAATGCTTGGCTTGATAGAAACATAGAAAGATGACAGCAGAAAAAGACTGTATGGCCCATTGGGTCTTCCTATCCGTCAAATTAATTTAGCATTAAAATTCCCATCACTTCCTTAGAGATTCCCTATATTTATCCCATGCTTTCTTGAATTCAGATGCTGTTTTTGTCTCCACCACTTCCACTGGGAGATGTTCCACACATCTACCACCCTCTGTATAGAAATATTTCCTAAGATTACTCCTGAGTCTACCCCCTTTCAATCTCATTTCATGATCCCTCATTCTAGAGCCTCCTTTCCAATGAAAAAGGCTCAGCAGCTGTGCATGGAAACCTTTGAGATATTTGAATGGCTCTATCATATCTCCCCTATCTTGCCTTTCCTCTAGGGTATACATGTTTAGATCTTTAGGTCTATGCCCATGTGCTTTAGAATGAAAGGTGCAGTCTCCAGAATTGTATGCAGTATTCCATGTGAGGTCTCACCAGAGACCTAGAAAGAGGCAATATCACTTCCCTTTTTCTGCTGACCATTCCTCTCCCTATGCAGCCAAGCATCTTTCTGATTCTTGCCATTGCTTTATCCACCTGTTGGGCCACCTTAAGATCATCGGATACAATTACCCCCAAATTCCGCTCTTCTTTTGTGCTTAGAAGAATTTTACTTCCATTACTGTACCTTTCCCTTGGGGTTTTCATCCTAAATGCATTACTCTGCATTTTTTTAGGTTATATCTTAGCTGCCAGACCTTAGACTATCCATCGAGCTTCACTAGTACCCTAACTTGGGCAATTTTAGCATCACTGCTAAAATTGCCCAATTAGAGTCTCCAAACTCCTTTAGTTCAATCAGAGCAGTTATTTACTTTTCTCAGCCACTCACTATATTTGTCAAACCCACCACTATACTGTAACACCTCTAAATCAAGGAATGCCATTCTCATTCTCAATTCAGCCCATATGGTTTTTATTGTTTCTAATTTAAATATCCAAAGCTGTTCCTTACAGTTAAGTAAACTTTGGGTATCACCTTCTTGCCAAACTGTTAATCACTGTAGCTGTTCAAAATTATTTTATCACTGTATGCAGTGTTGAGCTATTGGTGCCTCTATACATTGATTATTTAAGAAAACTATGGTGCTCTATCAAACGCACCTTTATCTCTCTCTTGATAAATCAGAGGACATGGGCAAATGATAGCGTATGACGGTTTTAGGCAAACAGTGGGTGGATTGTTTCAACTTGATAACTTCTTGAGAAGCTTTCTGCTTGTATGGTTTGTGCACAAAACAAACATTTGCCACAAGAATAATGCCCTTGGTAACTGTCTCTTACTCTCTGTGAATCTATTGGCAACCCTGAATGTACCACCCAGTATTTAATGTTTTTGTCTCATACATAAGCAATGAAGAGCTGATCCTTAAAAAGTGAGTGCAAAGTCCTAAATGGGTCAGTGTTTACAAATAATCTGTCAAACGGCTGTATCCGAAAAATTATCAGGCGAGTTTCCAGAGGAGATCCGCATGTAAATGTAACATTCTATCGGACCAATTTTCAAAAGCCATTTACCCGTGCTTCGTGCACATAATGAGAGGAAAACCTATTGACAATTCAATGGCGAATATTGTAGCAACTTTCAAAAGCCCACTTACATCAGGTAAAATGCATTTCCACGTGTAAAACCTAGTTTTCAGCATGTGCATCCTTTTGAAAATCAGGCCCTAAGTACACAAGTCAATTGATCTTAACTGATCTTATATTGGTCTTGTTACAGTAGATCTCTATCTGCAGTTAGTCCCTTTAGATTACATTCTCTGGGTAACTGCACTCCTTTAATGTATTTGCTTAGATGTATACAAGTCCTTTTTTGTTTTTTAATATCTCATCTCCATACAGCCTGTTTATCTGTTCTCCAGAGTGTATTGGAAATGGAAGTTACTAAAGCCAGGACTGGACTGCAATTTTTTAATGACTTGGGGCTGCACGAACAGCATCAGAGCTCATTCCTAATTGGATACCTAACATATATTTTGGTTGCCACCAACCCATACAATAGTCCAAAAAGCTTGCTGCTTGCATCACCTTTGGTTAATTTGTATGCTGATCCAGTAAAATATATCATGTAGTCTTGATTAATGGTCTGTGAGACTAAAGAAAGTTTTAATTATGGAAAAACTCACATGCATGAGATGAAAAATTTAGAAATGTTGGAGCTATATGGATGCACAGTGGTTATTTGTAGATTATGCAGAGAGAAAAATAGCTTCTGTGAGCAAACATCGGAGCTCAGTTAATTTTATGAATTTACTGAAACACTGATGACTGAAATGAACATAAGAAATGCTATGTCAGTCAGGCCGAGGTCCATCGAGCCCAGCATGCTCTCTGAGAGTAGCCAGGCCAGGTTGCAAGTACCTGACAGATCCCTGAAAGTAGATCTAATTCCTGCTACTCATTCCAAGGGATAGCAATAGGTTTCTTTAGTGTACCTGGCTGCTAATGTGTTTTGGGCTTTTCCTTCAGGAACTTGTCCAAACTTCTTTTAAATCCCGTTATGCTAGTCGCCTTGATCACATCCTCTGGCATCAGATTCCTACAGCCTGACAGTGTGCCGAGTGAAAAAGTCTGTTCTACAACCTGTTTTAAGTCTGCTGGTTGTTAGTTTCATGGAGTGTCCCCTTGTTTTGGTATTTTTATGAAAAGGTAAATAAGGGTATACTTTTTTAGTGAACTAAGAAGGCAACCACATTTTTTTCCTAGACCTGTTCAATGAACATGTGTTTTGGTAGCTTAGGTTGCATTGGAAATGATGGGGTGTGGTGGAGGAGAGGAATTAATTGGGAAGACAGATGTTTGTGGCTATCAGTTGACTGGGGATCAAGGTGTGTTTATGATATAATACTTGCAATGCAGTATTTATCAGTTTTGTTGCACCTGCTGATATGTAGTAATTTATATGACAAATCAATAAGTTAAAAAGAAAAAGATATTGCAACCTGCAAAGCATCCGTCTGTCCACACCAATTTGTAATAACTTTACAGCAAGGAGGAGAGAGTGTGCTGGAAACTTCCTGGAGAAAGATGACTAGTTGGCCTCATTTTATCTTGTTTGTTTCTTAAACTTCATCGATAAAATAATTTTTCCTCTTCCCTATCTCTCGCTTTTCCAGATCATCTCAGATTTGGAGTCTTGGAATGATGAACTGTCCCAGCAGATGAATGACTTTGACACGGAAGACCTGACCATAGCAGAGCAGAGGCTCCAACATCACGCGGACAAGGCTCTGACCATGAATAACTTGACCTTTGATGTCATCCATCAAGGGCAGGACCTGTTGCAGTATGTCAACGAGGTGCAGGCGTCAGGTAAGATGGATCTCCTCCTGTCACAGCACTGGAGATGGGGATCAATCAGTACAGCTTTCAGACAAGTCTTAAGCTTCAGTGGTCTGTGTGTATTAACCATAATCCATTCAGGAAAAAAAATGCTGTCTTTTCTGAGCATCGTTTTGTTTTTCATTTGTTGTTTTTATCTCACCACCAGATAGAAATTTGTGCCTCTCTGTCATCACCTTGTCACTTTTCTAACACATCAACCCCCACCTCTCCCTTTTTCCCAGTCATTCCAGCATTGTAACGTAATCTGTGATTTGTTTGTAGACCAGATGAAGTATGTTGGCTCCTGAAAGCTGGTCAAGAAATATTAATCCAATGAAAAGCTTTCGTCTTATTGTTTATTTGTTGACATCTGTCTCCACTCATTCAAGTGGACTATCGCAGCAGCCATGCTGTTTTATCAGTTGCTCTTTATGAATTGGGATGCTCCTAGGAAAATATGTTAGTTATATTATAGAAGCAGGGTATATTTGACCACTGTTAATTTAATTTCTCTGTAATGTTTAAAGCAGATCTGCTGCAGTGTCAAGTCAGTATCCTGAGAAGCTAATCTGATAGATTTTCAGCTGCAGCTGTGCATGTGTTTTATACCTTGATTTTTCAGAAATAATGTCCACTTAAATACTGAGGCTAGATATCACATATATTTTTTATTACAATAGCATGCATTATAACATAGCTTAAAATAACTAGCAAAAAAAAAAAAACCAGCCATGGGGCATTCAGTGCAAATGTACAAAAATTACCGACAACCATCTCAGGGAAGATGAGTGAGATCTAAATGCAATCATGCAGGCTCTCATAAAATGAACTACTAGTAAAGGCTGAACATACAAATCCTATGCGTTGCAGAAGCCAACACTACTCGCATACCACCTTAAAAGTAAACCATCAATCTTTTTTTTTTTAAATTTTTTAATTATAATTTTACAAATATCATGACATAACACGTCAAAGTACAATGCGGATATCGTATTAGAGTACAAGAAAATAATTGATATTGGAGATTACCAAACTACAGGAAAAAGGTTTCACAAAACAAACTTAAACCATCCATCTTCTAACAGGGAAATAATATTGTTATTTTTGCTAGCCTATGTTTTTTTCAACAACTGCCAGTTTTTCACCTGCAGAAGTCCCTCCACCCCACTATAGGAATACACAGTGCAGAATGAGAAGCAACAGCTACTAAGTCTTCAAAAAAATACAATCTCCACAGAAACAATAGATTTTTAGATGGAAGGAAATGCAGGAGCCAGGGTGCTTAGACTGTTATTTTTGTTTCTAAGCTTTGTATTAGTTGTCTGTATGGTATAAAATGATTTGAAAGCATTGAATGGATATTAGCCCACATCTCTTTTCAGTAGGATAAGGGAGGGAAGGAGAAGCATATTTGTGTCTGTTAGTGTGTGTGTCTGTTAGTGTGTGTGTGTGTCTGTGTGTGTGTGTCTGTCTATGTCTGTGTGTGTGTGTCTGTGTGTCTGCGTGTGTCTGTGTGTGTGTCTGTGTGTGTGTGTCTCTCTGTCTCTGTGTGTGTCTCTGTGTGTGTGTGTGTGTGTCTCTGTGTGTGTCTACGTGTGTGTCTGTCTGTGTGTGTCTGTGTGTGTGTCTGTGTCTATACAAGACTTGAGCAGCTGCCACAGCGATGCATTGGTGCACTATATATGCTGCATGCACTCATTTCTGTAGGAGGAAGGTTACTGTATGGGACGTGATTATTTTTTTTGCAGGATCCCATTAGGTATCACCACCCTTCTAAATGCAGGGGCAGTTGGCCACTGTAAAAGGGATAGGTGCTGAGTGGCAGCAATCCCCCGATGTTTTTCAAGGTCAGGCCAGCACTGACAGATATTTCTCTGTTTGTTCCCCCCCCCTTTTTTTTTTGTCCGTCTTGTCTGTGTGCAGGTGTTGAGTTGCTGTGTGACAGGGACGTGGACATGGCCACGAGGGTCCAGGACTTGCTAGAGTTTCTTCACGAGAAGCAGCAGGAGCTGGATGTCGCAGCGGAGCAGCACCGCAAGCACCTGGAGCAGTGCGTGCAGCTGCGCCATCTGCAGGCTGAAGTCAAGCAGGTGAGAAGGAGAGGAACTTAACCTGTTCTCTACCTTACCTTTTTTTCCTGACTGGAGTCGTGTCATTTTTTTTCCAATGGAATCGTAAGTTGTATTTCTAAGTGTGTAAGTGCCAGTTTAATTTCTCATGGAGGAGTAGTCTAGTGGTTAGAGCAGGAGGCTGCAAAGCAGGGAAGCCGGGTTCAAATCTCACTGCAACTTCTTGTGACCTTGGAGAAGTCATCGTCCATCCATTGCCTCAAGTACAAACTTAAGGCCTCATTTACTAAGAATGGGAGAAAAGCCTCAGTAAATCAGGCCCTTACATTATAAACCCTCTGGGGACAGGGAAATACCTACTGTACCTGAATATAATCTTCTTTAAAGTGGCTGACCAGTCACAAAAGACAGAATATAAAAATCAGAAGTTAAAACAAAATAAAATGTCATTCAAGACTCTGATCTGAGCCCTGGCAAAAATGTTTCCCTAAATTTTGTGGCAGCAGAGTAGCAGGTGTTTGGAGAATTCTTGACCAGGCTCCATTTTACAAGCTCAGGAGTCTGCTGAGCCATTTGCTAGCCCAGCCCTAGAGAAATTGGTAGTATATCATTCCTAGGACTGTTCCTTAGACTTACATCATTGTGGTGTCTTAGTCCGTAGGTTTCAAGCTGGTACTTGTAAGCAAATCAGGACCATTTGGCCTGCCAGAGACTTAGGACGTGCTTGGAATGCTACAGAATTCTATAATTATAGGAAATTACCTTGTCTGGGGGGTGGGGGGGAAACTATTTATTTGTTAAATAAAAATATTTTATCAACAGTGGGTAGTACCAGGCCAAAGAGTTTGCAGTTTGGTGTTTTATTCAAAAAAAATATAAAAAAATATAAAAGGCAACCCGTTAAGATAGACCCCTCAAAAGAAAAGAAAAATCACACTGTGGAGAATATTAAATTAAAGAAAACAAACATTTTTGTCAATTAAGACTCCATGGGAAGGTTTTTATCAACTCAGCTCCCTGGGTGCATAGACATATTTGTATTTATTTAAAAAGAAAACTGGTGGGGTGTGGAGGAGTAGCCCAGTAGGCATGGTAGTGGGTTATGAAACAGGGAAGCCAGGGTTGAAATCCCATTACTGCTTCTTATGACCTTGGGCAAGCCACTTCACTCTCCTTTGTTTTAGGTATAGAATTAGATTTTGAGCCCTCTGGGGACAGGGGAATACCTTCAGTATCTGAATGTTGACGTGGCTTAAAGGCAAAATATAAATCAAATAAGGGAAAAAAATTGGCCTGTCCTTTTAAGGAGGAGCCGTTTGTGTGATGCAGAACAGCATGGATGCTTCTTTGGTTGCCGAGAACGTTAGTAGATCCAAGGGAGAAGGAGCCTGAGCACACTGGATAGGTCTCCCTTTTTCAGTGGTGTAGAGTTCTAATAGCTATATTGGTCCTGGAGAAAACTGGAATTTGTAGGTTGCGACAACTTTTATTGGGACCAGAAATAAAATGTAGATTATGCATGAACTTTGGAGACTCTCACTCTACTGCAGTCGAGTCATCCTTCTGGAGAATCTGGGGTCCTGTCTTATCACAGAGGGCAGCCAGCTGGACCTCCAGCGGTAAATGACAGGTTAACACCACCGTCTCAGGGCAGCAGACTCAGGGCTTACAGACACCTTTGTAAACTATGCAGGCAAGGGACAGGAGCAAAGATTGGCTTAGCTTGGGCAGGGATGAGATCGGTAAGTACAGTTAATGGAGTAGGGCTGGACTGAGCTTAAGCTTGAGCTTTGTGAAAAATCTTGGGTGTAAAGTTCATAGGTGTGAAGTTTGCATGAACAGCAGTGAGCTGCAGCATCGAATCTATAAGTTCAAAGTCTTTTCTTTCATTAGGACTTCACACATGCATATAGATAGGATCCAAAATTTGATATTGATTAGATGTTACCCCAATCCACCGGCATAGGATTGGGCTTCCAATGACTTGTTCTTTGCTGATACGCGTCTTAGCTGATATGTAAATTTGCATGGAGGTGATGGCAGGATTTTGAAGACACCTGGTGAACAATGTTGGGTCTCATGACTGCAAACAAAGTTTGTCAAGGCCACAAATTGAGCATGTGTGTGTCCGGCAATACCAGCGAAATTATAAGGCGAAGACAGATTGCTTAATGTGAAGAACAACAGAAGCTTCTTCTCCTCGGAGTAGTTCCCACAGGCATTCACATTAAAACTATAGGGGCCATCACATGGCTAGACTTCCATCTTGTGTTGCTCAGGCCTGCAAAGTTGAGTTCAGTTGCACATTCCTTTATAGGGTGACTGACTTATCCCTACAAGCTCAGCAGCATTGCTTCTCTCCTGTTCCTAGTGTTGGTGGAAGTGGTGAGCCCAACAGAAGAGAGGCCAAAAGATATGTATGCCCTAAATTCAATACAAGTGAGAAGAGTGCATGTTGAAAACGTGAAAAGTGTTGGAAGATCTAGTCAATCAAAGGAACTGGCTGTATTCAGAGAAATGTTTAGGAGAGAAAAGAAAGAGCTTTATGCTATCCATTCAGCAAAAAATGCAGCTGCAGCATTGCTTCTCTCCAGCAACTCTGGCAATGGGGAGTCCAGCAGAAAAAGGTTCACTGTTAGTGTTGGAAAATCAAATCCAGGAGTGGGACCATAATCCAGAAAATTGCAAGACGCTGTTGCTGCTGGACAACTGCTGCTCCTCCAGTTGCTGAAAAATTGGTCACACTTAATGTTTTTGTTACCTATTTGCCATCTGTACCTCCCTTGTTTGGTTGGAGGATCAAGGAGTTATCTGGAACCTGTGTCTGGGACTATATTAAGATAGGGCTAAGTTTCAGCATTGTTACCATCTTGCCTTGCTTACAAGCTGCTGAGAAGTATGTGGCTGAGGCCTATCAGTCATCCATACTCACCAAGTGACTGCTCTGCCAGCTCACGGCTGACTGCATTGAGGTGCTGTAATGCAGCTTGTGCGTCTGTGCTAAAGGTTGAGGAAAATAGACTACGGTCATGGTTGCTGCTGCATCTTATGAAGCGATTACCTGGGCTCCAGCAACTGTTGGCATAAGTCCTCCTGCTAGAAATCTGCACATCAATCCGTTGTAACACCTACCCCCATCATTCAGTGATCATCTTTGCATTCCAAATGTTACGCTTGAAGTCCTAACATTGACCTGATCTAATCAAATCCCAGGTGGCTTGAAGTAGTCTTATGTGCAAAAGTTCTTAATTTCAAACAAACACAAACTTTTAGGCTTGCCACGCATGCAGTACTGCACACTTCAGGCGTTTATTATTTATTTTGTACTAGAATGGCTGACTAAAGCAAGCCATCTCAGAAAGGAAGACTCTGCAGTGTTTGTGGGAACCACTGAGTCTTCAGAAATGAGATCCTGTTGCTGGAGGCATGGGCTGTGTTTTGATCAGGGAGGACCTTCCACAACGTGTGGGAGGTTGAAATAGCATGTGAGCTTCCAGGACTCTTGTATCATGGTTGCACTGATACCCCTGTACCCAGTCCCCACTGCACTTAATCCAACTGGTTCATCACAATTATCAAGGTGCACGCTACTTACAAAACAGGTAAATGTTTCAAGAAAAAAAGAAATCCTAGCATGGCTTTCCTTGACTTAAATTTCAGAAACATTTAAGAACATACAACGTGCCATACTGGGTGAGACCAAAGGTCCATCAAGCCCAATATCCTGTTTCCAACAGTGGCCAATTGAACCCTAAAGGTCGATAGATTTCATGCTGCTTATTCCAGGGCGAAGCAATGGATTTCCCAAAGTCCACCTTAATAATGGTTTAGGGTTTCTTCCAGGAACTTGTCCAAACCTTTTAAAACCCAACTACAGTAATAACTTTTGTCAAATGCATCTTTTTTTAACCATGGGCTCTTCTATGGCTTCAGATGTTGAGCTAGTGCAGCCGTCTACAGAAAAAGTTATATTTTTTTTAGTGAGTCCTACATGAGATCCAGTGTGAGGAAACTTGCAGTTGGCCCTCAATCTGCAGATTGTAGAGTAAGACTAATAGTCCTAAGGAGAATCTTGTTCATTGCAGAGGTTAAAGACGACAAGATATTGCTGGTAATCCCAGCCACGGAGTTTGGACCTCATCTAGAAGGTTTCTACTACCCAGATAGGCGGGCCACTTTGGCCAAGCTAAAACGTCCGCCTAAGGATAAGGTGAAATTATTGACATTGTTCAGAAGACCACTATACCTGTAGAAGACACCACCACTCAAAAAAAAAAAAAAAGGAAGGAAATAGTTTTGCACAGTATATGTCCAAAACCTAAGAATCCAGAAGTGAAATCTAACTTCTTTAATATCAAAGGAAACTTAAGAGGTAGATATTAAAAGCATTTTTCATGCAAAAACCAGCCACATGTGGACCATACGTGAGCAATGCGAATGTTAAGAAGCCGGGAAGGGCGCACGTGTACATGTTCCCAGAATAAGGAGGCAGAAAAGGGACAGGTCATGGGTGCTCCGGGGGGGCGGGTCCATGACTGACTTGCATAACCACAAATTTCGCACAGGCAACGCGCGTATGTTGCCTGTGTAACTTTATATCTGCTCCTGATGAGGTGCAGGTGTCAAAGTGCCCTCTGTATGTACCACTCTAGAGGGCACTTTGAATTGGGGTGAGTTTTTGGGAGGTGCGTTGGGGCTGGCAGGGGGGTGCTCCAGACACATTCAGAGATATTTGTAGTAAAACTGACATCAGTAAAGAAATGTAGCCCTCATAAGTGATGAAAAGGAGTAGATTTGTACTCTGCAGCTAGCACTGGACTTCTGGTGAGGCACTAGAGAAGGAAAGCGTGCCTAAGACTAGTATGAAACAAAAAATGAGGAAGATGTCTGTACTTCCAGTCTTGTTGCCAGTGTGATGATTTTTGCAGCTCATAAAAATCTTCTGTTTTAATTTAGTGATATAGCACAGGGAAAGCATCTGTTATTTATATATGCTGCCTGCTAAAGATCAAACGCAAGTGCCAGTGGGATATGATGAGTAATTTGCATCATGATTTATTCTTGACTAGAGCGCTGCTCAGTATATGAGACAAATTGGTTTAGTTGTGTATATGAAATGCTGATGTTAGCATAGTGTTATTACCTGACTGCCCCGCACACTCACACATTGTTTGTATACTTGTTTTCTCATTTCCTGGCAGCTCCCATCCCTTCTTAGCAGTACCATGACCTCACAGCCTGAATGCATAGGGGGTGATAAACAGTGCAGAGGAGAAATGGAAAAGGAATTGTTTCTTTTAAGCTGAATTAAGACACACCAAGTCTGATACCTATAACAGGTTTTATGCTCTGTTTGTGGCTTATGGGAAAAAAATCTTTTCTGAGGTCTTCTGAGTGAGCCAAGTGCCCACTGTGGATCCCTCCTCCCCTGCCGAGGCTGTGGGAGACGCTCCGCTGGATGGAATCCCGAGGCTGCCTTGATGCCCATGTGCATAGCTGCATCTGGAGTGATACTCACCTGCTGGGCAATATTCAGGGCTATAGATGCACACAGAGTGCAGTTCTCCTTTTGCTTGCCCCATTTATGTGCGACTGTGGAGTAGCCGATGAGGTCAGTAGTGGGAAATGTTGACCTAAGTGAACACAGGGGAATAGCGATAGCAAAGGATTGTATCCCCGCCCTGAGGAATAAGTGATTTTCCATTACTCGGTGTGTGTTGAGATCTATATTCACATTATATTGCTGCTACTCCTACCACTACCAAAACATTTATATACAAGGTGTGCGCAGCACTGTGGAGCTTATAATCTAGTGTCTGGTGATCTGAAGGCAGTGAAGCATTGTGACAAGGCCATAGCTAAAGCAGAAGAATGCTGGGCTGCATAGAGAGAGGAATAACCAGTAAGAAAAAGGAGGTGATTATCCCCTTGTACAGGTCCTTGGTGAGACCTCACCTGGAGTACTGTGTCCAGTACTGGTGCCCGTATCTTAAAAAGGATAAAGGCAGCATAGAGGCGGTCCAAAGAAGAACGACCAAAATGGTGAGGGGTCAGCATTGGAATTCATATGAGGAGAGGCTGAAGGATCTGAATATGTATACCCTGGAAGAAAGGAGATGCAGGGGAGACAGGTTATAATGATGCACAATCGTCAAACCTTTTCAGTTGGGAAGAAATCAATAGAACTAGTGGTCATGAAATGAAACTCCAGGGAGGACAAGTCAGAAGCAACGTCAGGAAATATTTTTTCATGGAGAGGACGGTGGATGCCTGAAATGCCCTTCCGGAGGAAGTGGTGAAGATGAAAACAGTGAAGAAATTCAGAGGGGCATTTCCCACTACTGACCTCATTGGCTACTCCACAGTCGCACATATATGGACCCCTTCGTGCAATCCGTAGTGCTAGTTCTAGTTAATATCTTTGTAATCGGAGGTCTCTCATGTGTGTTTAATATGCATCCTGTTATACTTTTTGCTCAGTTGTTAAATGTATTGCAAGTTGAACCTTGTAAACCGTTATGATGGCTTTATTGAATGACGGTATATAAAACTCAACAAATAAAATAAATGAAAAATAAACACTGTGGATCCCTAAAGGTTACAGGATGGAAATGAAGAAATGAGTGCATGGGGGTAACTTGCTGGTGTGATGGTTACTACCGTTAACCAATAAGCCTTCATACTGTTGATGCAACTCAATCATTGCTCTCTGCTTCAAAGGCAAGGGGAAAAGAGGTAAAGGGGAATTGGATTCAGACAGCAACCATCAAGGACCCTGACTTTTACAATTTGAGAAACTGATAAATATGGGGATAACCTGTATGCACAGCAGGTGCTGCTGTGGGCTTACTAGGTAGGCCATTTGGTCTTTTCCCTGCTGTCATTTCTATGTTTCTATGTAACATGTTCCATTACCTCTTGGCTCCATTTTGGCCACAAAAAGTCTCAGACAGGTGTGGCAGTTACTACCCTTAACCAATAAGCCTTGATATGGTTAATGCAACTCCATCCTTGCTCTCTGCTTCAATGGCGGTGGGGAAGGGGGAATTGGATTCAGACAGCAACCAATGAGGGCTCCAACTTTTAAGGTTTGAGGAACAAATAAACATGGGAGTAACATCTGATGAGGCTTTTACTACCCTTAACCAATAAGCCTGATACTTTTGATGCAGCTCCAACACTGCTCTCTGCTTCCACAACAAAGGTAAAGGGAAATTGGATTCAAACAGCATCCAAGGAGGATCCTGACTTTTATGGTCTGGGAAACTGATAAGCACGAGGGTAACCTGCACAGTGCAGCAGATACTGGCATAAGCTTGCTGGGCAGACTGGGTGGATCATTTGCTCCTTTTCTGCCGTCATTTCTATGTTTCTGTGTATAAGATAGTCAGACAGAAATGATAAATAAGCACTGGTGGGGTGGGGGGAATCAGGGAAAAGAGTGAGTCTCAGAGGTGGGTTAATGGGAAGAATTTAACTGAAGACAGAGCCATCTTACAAATACAAAATAAGAATCAGCAATCCAGTGGATCAGAGCCTCTAGTTTCCTGTGACAGTCCAGAGATAGATTCTGTGGCAAAGTTCCTGAAATTTTGCGTTACGTTTGCTTGCAGTTGAGTAATTTTGCATATTTAAAAACAAATGCAAATTTGTTTTGCACGGTAGAAATAAGAGTAGTTTTCCAACTTTGCTTTATATCTGTATAATTGATTTTGCTCTTTTGGATGCTTCATAGGCAGGGGATCTCTGGTAGTACTGATGTAGGAGAGGAGAGGAAGAAGACATCTCAGGGATGGAAAGAGGTGAAGGGAGGGAGCTGGGGGTTTGGAAGAAGAGAAGGGAGGATGAAAAGGGGGTGTGAAAAAGAAGGGAAGATTGGGGATGGGTAGGAGAATGGTGTTACTCTTGTATTCATTATTGGAAAAAGACATTTGATAACGCCAGTAGTACAGCTGAATATTTCTATAGTGTCAGAAGGTGCGTGCAGCGCCGTACAGACACACAGAGGAGACAGTCCCTACTCTGTGGCGTTGTTACAGGTTCCCTCTCTGGGGGTGGTAAAACCCGAGGACACAAAGGGCTGGTGTTCTGCAGGCGCGCCCTTCCTGACAGGACCCAGCGCTCAAAACACAAAGACACACTCAGACCTTGAATCAGTACAACTGTAGATTCCGGGATGATTCGTTTATTATATGGGCTTGGATAGTACTTAAGAAAGCAGTACAGCAGAGATAATGCACGAATATAGCAAAGGCAGCATTGATGATAACAACGACAATAGTACTGTAGCACAACACTTGTCAGAAGTGCTCAGTCAGTTTGGGAAAGCAAAATGTTTCTCTTTCTTCCTGATACAGCCTGCTGGTTTTCAAAAGTCTCTTTCTGCGATGCCTTCTCCTCCCTAGCTCCCGGAACCACAGCACAGTGAACAACACAGAATGCTTTCTCACAAGGGTTCGGCCTCTTCAGACATATCTCTGTTACTCCCTCATTCCTTAGAGCTGTCCTCCTCTCTTACTTTGATACAGATACATAGTGTAGGCAAAACCATTTAATCTTGTGACTTGGGGTCAGGGGCGGACTTCTCTGCGGCCCTGTGGAAGTCAGTCAGCCTGCCCGTGTTAGGCCGGGCCCAGATTAGGCATCCCCTCACAGGAGCTTACAGTCGTCGATTGAAGGACATTGTGGATAGAGGCTAATTCAGTGATCAGGGATCTTTGTCTTCTAAAGTCTAAGGGAGGGAACAGTCAGAGGAAGGGATTCAGGTAGGCCATTTGCTTCTGCTATTTGAGATGAGTTCCATGTAAATATGGCTTCTGGCCATGGAGTGTGTTTGGGATGCCTGCCCAGCATTTTCTCTCACTTTCTTCTTCTTCTTTCCCCTTCACACTTTAGCAGATGGCTAGGACGTGGTGGTATATGTAATGGAATCTGTAATAGGAACTTTTATTAGTGGGATAATAAAGAAAAACAACTGCAGTTGAGGAAGGCTACTGCTACTGTAGATAAACATAGCCGCAGCTATTACATTGATTACACTGACAAATCAGCATTGCAGCTTGTTTTATTAACTGTGCAGTAGTCTAGTTTGCTGGGTCACGTGGACATTTTCTGCAGCTAAATTTCAGGTGTCATGAAGATATTTTCCCTCTGTGTGTATTAGTCTTCACACAGAAGGACTGGAATTCTCAAACTTTTAAAAACTAATAGCTTTTTCCTCCTGTGAGATCTGCTGTCATTTTTTCCCCTGTACTTATTACCCCAGTCAATTACATTTCAACTGCACTCCAGCTGCGAAGCAGAAAATGAGTCCGTCGCATTGAAAGGTGTGTGGCCCAGTCACTGTGTGACGGAGACTGCTGCTGGCTTTAGTGCTCCGGAGCACCAAAACCTTTAGGGTGGCATTGTTAATGGTATGTACTGATGATAGAAATAGTGCTGTTTATGTACTGTTGATGAAAGGAGGCGGGACTGTTTGCTATGTCATCGGACAGCTTGGAAATGGCGCTCAGCTGGTGCTGCATTGTAGGGTAACTTTCCTGTCCGCATTCTAGTTTTAATGTCTGCATTAAATGCTGGCTGTTCGTTCCCAGGTCAGCTTGCTAGTGGTTTCACTGCAGATATGATTTTCAAACAGCCCAAAACTGCCAAAGCAGGCAGCACTAGAATTTTGGCACCATTTTTTTTTTTTTTTTAGTGCGGAAAATTAAATTTTGCAAACAAAAAAAAAATCCCCCACTTCAAAGTGTTTAAAAAATCACTGACAAAAAGTAGTTCTTCTGATCTCGAGGATTGCTGAATAAATTGGCTTCTAAACAGTTGCATACAAAATCATTCAGTCTTACCATAAAGCAGTGGCATACCGAGTAAGAGGGGGGGGGGGCCTATATCTGAATGTAACTTGCCTTGAGCTACCAATGAAAAAGTATGGGCTAAATACAGAAAAATAAAGTTTTTGGCACTGGTTTACTGGCCGAGAAGTAGATTTGGGGAGGTGTGGAGATTTGGAGTCTACCCCTCTGCTCCCCAATGCTAGGCCTTCTCTATTATGGTGCCAGCACCATGAGCATATTCAGACCTCACGGGCAGTGCCTTCTGTTGCTGATCTCACAAGATCAATAAGAGAAATTGCTGCCCTGAATATTGAAAGTGTGTGTGGTGCTGGCCCTGTAATAGAGAGAGGATAGCAGTGGGGAGTGGACTGGGTAGCATTGTTAATCTGAGGGAGGGTGCAGTCAAGACTAAGGCACAAAGGAGAAGAGGGAAAGGGAGAGAGATGCTGGGGGAGAGAAGGCAGATGCTGGGAGAGGAGGAGAAGAAGAGGTAGATGTTGAGGGAGGGAGGAAGTCAGGGGGGCAGGGAAGATTCTGAAGGAGGGTGGGGAAGAGGCAGGGGCAGTTACAACCCTAAATATTTTGCTGGATAGACTGGATGGGCCATTTTGGTCTTTTTCTGCCATCATTTACTTATGATACTATGTTAGCTGCTGGGGCGGGGGAAGAGGAGAGCAAAGGGGACAGTTGGTGGGAAATGGATTACATGCTGTGGAGGGGGCAGATGCTGTGGAGGGAGGGAAGGACAAATGAGAAGGTGGGGAGAAATGGGGCAGATGCTGGGAAAGAGGGAAAGGCAGGGGAATGTATAATGGGGGAAGGAGGCTTGGGGGGGGGGGGAATACAGGAGAATAGGGATGGGGGCGAACAGAGACCCAGGTAGTGACTCAGGGATCGGGTGGGAAAGCAGACAAGCACAGACAGACTTAGTCTGACTGGGGATTCGGAGTGGAGTGGGGATTCAGATCTTGGGTGCGGATTGGGCATGATGAGAGCAGGGACTTGGGAATTAGGAGGATTATGGGGACTAGGTGATTGAGTGGGAGATATGAATGTGAGACAGAGTGAGGAAAGATGTGAAGAACCTGGAGGGGTTGAGAGGCGGTAGAATAGGACAGGGTGACTGAGACACAGAGGAAGGGAATAGATCCTTGAAGGGAGGTGAGAGAAGGTAGAAATGGAGGAAGTGAAAAGGGGAATGTAAGGCTGACTAGGGGGTAAGGCACAGGGGGATGCGGGACAGGGAAGGAGTTGGGGCTGGTAAGGGGATGAGAGGCACAGGAGGGTAGATGAGGGCTGGGAAAGAGGTGAGTACAGTGCATAAAAGAGGGAATAGAAGATTGGGGAAGGAATGAAAGACAAAAGGTGGAAAATGGGAGAAAATAGGAGGTGGGAGAGGGAGATGCAAAACTGATAGGCAAAAAGTGAAGAGAGGCAGGTTTGAAGACTGCAGGTTGAGAGAAGTGGAGGAAGAAGAGGAAAATCTGTAGAGTATGGAGGCAAGGAACACACTTGAGGCAGTTTTCATCGCAGGCAGGAAGAGAAGGGCCAAAGGGCCTAGCCCTCACGAGGCTCTTCCTTTTATTGTACATTCATACAAAGGCAGATGATGTGTCATTACATGATTGGCTACTTTCCCATAGCAACAGACGAGTCCTTACACTATTGGCTTTGGCTCAGGGGGTGTGCACGGATCATTTCATTGGCTGCTGAAATCTATACCTCCTGACTTTGTCCTGCCTCTGACTAGGGAACACCCAGCCCTACTTTCAGGCTATCAGGAATAATTATAAGCCAGAGAAATACATGAAGTCAGGTATCCTTTCCTAGGCAGAGAGGCCTAAGCACAAGTGATGCTTTTATTCAGGCAAATGTCAGGGAGAAGGGAAGTTAATGTTTAAACCCTGATGAAATGGCTTGCTGGCAAGCGCATATTTCCCACATCTCACCCTTTCTGTTTTTGTTTAGGAAGCTCAATAAAGCTTTAGACCCTTACTGAAATCTGTTATGTCTTGGTATGGGCTGGAAATAGGGAAAGGGGGATTATGGAGAGAAGAAAGCTTATTCGGCGTGGTGTGCCAGCCACCGATGAGCTCCTGAATCTCCATATCACCCAGAGCTGGTGCAGGTGGTGTGCCAACGCTGCAGGGCTCATGATTCCCTATTAGGCATCTTACAAGACATCTTTATATCCGGGCTGAGAGCAAGGTTTCAATATAGATATGAGAGTTGGGTATGCACTGAATACAGCATCACAGGCAGATAATTAAGACAATTACAGTAATTATAATAGAAATCGCCCTTTTGAGACCAGAAATATCAGGGAGTCAGGACCATAGCCAGTCCCATGGAGAAGTAGGTATTCTGCCTGAAAATGGTGCATCAGCAACCATGGTTTCTATCTGCTCTATGGTATGTGTGAGGTTTGCTTTATAGTCTGATATGTACACACAGCAATGAGATCCAATTAATGCACAAACACCACCCTTTAAGGCTAAAATGGTTTCTAAGGTATAGCTGTTCTGTAATGCTACTTCTCTAATCTGAGAAACTTTTGTTGTAAGTAGTTTTAATGCATGGACTGTCTGATTAAATATGGCAGTCGTCCAGTTAGCTAGGATGTGTAAGTCTCTGTAATTCATAGCTGTCCCCATTGGGGGAAACAGGCTTCTAGCTATCTGAGTTTCTGTATACTTTTCTATGGGATTATTTATCGCCTCCCTTTTGTTACGGAGCCTTGCTTTGGGTAAATTTTTGACTGCATAGTATGAGGGGAGGATGTAGCCTAAAGTGCATCTGTCTCTTCATCTTGGGGAAATGTACATATATGCTCTACGCCCACATAACATCCATATGTTTCCTAACAGATTAGTGGACATGTCATTGGTTATCATTTGGGCTATATAACTACAAAGGGTAAATCCTTCATCCCCTCTATACTTTCTGTACCTGCTTGAGTCTCCCACTGCACATCCTGAAATCTGCCAATTGCATACATATATGTGGTATAATTATGTAAGTGTTCAGTGATTAATACAAATGTTTCAGTTACAATATGGATATTTCCCACCTGAATCCCTTTCCCATCCCCTGTATCATAGTCCCAACAAAGAGCGGCAGTCTCTTGAATACAGCTACCAATGTGTAGTATGGCATTATTAACTGGAGAGTTAATGAAAACACCTCTCTGTAAAGGATAATTAGTCCATACTGTAAGGTTAAATGGTACAGCATGCATCAGTCGTTCTCCGCAGGCTTGGGTTGGCATGTGTGTGCAGATCCAACAGTCTGTTCGATTCAACAGGTGTGAAAAGTTCTGATTCGAGGATGTACATGTTGTCCTGTCAGAGTCCTTGTTCTGAAATCGCCATAGCTGGAGAAATAAGGCAAAGGATGAGGATGCAGAACACAATTGTTAATGAGTTGGCATTCAGGCAAGAAAAAGCGGCTAATAAGTTCTCTGGAGTTTTCTCAAGGCCTTGCTGTTCTAAGAGTTGTGCAGATTGGTTGGATAGGGCCTTGATCTGTCCCCAGGTCATGTGGTGCTGCTTTTTGCAAGGAGTCCGGTCTCTGTCCTTCTGAGGGCTGTGGAGGCTCAGGGAGAAGTTGGGGATCGGGTCCTGTAGACCTGGACACCTTTCCACGGCTTGATATACCTGTGGAAGCAAGCAGAGAAACATATCCTCGTTCCCCATTTTAAGGGAACGGGACCGTACCAGACATTAAATATTCTATACAAAACTGATGGCTGTGGGTGACTAACCCTAGTCCCATAATGATTACTCATGGCTGTGGTCTTAAATTTGATATGTTTAGATGATTTAAAGTAAACAATACTTAGTTCAGGGGGAAAATCCTACTTTGTTCAGGGGGAAAATCCAGGGGCAATCCCCCCTTTTTCTTTTTGTTTGGTCCAGAGCTCTTAAGGGTATGATTTGCTCTCTCCACAATGGCTTGCCCTGTGGTGTTGTAGGGGATGCCAAATAAGTATTTAATGTTCAATTATTGACAAAATTCATGCAAAGGAATGGCTGCAGTAAGCAGAGCCATTTTTAGTTTTCAGAACGTAACCCCATTATCAAGAAAGTTTTTATGCAGTGATCAATTTTCATTCAGTAAAATAGCAATAAGTGTAAATTAATCATTTAAAGGAAAAGTCATTTGCTGTAAGCTGAATCAAATGACAAGTATATTAGACATTACATTAAACATATGTTACACAAGACTGACATATATTCATTCATCTTGCAAATATTCATTCATAGTCTTCTTTACATCAAGACAGACAACAGATAACACATAATATGAGCTAAAAATCTTATCAAAAAGTTATCAAAAACAAAATTAGATCAAGGATCAAAAGTCAAAAGGTGTTAGAAAAATGTTAAAATAAACTGCAAAGTGTCCATCTTCACATCTCCTCATGGCAGGAAGGCTGTAAATCTGGAAAATATTAAAAACTGGCATACAGCAAAAAATTACTAAGGTAAGGATAAAAGTGAAATTCTTACTTTTTTAACCTTGGAGAATCAATTCCATTATTCAATTTAATAAAATCAATTTGGAGTTGCAAGAAAAGGCTTGGGAGGGATTGCTTTAGATGTAGCAACCTCTGTCAGTAAAAATTATAAGGTTCAGAATTCTGTATAAATTTTGTGAAAAAGAAAATAAAACTGAAGTGTCCTTAATACAGAAGGTCTGTAGGCCTGAAAAATAAAAACTATTATACAACAGAATTATTAAAACAATAATATAATATAACTTGTAGAATAACATAGCGCCTCCTAGTGGAGACCCCATCATTACTTTATAGATTGCAACTATTGTTCCAGGTTGCAATCAATAATACTCTGAGCTTACTTTCAATGTGGAATATCAGAATAGAATTTCTTCTTATAATTATTAGAATAGGAAATTAAACACGCTGTTTGCTCAGCTCTGTCTGCTGCACGCTAAAGTTTGAAAGTATTAAAAGATTAAAGACATATAGAAAGTAGAGAGAGAAACTGCAGGACTAAGTCCAGTTTTTTTTTCTTTTCAAAAGTTCTCCCTCCCTCCCCCATGAGTGGCAAGCAAGAGTTACAGAAAGGGGGGGAGGAGCAGTGTTTCTCAAAAGAAAAGAACTGCACCCAAGGAGTTAATCCTTCAGTCAATAGGAACTTAAAGATAGCATTGTTTAACAATTGATAACATCTACCACAGACAATGGCTTGGCAAGGATTTGCTGATTCCTTGCAGACAGATACTATTTTAATTTACTTTAGGGAGAATCACAGTAAAAATATAAGTTCTGTGTGCTGGCAATTCAAGCAATTGCTTATAAACTTAAATCTCAGAGAAATGGAGTCATTTTAAATGTGAGCCAAATAAACTTTGCAAAAGGGAAACTTTCACATGTAATTTACACAGAATATTATTCAAATTTCAGTACAGTTTTAACATAAGGCTATGCATACACTTTGTGGGGGAAAATACTCTCAAAGTATGCAGATTTTTTGTAACTGAATTCAAAGACTAATAGAAACCATTTTTTTTTCAAATCAGTACTGTTTGTTAAGAAAAAACATTTTTTTTCCAAATCTGTACTGTTTGTAAAGAGAAACCATTTTTTTTTTTTTTTTTGTGTAAACAATTTTTATTATAATATGTTATAATAGTACAGACAGGATTAGGGATATACAGTTTCTTCCATATCCCAATCCCTTGATCTAACAAAGCTCGCTATTGCAATACAATTTCCCCCCCCCAACCTCCCCCCCCCCCTCCCAGGTGCTTACTGAACGTTCATGGCAAACTGATATCCTGTTATACTACACGAGTGGGGCCGTTCTCAGCCAGCAGGCGTTCAACAGTTTAGAATCAAGCTTCTGGCCCGATGTGGCAACGCCTGCAGGTATCCATTCCAAATCTGAAGAAATCGACGACGTCTCTGAGGGTCCATCTGAGAGGCCATGTTTTCCATCTGCATGAGACGATGTAAATGGATCCTCCACAACCAGAAGGATGGAGGTGTTGTCTCCTTCCAATTGAGCAAGACCATTTTTTTCCCCACGGCAAAGGCTTTCCGCAGGAACCAACGAGACTCCATTCGTTTAACCAAGGGATGGGGAATACAATCAAATAATATCATATATGGCGACATAGGTAATTGCATATTCATCAAAGCACTCAGATATTTTACAATCTTTCCCCAACAACTGGGCAGATATCAAAGCAGCAGTGGTAGAAGCGTTAGAACCAGAATTTAAAAAACTATCCCACCAGCTTGGGGACCTTACGGCTTCTATAGCTGGATACGAAACTCGCTTTGGGGACTTGGAACACAGAGTTTCAGAAACGGAAGATGGCCTAAACAGTGTACAATCAGAACTGGCATCCCTTAAAAAAGCGCTGGCAACTCACACTGATCGCATAGAGGACCTGGAGAATAGGTCCCGTCGGTCTAATCTCAGATTTGTTGGGCTGCCTGAATCTTTGGATGAAAGAGAATTGCCACAATGGCTGGAAGCCTGGTTGACTAAAGAGCTGACTTTGAATTTGGCGCGTGGGCCTCTGAGAGTGGAAAGAGCGCACAGATTAGGCATAAAGAAACAGCAGCAAGATCGGCCCAGGGTGGTTATAGCAAAAATCTTAAATTATGCCCATAAAGAAGCGATTTTGCGGGCCACTCGGGGAGATAGGGAGTTGCGCTACGAAGGCCGGAAGATTTTAATCTTTCAAGATTTCTCTGTGGCCTTATCGGCCCTGCGGCGCTCCTTTGCCCCTCTGTGTTCCCAGTTACATCATTTAGGGCATCGTGCAATGATCATCTACCCGGCGAGAGTCCGCGTGGTCACTTCGCAAGGTCCCCGCTGGTTTAATACGGTGGGGGAGTTGAAAGCGTTTGTTAATTCACTCACCGATTCCGGGGAGGACTCCGGAACAACCCCGAACACCCGTGCCTGATGATCATCACGTGGCCAAGATGGCCGACGGGGCCTCTGCAACTCGGGCGGATGCACATCGCTGTGAGAACTGCAATCAAGGCCGACATCAGTGTTCCCGAGGATGAAATTCGCCTGTGGACATCATACCCGATATGAACTGAAGAGTTAGCGCGCTGGAACCCAATGCTCGGGGAATCACACGTGCGTCTCGGCCAAAAGTCTCAAGCCCGAGCAGGTAGGACTGTGCACGTGCAAAGCAAGTGATTCGGCGTTTCTTGGACTCTACGTTGTTTTGCGGCTTCGGGGATGCACGACTGTTGGCGCTCCGGGGGGCCTGCCGTTGTAGGACACCAGGGGCTCCACGCGCAGGAGGGCGCCGGCTGGACATGAGGACTTGTCTCTTTAGCGGCTCCAAGTTGTTTAGGAGCCGGTCCGCGTTGGCAGCGAGCCGCGTTTCACGCCGGCAGATCGCGCAGAGAGTACGGTGCCGCAGCACCCAGACTTGAGAGCTCAGAACAACTTGCCGGCATCGGACTCCCTGCAAAACCCGATAGGCTGTTGGGAAGGTTAACAATGTTGTTCTTGTTTGTGTGTGTTACTCTCTCGGTTTCAGGGTTAGGCGCCCTCATGCTTGCATTCACTTGGGCTGGGATGGGGCACGTTGCTTACTTAACGAGGGGCTCTAGAGCCAGGGGGGCTGGGAGGACTAGGAATCCTATGTCCTCCCAATATTCCGGCTTAGTTCCGGAAGATGCAATTAATTCCCCGCGGTGTGTGACGTGGCCACCTGGTTCTGGTAGAGCTGTTGGGTTATGACACTGTGATAGCAAGGCTGGGGTGGCTGGTTTGGTGCGGGGATGCGTTATATGTCCCTTGGGAGAATTTGTTTAGTTTAGGGCTCTGGCCCGGAGCACTTAGGTAGGAGGTGGGGCTGGAGGAGGGGGAGGGGAGCTAGTAGTGTTGTTCGTGGTCTCAGTTATGGGGGTGGGAAGATTCCTGTTTGGTGATACAGGAGGGGGAAGTTTTGGAGGGGAAGGGAAAGAAGATTTAACAGGGGAGATTGGGGGGCAAGGGGGGGGGGAGGGGTTCTAAGGGGGGGGGGTATCCTTGAGGCTACATGAGGGTGGGGGAATCGTAGGTGCTGCTGTGCTGCCGGTTACACAAGTGGGATATGAAATGTGCTTCAGGGGAGGGCCTTTGCTGGGACGGCCTTCTCCTGTATTATGTGGCTCTATTCTTGAAGTGGGTATTATAATTTTGATTCTTGACCATGGTTAAATCAGGTTACCGCTTCACATCTTGGAATGTATGTGGTATCCACTCTCCAATCAAGCGATATAAAATTTTACAGGCTTTGAATCGTAAATCTGCGGATCTGGCGTTGTTACAGGAAACCCATTTGTCTGATGCAGAGCACGCTAAACTACGTCAGGGCTGGGTGGGAGAAGTACATTTTGCCTCTGGCGGTTCCCGCTCAGCGGGGGTGGCGATCTTAATTAGGAAGCATTTCCCTCTGAAGGTGTCCCATGAGATTAAAGACCCGGAGGGTAGATACCTGATCCTGGTGGCCGACTTACAGAACACTCCAATTGTCATATGTTGTATTTATGCGCCTAACTCCCAGCAAGCCGGGTTCTACCGTACTCTGATGCGGGTGCTTCTTCCCTATTTGGGTAAGCCCCTGGTGGAGATTTTAACGCTTTAAAAGACCCGGTTTGGGATAGACTTGCCGCTGGAGCATCGGGGGGAAAACTGAGTTCGGAACTGCAGACTCTGGAACACACCTTGCATGTGGTGGATTCTTGGCGCACGCTTCACCCCTTTGAAAAAGAATTTACACATATCGCTAGAGCGCACGCGACACAATCTCGTATAGATTACTTTTTTGTTAGCGACTCCTATTTTTCACATATTTTGGATTCAGGAGTTGGGGATATCCTCATTTCGGACCACGCCCCTATATGGATAGATATAAAGGCCAATTTGGCTCCCCGGCAGGGACGACATTGGAGATACCCGTATTTTTTAGCGGAGGATGCGGCCTTCCAGACCTATGTTAGGGAGCGGTGGGGCGACTATACTACGCTTAATGCCCAACATAAAGGTGACCCGGTTCTATTTTGGAGCACGGCCAAAGCGGTTTTGAGGGGGGACATCATCTCTTACGTAGCGTACTGGAGGAAATCCCTAAACAAAAGACTCCTTCTCCTCACTGAGAGGTTGAGACGGGCTAAGAGAGATTTGGTGGCCCAACCATCAAGGGAGCGGCGTGTTGCGTACCTGTCCTTGCAAACGGCGATTAATTCCCTTTTGCATCAGAGGGCTGTTAAGAGTGTTCAGTACTATCGTTATAAATTATATCAATTTGGTAATAAGTCCGGTAAAATGATGGCGAATCTTGTGAGATCGGTGGGGGGCTCGAGACATATCGCAGCATTACGCACGGTTAGTGGGAGGACAGTAAATACTACCCCTGAGATTGTATCGGCCTTTCAGGACTATTATACGAAGCTTTATAGTGCGGGGGGTTGGGACCAGAATAAGTGGGACTCCTTTTCTGCTAGGGTAAGCTTACCGTCGATCACGGTGGCACAACAGCGTTGGCTCAACGAGCCGATTCGGGAAGAGGAGGTCAACAAGGTCATAAGGGCAGCCAAAAAATTGAAAACACCGGGGCCGGATGGTTACAGCGCGGAATTTTATCAGTGTTTAGCCGAACCGTTGACAGATTTTCTCCCTTCAGTGTTCCATAGCTGGATCCAGCAGGGTTCCTTCCCCCCAATGGGTAATACGGCCCATGTCACCTTAATCCCGAAGCCAGGAAAGGATCCGCTAGAGCCCGCAGCGTATAGACCCATTTCTCTGCTGAATGTAGATCATAAATTCCTAGCCAAAATTTTGGCGGATCACCTGGGCACTATTTTACCTACTCTAATAAAACCGGGTCAGGTGGGGTTCGTCCAGCGGCGTTACGCCTTAACGAACATTAGGAAGGTGCTGACGGCGATGACTCTTTGCCAACGTACTAAGCTCCCCTTTTTAGTGGTAAGTTTAGACGCCGAAAAGGCATTCGACCGGGTTGAGTGGGATTACATGTTCCAGGTGCTGGAGGAAATGGGGTTTCAGGGGTTCTTTTGGAGGCGGTCCAGTTACTTTATAATAATCCTCAGGCCCAATTATTGGTTAATGGAACATTGTCCTCCCCTATTGCGGTCAAGCGGGGCACACGTCAGGGTTGCCCGTTATCCCCCCTATTATTTTTACTTTCCCTAGAGCCGTTGCTTTTGGTAGTGCAAGACAATCCGGTCATACGTGGGGTGCAGTTTTACTTTCACACGGACAAGGAGATCTTTCAATATGCCGCTTTTGCGGATGACATTTTGCTTTTTCTCACCACGCCGGCGAGGTCTTTGGGGGCTCTCTTAGCGGTGTTTGGAGCCTTTGGAGAGTTTTCAGGTTTGAACATCAATTGGGACAAATCGGAGGCCCTGGCCTATCCAACTACCTTGCGGGAAACCTGGGAGGGAATTTTCCCTTTACGCTGGGCTCATAATAAGCTTAAGTATTTGGGGGTTATCTTGTCCATCGACCTGAGCGCTATATATTCGCTCAATATTACCCGCCTATTGAAAATTACGAGGGAAAAATTGCTTTTATGGAAAGAGCTTCCTCTCTCCTTGGGAGGGCGTATTAATCTATTTAAATTAATCATCTTACCTAAATGGCTCTACGTGGTACAAAACTTACCAGTGTCCCTTCATAGAAAGGATTTGGGTACCTTGGATTCCCTTCTTAGGATCTTTTTGTGGAAGGGTAAGAAGGCAAGGGTCCCATTGCGCTGGTTGAAACTGAAATGGGGTAGGGGCGGTATGGGAGTCCCGGACCTGCAAAGTTATGTGATAGCGGCTAATTTGCGGATTGTCCGAGATTGGATCTCGGGTGAGTCGACTCTTGTTAGTTTAATAGCAGAGCGGACATTGGTACATCCTTTGGATATACAATTTGTACTTATGGGCCCCAACAAAGACTTGACGGATACAGTTAAACGGGATCCCCTAATTGCTCCCATCCGACAAGCTTGGCGTGCTATGAATAAAAAACTGGGGCTCCCTAAGTACACCGCCTTTTTGATGCCTATCATGGGCAATCCACATTTTATACCTGGGACCCAATGTAGAGTGTTTCGCGATTGGAAACTAGAGGGTATTAGCATGTTGGGTCATGTTCTAAGTGATGGTGGGGCCCCTTTTTCTTTTGCCGAACTTCAATCTCTCTATGGACTCCCAGTTACTAGTCTTTTTGGTTACTTGCAACTTAGGCATTATATTAATTCCATCCCGGCTCTGTACAAAATTCCTGACAATTTCCAAACCCTTGCGAGATTTTTTAAGTTGGATAAGACGCAAGCCATATCCCTATCAGGCTACTATCGCGGTCTTACTACGGGCCGGGCCACGGAGGTATACAGCCAGGCGGTGGAAAGATGGAACAAAGATGGAGTGTTTCAGGTCCCAGTGGGGGTATTTTCGACCTCTATGAAAGTTTTGACCAGTGTTACCAGTAACATGTACTATAGGGAAATGCAGTTTAAACTGTTGTATAGAGCTTATATAACCCCGCAAATTGCATTCCGAGCGCACCTGGTGCAAAACGCCACCTGTCCCCGATGTTTGGGATCTAAAGGGACATTATCTCATGTTTTTTGGGACTGTAGGGGAATCCGCACGCAGGAGTCTAATTAAATCCTTTTTTTCATATTGATATTTTCTTTGCTTGTAATGCAGGAGTGCAGCTGCCTGGCCCAAGATCTTATACGCTGATTTCTTTGAAGACCTGGGGGCATAGCCACTGCTCATGGCATTTGCTGCCACACCCAGCTCTTTAATCCCTTTTGTAATAGGAGAGGCTTGAATCCCTTTCAATAATTCCTCTCTTGTGAGATTTCCATGTTCTAGATGAAATCCCATGCTGACCGCGGCACATAAATTGTTACCGGGAGCAGTGGTTTGAGATGGTAATTTACCTGGACAAATTGGTGATGCAGAATTAATGACTGTCTCAGGCAATGGCAAATGAGTGTACAGGGAGTGGTTGGTGGTTGGTGGGGGAAGGGCTTGCAGGCAAGATGGAGGAAGGCTAGTTTTTCTGACCTCAGTGTTTTCTATTTCCTGGGGCCTTTTCTCTGAGGTGGACGCAGAGGAAGCCTCAGGAGCCATGTGATTGTGTGTCCCCAGATGTTCTATTTCATTTTCTGTCCCCCTTTGTTCATGGTTCTTTTCTGTGATGGGGAAGGCTTGAAGTCCTTCCAACAATTCTTTTTCTGTAAAGTTTTCTTTCTGCGGTTTCTGCTGAAATTCAATGCTAATCGCCCCACCCAGGCCAGGTTGTAGCTTAATTGTGCTCAAGAGCTGGTTTTCTAAAGAGGGCGGAGATGTGTGAATGGCTTGTGCCTTGGGTGTAGGTATGGGGAGCTGAGGATACAAAGAATTTGCTGGCTCTGAGGGATTTGAAGATAGGGTGGGGGAAGGGTATTCTGATTGAGTCTGCCTGCTTCTAAAAGCACATGGTTTGAAACTGCTGTCTTGGAACTTTTTTTTTTCCATGTGTTCGATGGCCTCTGTACATTTTTGCCAGATTAATCTTTGCTTTATGGGAGCTCTGGGAGCCATATGAAGACAATTGCCGATTGAAATCCATTCCTGGGTATTTAGAGTATTTAGAGTTCCAGAATACCAAGGGCAACGGCAAGCTATTTCACTTATTAATTTTTCTAAGTCCCCCAGGCTGACTTGCGCTATTTTTCTTCTGGTGATGAAATAATGATTATTGATGATTTGCTGCAGCTCCCTGGCATGTAGCCTCTGCTGTACAGTCAAATCATTGCCCATGCTCACGAGTGTGGGGAACAAACTTGCTGAGAAATACTTTTAAAAATACTAAAAAATACCTTAAAAATACTTACGATTGCAAATCTGTTGAATGGTAGGTACCTAGGCTATGACCAGCCGAAATAAGCATGGAGTTTATCATCACGGTCGGGCTCACCAGATGTAGAGTATGGAGGCAAGGAACACACTTGAGGCAGTTTTCATCGCAGGCAGGAAGAGAAGGGCCAAAGGGCCTAGCCCTCACGAGGCTCTTCCTTTTATTGTACATTCATACAAAGGCAGATGATGTGTCATTACATGATTGGCTACTTTCCCATAGCAACAGACGAGTCCTTACACTATTGGCTTTGGCTCAGGGGGTGTGCACGGATCATTTCATTGGCTGCTGAAATCTATACCTCCTGACTTTGTCCTGCCTCTGACTAGGGAACACCCAGCCCTACTTTCAGGCTATCAGGAATAATTATAAGCCAGAGAAATACATGAAGTCAGGTATCCTTTCCTAGGCAGAGAGGCCTAAGCACAAGTGATGCTTTTATTCAGGCAAATGTCAGGGAGAAGGGAAGTTAATGTTTAAACCCTGATGAAATGGCTTGCTGGCAAGCGCATATTTCCCACAAAAATCTAGCTATGGGTGAAAAAAAGAGACATCTGAGAAAAAAGATAAGGCAAAATTGTCAAATTATATAAGTAGGGGAGGAGGTGAAGAAGGCAAGGAGAGAGAAATCACAGAAAATGGAAGAGAGACCCTGGAAGAGGACTTAGGAAAAGACTAACAAGGGGAAAATGAAAGAGAGAGACCAGAATCAACCTGATTAGAAAAATAAAAGGATCAGATCACAAAGGTCCAAAAATACCATTTAATTTTGCGTTTTTAGTGATTGGAAAATATCAGTTTTGGAAGAATATATTTCTTGTATCTCTGTATTTTGCTCGATACAGGAAGGAAATGCATTTGTTTCGCTTTCTTCAGTGTTCTGCTTATAGAGCCTTGTTTCTCTGGCTTCCCATTTCAAGCTTTTGTTTCCGTGTCTGGGGTTCTGTTTTGTGGTTCCTTATTCTGTATTAATTAAGGGTTCTGTTTGTGTAACTGAAGTGTAATATTTCTGATAGCATTTAGTTTCTATGTAGGGATCTTTCAGTATTTTGGCTGGTTCTGATTGGTGTTTTAGGGTCTGATGTAATATTTGTATTGCTGACTTTTCATAAGTAAGGTTGCTACTGTTTGAGTCCTGGGTATTAGTGCTGTTTGCAGTATGCTATGGTAAGGCTCTAAGTGTTACGATCCCGGTCACTAGCCTAGTGACCGGGCTCTTACCTTCCTCCGTGGCGCCGCGAACCGCCGGGTTTCTGGCCTCCAGGGCCGCATGGCAGCGGCGTCTCCTCGTGGAGACGCCGTCAGAAACTCCTCCCCCCAGCCCTGGTACGCGCGCGCGCGAAGAGCCGTGTTTTGAGGCGTCTGCACCCGGATGTGCAGACACGCCTCTTTTGACGTCAGCTGATTGAGCAGGGGATTTAAGCCGGGACTTTTGAAGTTGCAATTCGCCTTGCAACGAGGTTCTCTTCGGAGTGCTAGTTGCCATCGTTTATCTGCCTGCCTGGTTCCTGACTTCTGCCTGCCTGACTCTGGTATCGTTTATCTGCCTGCCTGGTTCCTGACTTCTGCCTGCCTGACTCCGGTATCATTTGCCTGCCCGGTTCCTGATCTCTGCCTGCCTGACTCCGCTCTCTGCCTGCTTGTACCCCGGTTCGTATCGCTTCCTTGGATTCTTCTGTTACCACCTAAGACCCAGCGGTCCGGGTCCCTACAGGCTCCTCCTGGGGGGATCTCGGGCTTCCAGGGCGAAGACTCCTAAGCCCTAGTGCCCCGGGCCTCTACAGCTCCTCTGGAGGGGTCACGGGTTCCCAGGTGAAGATTCATCGTTTCATCTAGTCTGCCTCCCGTCCGTCTCCCTCCGGCGGTCGGCCCAAGGATCCACTTCCGGATTGGTCAATCACAACAGTTTGCAAGGCCATGGATCCGGCAGATCTCGCTGGGCTTCAGGCCATTCCTGGGTTGGCACAACGCCTGGTGCAGCAGCAACAGGTGTTGGATTCGTTAGTAGCCACGGTTGAGCGCATGGCTACTCGAATGGACAATGAACCTCCTGGACAGGCTCCGCCTCCGGTTCCGGCTCCAGTAGTCACATTCCAGACTCAGACCCAGCTGCCTGCTCCTTCTCGTTATGCTGGGGATGCCAAAGCTTGCCGTGGTTTTCTCAATCAGTGCTATGTGCGGTTCGCTCTACTTCCCAATCAGTTTCCTACTGATGCAGTCAAGGTGGCGTACATTTTCTCCCTGCTGGATGACAAGGCACTGAATTGGGCATCTCCTATGTGGGAGAAGAATGATGCCGCTCTCTCGAGTCTGGACCTCTTTGTGGCTGAGTTCAGAGCCGCGTTCGATGAGCCTGCTCGCCAAACTTCAGCGACTTCGGAGCTCTTGCAAATTCGCCAAGGACCACGTACACTGGCGGAGTACGCTCTGGAGTTCCGCACCCTGGCGCTTGAGGTGGGGTGGCGAGATGATGCCCTTCGGGGGATTTTTCTTGAAGGTCTAGCAGGCCGGATTAAAGACATTCTTGCTGCCAGAGAGCTCCCTGAAGATCTCAATGCTCTCATAGAGCTTGCGGGACGCATTGATCAGCGGTTGCAACAGCGGGCTAGAGAGGTACGCCCACTACGGCGCATGTCGCCACTAGCACCGGTCTCGTCTAGACCTCTTGCCTCTGTTCCCCGGTCTACGGGGGCTACCGCAACACCATCTTCTGATGAGCCAATGCAGCTGGGAAGAACTACCCTGACTGAGGAGGAGAAGCGCCGCCGCAGGACCCAAGGTCTGTGTTTGTATTGCGGCGGGAAGGACATTTCCTGTCTAATTGCAAAAGAACGGCCGGGAAACGCTCACGCCTAGGAGTAAGGGAGGAGTGTCCCCTGGGCTGTTTGAACGCTGCTCCTCAATGTACGGTACCGGTAACTTTAAAATTTCCCGAGGAGTCTTTTGAAACTCGGGCTCTGATCGACTCAGGGGCTGGAGGAAACTTCATTGTTCAGTCTCTGGTTGAGCGCCTGCAAATAACTACTCAACCTCGGGAGCCCTCTTTGCGAGTCACCTCCATTCAAGGGACCCCATTGGCCGGGAGTATCTCCTTGGTTACAGCTCCGATTTCTCTTCAGACCGGCCTGTTCCACAGCGAGGTGATCTCTTTCCTGGTCTTGGAAAAGTCGGTACATCCTATAGTTCTTGGCCTACCGTGGTTACAACAACACTCTCCTATAATTCACTGGGACAATTTACAGATTGCTCAATGGAGTCCACAGTGCTTCCAGTCCTGCATTACTACTACTGGGAGTTCTCCCATCACTCTGGCACATGCGGGGCCAATTCTTCCGGCGGTGTACAGTGAGTTCTCCGATGTATTTTCTAAGGAAAAGGCGGAGTTGCTGCCACAACACCGTCCCTTCGACTGTGCCATCGAGCTTCTTCCCGGTACTACACCACCCCGGGGTAGGGTGTATCCGTTATCCCAACCAGAGACTAAAGCCATGTCCGATTATATTAAGGAGAACCTCGCTAAGGGGTTTATACGTCAGTCTAAGTCTTCTGCAGGGGCAGGATTCTTTTTTGTAGCCAAAAAGGACGGATCTTTACGTCCTTGCATCGACTACCGTGGTTTAAATAGGATTACTAAAAAGAACCGCTACCCGTTACCCTTGATCCCAGAACTTTTGGACAGACTCCAGGGGGCTCGAGTTTTTACCAAACTGGACCTAAGAGGAGCCTACAATCTAGTGCGCATCCGTCCCGGGGATGAGTGGAAGACTGCTTTCAACACCCGGGACGGGCACTACGAATATCTGGTTATGCCATTCGGCTTGTGCAATGCTCCTGCCGTATTCCAGCATCTCATGAATGAGATTCTTAGGGAACTGCTAAACACTTGTGTCATTGTTTATCTGGATGATGTTCTCATATTTTCGCAAGATTTGGATTCTCATCGCCGACAGGTCCGGCAAGTTCTTCAGATTCTCCGAGACCAGCACCTTTACGCCAAACTGGAAAAATGTCTCTTTGAGCAGGACTCTTTGCCTTTCTTAGGGTATATCGTGTCTGCCACAGGATTTCGCATGGACCCAGAGAAGGTTTCGGCCATCAAGAAGTGGCCTCAGCCTACAGGATTAAAGGCGTTGCAACGCTTTCTGGGCTTCGCCAACTTTTACAGACACTTTATTCCAGGATACTCCCGGCTGGTGGCACCTTTGACAGCCTTAACAAGGAAAGGAGCGGATGTTCGCCACTGGTCTGCAGAGGCTTGTAAAGCGTTTCAAGATTTAAAGGACGCGTTTCTGTTGGATACTTGCCTACGACACCCTGATCCGTCACGTCCCTTCATAGTGGAGGTAGATGCGTCCAGTGTGGCGGTAGGTGCAGTACTTTCTCAGCACTCTAGTGCAGGAACTCTACTCCCATGCTCGTATTTCTCGAAGAGATTCACTCCTGCCGAAAACAATTACGGTATCGGCGATAAAGAACTTCTCGCCATCAAGTTGGCGTTTGAGGCATGGAGGCAGTGGCTAGAAGGAGCTCAGCACCAAATCACGGTGTACACTGACCATAAGAACCTGGAGTTTCTTTCCCAAGCCCAACGCCTCAATCCCAGACAGGCGAGATGGTCATTGTTCTTTAGTCGGTTCGATTTTATCCTCAAGTACCGACCCGCCGCTAAGAACATCCGAGCCGATGCTCTGTCCCGTAACACCATCCTTGAGGAAAGGAGTGACTCTCCACAGTATATCATTGACCCAGCCAGGATTTCTCTTGACTGCACTAGTGTATCTCAGCAAGGACGAGTAGTAGTACCTCGACGAGACCGAAGGAAGGTTCTGGAGTGGGCTCACGACTCCCTTACAGGAGGTCATGCCGGCCGAGTAAGAACTCTCACTCTCTTGAATCGATTCTACTGGTGGCCTCGGGTACGTCAGGACGTTCAGGAATACGTGGCATCTTGCCCAGTATGTGCCAGGCAAAAGCCACTTTCTGGTCGACCTTGGGGCCTGCTACAACCGTTACCCATTGCCACAGAACCATGGACACATATTGCCACAGACTTTGTGGTAGATCTCCCTCCTTCAGAGGGTAAGACTGTAATTTGGGTTATTGTGGACCGTTTTTTCTAAAATGGTACATCTCGTACCACTGGACAAACTGCCTTCTGCACCTGAGTTAGCAAAGCTGTTCGTACAACACATCTTTCGAGTCCATGGTCTTCCACAAAGTATAGTCTCTGACCGTGGACCTCAGTTTACAGCTCGCTATTGGCGAGCCCTTTGCAAACAGTTCGGGGTTCAGTTGAATTTCTCCACCGCTTTTCACCCCCAAAGTAATGGACAGACGGAAAGAATGAATCGGTCTCTCAAGTCTTTTCTCCGCAGTTTCATTTCTGAGAAAAGAGATAATTGGGTGGCGTTGTTGCCTTGGGCAGAATTTGCATATAATAACCATGAACACTCTGTCACGGGCCAATCACCTTTTCAAACGGTTTTTGGTCGTCATCTCAAACCTCCTGTCCCAGTTCCAGTGGAGGTGGCATCTCCTGCGGCTCAGTCGGCAGCGACTCAATTTCGTCACCTATGGTCGTCACTTCAGCTTCGTCTTTCGTCTGCAGCACGGAAAGCACAGACAACAGCGAATCGTCATAGACGGGCTGCTCCGACACTACTACCTGGTACTAAAGTATGGTTAAGTACCAAAAATTTGCACCTTTCAGGCTACTCTTGCAAGTTGGCTCCTAAATTCTGTGGTCCATTTCCAGTGGCAGAACGTATTGGATTGGTATCCTACAGACTTCGACTGCCATCATCATTGCGCATTCACAATGTATTTCATGTGTCCCTGTTAAAACCTGTGGTCCACTCACGTTATCATCACCTCACTCCGGATGATGTCTCAGCATCATCTCCTGGGGATCCGGTCTATCAAGTACACGAGGTACGGGACGTACGATTTCACAATCGTCGGTGGGAATATTTGCTAGCCTGGGAAGGCTGTGGTCCTGAGGAGGATTCCTGGGAACCTGCGCGGAACATCCTGGATAAGACTCTGCTGTCCCAATTTCACTTGGACAACCCTGGAAGGCCCGGTCCTTTAAAGAGGGGGCGTAAAGTGGGGGGTACTGTTACGATCCCGGTCACTAGCCTAGTGACCGGGCTCTTACCTTCCTCCGTGGCGCCGCGAACCGCCGGGTTTCTGGCCTCCAGGGCCGCATGGCAGCGGCGTCTCCTCGTGGAGACGCCGTCAGAAACTCCTCCCCCCAGCCCTGGTACGCGCGCGCGCGCGAAGAGCCGTGTTTTGAGGCGTCTGCACCCGGATGTGCAGACACGCCTCTTTTGACGTCAGCTGATTGAGCAGGGGATTTAAGCCGGGACTTTTGAAGTTGCAATTCGCCTTGCAACGAGGTTTCTCTTCGGAGTGCTAGTTGCCATCGTTTATCTGCCTGCCTGGTTCCTGACTTCTGCCTGCCTGACTCTGGTATCGTTTATCTGCCTGCCTGGTTCCTGACTTCTGCCTGCCTGACTCCGGTATCATTTGCCTGCCCGGTTCCTGATCTCTGCCTGCCTGACTCCGCTCTCTGCCTGCTTGTACCCCGGTTCGTATCGCTTCCTTGGATTCTTCTGTTACCACCTAAGACCCAGCGGTCCGGGTCCCTACAGGCTCCTCCTGGGGGGATCTCGGGCTTCCAGGGCGAAGACTCCTAAGCCCTAGTGACCCGGGCCTCTACAGCTCCTCTGGAGGGGTCACGGGTTCCCAGGTGAAGATTCATCGTTTCATCTAGTCTGCCTCCCGTCCGTCTCCCTCCGGCGGTCGGCCCAAGGATCCACTTCCGGATTGGTCAATCACAACAGTAAGTCTTCTTAGCAGGCTTTGTGTTAGTTCAAAAAATGTTTGGCATCGGAGGGAGTTTGAATTGCTGTTACTGGGGGTGACACCAGAATTTAAATATGTTTTTTTGTATGTTGGGTTGTAAAGTGAAACATTCTATTTCTGCTCTGCATCTATTGCACATTTTATTTTCCAATGATTAGTATGATTAATACTGGTTATTGTAGTTATCTTGTTCTCTGCCTTGAGCAGTCTGAAAAGGAAACTCATGAAAGGATACATTAATATTTGCTTTATTACATGATTTTTATGCTCAATAAGACCTGTCAACTTAATTGTTTAAGTCTTTTTTTTTTTTTTTCTCCTTTATCTTTTGGTCATCAATGTTACAACGTTATTGTTAAATTTTGAACTTATGTACACTGTTCCAAGTTTCATAACCTTGTTCTATGTAATGCCTTTTGGCAATTTTCATGTTCTGTTTCAATGTAAACCGATGTGATCTTTATTTCATATAGGAACACCGGTATATAAAAATCTAAAAATAAATAAATAAATGATTGGATTAATTTTCTTTGAGAACTGTTGTGTGTTTGATTGGTACAAGCAGAAAATTATTGTGACATAGGGGGTGACCAGCCTGGTAGTGATCCCTGTGTGCCCTCTTAGAGAAGCTGAACTTGGAGTGTTTCCTTTGTCATCTTTTTCAAGGGGATCTCTCCCCGTTACTTTTTCTCCAGTCTCTTTTCTTTTCAAATTCTAGCCCTGCCTGCCAACCTCCAAAACACCAGTAGCTGAGTAGGATTTCCTATATTTTGTTATCTAGCTATAATGTGGGATTTTCTTTATGTGGACCCCCTACAGGGATCCCCTTTTCTGATCACTAGCCCCCATCACCATGAGCACAGGGAAGCTTTCGCCCTTAGATGGTTCACAGTGGTCAATTTGTCAATGGTGTCTGTATTAGTGTAATTTGACTTTAAGTATTGCTATGAGGAGGAGTGGAAGGGGGCGGGCACAAATGTAACTATTGGCCCCCGGGAACAGGAGACCGATAGGGGTCAATGTCAATAAGTAGCCTGTTCTGTCTTTCCACACACAATCCGAATATCTATCAGGGGCTTATCAGGCAATAAAATAATTTGCCTTGTAACATTATCTAACTTTTAGGAAACTTGTGAAAACATTTTTTTTCCCCAACAAGCTATTGTTTTCAGTTTTGGGATTTTACTTTGTTCAGTCATTTTGACTTTGTAACAACCTGCCTTCTGTTGTGATTGTATTGTATTAGATTATTTGGAAAAAGTAATTTTACTAATCTTGAAATTTTGTTAGCGTTTGCTGGTGTTATATGCTTTGTTTTTGTGTGCTGTTTGTTCTCTAATCATTGTATTTGTAGTGCTATGGGTTTTATATTATTTGTTTTATGTTTATTTGAATTGTTAGAGATGTATGTCTGCTGTAGTTTAGTTTCCCTTGTTTGTTGTTTTTATTTGTTGTTTTATGATTATGGTTTTTATTTGTTGTTGTTTTATTTGTTGTTTATTTGTTGTTGTTTTTATTTGTTGTTTTATGATTATGGTTTTATAGATATTACATTTATTGTAAATGTTTGCTTACTGTAGCTTGCCTAGAATGTACTTACAATGGTGTGAGTAATCTACCTTATAAATGGCCTGTGACCGACGGCCTGCAAATGCGCAGTAGAGCGCAGCTCTACTGCGCATGTGCGGGCAAGGACGTCGGTCAGAAAAAAAAAATGGCGGTGGGGCCGCAGGAGCAGGAGGAGAAGCAGCGGCGCCGCGCGCGCGCGGTGCCGCTACTTCTCCTCCCCAGATCTGCCGGCAGATCTCGGGGGGGCACTGCCGCGCGCGCGAGAGTGACACCCCCCCCCGAGATCTGCCGGCAGGAGCGGGAGGAGTTAATGGAGCCGGGTGAGGGTTGCGGGAAGTCGCGCTTACGGCGCCGGGAGGAAATGGAGGTGGGTGTGGGCTGCGAGGAGTCGCGAGTACGGCGTCGGAAGGAAATGGAGGCGGGTGAAGGGAGGGACTGAGTGGGAGGGGAGGGAGGGACTGAGTGAGTGGGAGGGAGGGAGAGGGGGGAGTGAGTGAGTGGGAGGGAGTGAGGGAGAGGGGGGAGTGAGGGAGAGGGGGGAGGAGAGGGAGGGAGGGACTGAGTGAGAGGAGAGGGAGGGTGGAGAGGAGTGGGTGGGGGAGAGTGAGGGGTGAGAGAATGAGGGGGAGGTGAGAGACAGAGGGATGTAGCCCGTTTTAACGGGCTTAACGGCTTGTATATAAATAAAAATGCTAATGCCCAGAGCTTTGCCACATGAATATGAGACAATCAGAAAGACACCTGCAATTTTGTAATGGCAGACAAGACCATGTGACCAAACACTGTGGGGTAGATTTTCAAATAGCGCGATTTGGCGTACTTTTGTTGGCGCATCAGGCGCAAACAAAAGTACGCTGGATTTTAGTAGATATGCGCGTAGCCGCTAAAATCCGGGATCGGCGCGCGCAAGGCTATCGATTCCGTATAGCTGGCATGCGCCGAGCCGCGCAGCCTACCTCCGTTCCCTCCCCTCACCTTCCCCTCCCTTCCTCTACCTAACCCACCCGCCTGGCCCTGTCTAAACCCCCCCTTTACCTTTGTCGGGGGATTTACGCCTCCCGGAGGGAGACGTAAATCCCCGCGCGCCAGCGGGCCGCTAGCGCGCCGGGACGCGACCTGGGGGTGGGTCAGGAGGGCGCGGCCACGCCCCCGGACTGCCCTGGGCCATAACCACGCCCCCGGGCCCGCCCCCGAAACGCCGCACGGATCGGGCCCGCCCCCGACACGCCCCCCTCTGAAAACCCCGGGACTTACGCGAGTCCCGGGGCTCTGCGTGCGCCGGTAGGCCTATGTAAAATAGGCGCACCGGTGCACAGGGCCCTGCACGCCTAAATCCAGGCGGATTTAGGCGGATTTAGGCGAGCAGGGCTCTTAAAATTCGCCCCAAAATGAACTATTGCATAGGTATAAATGTTTGAAATTAATTAAAAAAAATAGTCGATCAGGTGACTTTGTATACAGCGTTTTTGAAGCTGGTGATGCTTGGGCACACCACAATTGCACTTTAATTTTTTGTCTTTTTTTTTTTTCTCTAATGATTTTTGGAAACACTTTTGAACCAGATTTTTTTTTGGTATTAAAATAAACTTGTGATTACATTTTTTTTTTTTTTTACTTCTTTAGATGACGGTGGGCTATTTTAGCTTACCAGTAAGTCTTCAATAATATCTCTCTTTGGCAATACAATTCAGTTTGATTGTTCTTGGGACAACAGTAGTAGCAGTTACCTGAACGCTGTTAATAAGCACTACAGATATATGGACCGATAAAATAAGAGGGTAGGCGATCTAAAAAAGCCGTGAGGGCAACAAAATGGGTTAGATGCCACGAAATGTCCGTTTAGAATCTTTATTATGGAGACTCGTTCATCCAATGTAAAGCCCGACTCAGGCCGAGTTTCACCCCGACAATGGGGCTGCCTCAGGGGCTATATGTGATATTTCTTGATTTTGTATGGTTTTGATCTCATACCATATTTATTTATTTATGTATTTGTTGAGTTTTATATTCCGTCATTCGGTAGAGCCATCACAACGGTTTACAAAAGTATATATTTTTCTTAGCAGTTGTGTAACAGAAAAACAATGTGAACGTTATACATTTTCTTAGCAGTTGGGCAACAGTAAAAAAAATTTGAACAATATCAGAAATAAGCATATCAAGTCCAGAGAGCATTATTAGGTTGGATGAGGAGGGTATGCAGGTTCAGAGTGAAGAGAATGTATTAAGAGGTTTACAACTGAGAATTCAGTTGAGAGTTGGGATGATCAGACGTCTGAAGGTCAATGTAGAATTTGCGGAACATTAGTGTGTTTAGGTCTTTTTTGAATGTTTTTAGGTCATGTTGGGTTCTCAGGAATTTAGGTAGGGTGTTCCAAAGTTTAGGTGAGGCAATTGAAAAGGCTCTTTCTCTTGTGGTTGTCAGATGCGCATCTTTGATAGGGGGAATGTTTAGGTAACCTGAGTTATTAGAGCGTAGGTTTCTTGGAGGATTTTGAGGGATTATGTTTAGGGTGTTAAGACCTTGATGATCATTGTTTAGAATTTTGTGGATTATGGTCATTGATTTGTAAGCAATACGTGCAGTAATAGGGAGCCAGTGAAGTGAGGTCAATATTGGTGTTATGGGTTCACTTCTTTTTGTTCTAGTTAGGACTCTGGCAGCTGAGTTCTGCAGTATTTGGAGTGGTTTGAGGGATGAAAAAGGTATTCCAATTAGTAAGGAGTTGCAATAGTCGAAGGTGGAGAAGATAAGAAGATGTAGTACAGTTCTGAAATCGTAGGGGTTGAGAAATGGTTTCAGGTGTCTTAGAGTTAGGAGTCTGTGGTATCCTTCTTTAGTTTTATTTGCTATGTGGTTCTTGAAAGTTCTTTATCAATGATAACTCTGAGGTTCCTGGTGTGGGTGGTAGGGAGTAAAGTTATCATTTGTTTGTCTAGTATTGTCAGGGGTGGCGGAGTTGGATTGGGTTTTTTATCCATGAGTATTATTTCAGTTTTGTCAAAGTTGATTATGAGTTTCAGGGAATTTAGGAGATGTTTGATTGAGAAAAATAGTTCTGAGGTTTTCTTGTAGGTGTCTTCAATCGAATTTTGTATGGGAATGAGGAGCTGAATGTCATATGGATTGTCAGAGAGTTTTTGGATAGATTCAAACAGCATACGGGTCTCCTTTCTAAACACTGTGCGGAGCATGGGGACACACCTGCTTTTGCCATGATGTCCCCGAAGCGGCCCTGTGGAGAGGAGTACCAAACCTCCATCGATGCCGGGGATCCGCGACAGTCTCAACCGGTCCTGGTGCCAGTCGCCGATCCCCCTCGCGGGTCCAAGGAAGATCTGGCTACCCCTCCTGCCTCCCAGTTGGCATTGGCATCGGCAACATTTGAGGAGCAGCTGGAGAAGCTCAGTGTGCTCATCGGTGCCTTACCGATGCAGCTGGCATCGGTTTCCAGGTTGGCTTCAGTGCCCGGCAGGGCACCGAGGCTTTCCCCTACCAATATGGTGCTAGTCACCAGTTCCTCTGAGGAGGAAGTTCCATTGAGGCTGGCAGAGACACAGAGGCCAGTAGTCCCCTGTCTAGTTCCATCAGTGCCTGGATGTTGGCCGAGCACTTAGGGCCCCATCTCCTGTGGTATACAGTGAGAATGAGGGTCCCTTCAACCCCTGGGGGGGATGATCAGACGGAATCCTCCGCCAAGGACTCAGATGGTCTCCCGTCAGATCCTTTTCCTCCAGACGAGTAGAGGAAGTCCCTGCCGGAGGACTTAACCTTTGCAGGGTTTCTCATGGTGATGTCAGAGGCCATCCCATTCCAGCTTCTGACTGAAGAAGATGCCAGGCACAAAATGCTTGAGGTTCTTCAGATCATGGATCCTCCTAAGGAGATCATGGTGGTCCTGGTACATGAGATCCATATGGAGTTGCTGCTGAGGATTTGTGAACACTCCCGTAAATAGGAAGGCAATTGGGTTTACCTCGTCCAAAAGGCTTCCAGATTTGATAAGCATCAGCTGCCTCACCAATTGGTGGTTGAATCTGCCCTCAAGAGGGCCAAGTGCTCTCGGACCCATTCCTTGGCGCCCCAGGGAAGAACCACAGAGCGATGGATGTTCCAAGGCACCATGCTTATTGCCTGCATCACTGCATACCAGCTATACATGAGCCAATATTTGGGACATCTGGTAGCAGTTTCAGGAGGTGGCTGAGGAGCTACCTCAACAGCAGCAAGACACCCTCATATAACTGGTGCACAAGGGTTTGGAGTGTGGAAAACATGAGGTCCGTGCGACCTACAATGTTTTCGAAATGACATCAAGGATCTCTGCAGCGGGAATCGGCGCCCGTAGGCTGGCATGGCTGCGGGCCTTGAATCTCAGACCAGAGATACAGGAATGATTCGCTGATGTGCCGTGCACCGGAGAGAATCTCTTTGGAGATAAAGTGAAGGATGCTGTATCCCAACTCCGGGACCATCATGAAACCTCCAGCAACTCTCCACCAGCACTCCTGACCCATCCTCCTCATCCAGGAGGCTATGAAGGCAGGGGCCCAGGAAGTCTTTCTTTTGCCAGAGGAAGTACTATCCTCTACCTCCTTGATCCTATATACACCATCAGAGCTTCTGTGGCCATTCCAGCAGCAGGAATGCTCACAAGCCCTAGCCAGCACCTCAGTCAACTCCGGGGATGGGGTTTTGACTGGACCTTAGAGAGCGTTAGCCTGTTGCCCTTACCCGGGACATTTGACACACTGGTCGGGCGCAGGCTGTGGTTCTTTGCGAATCGGTGGCCCAGTGTAACCTCGGACCATTGGGCTTTGTCCATTGTCTGCCAAGGGTGCCAATTAAACCAATTGGGTGTCCCACCAAATTGCCCTCCATGCCTGTTTTGGGGACTAGTAGTGCATCAGGATGTACTATAGATGGAGCTCTCTTCCCTATTAACAGCCAGAGCAGTCGAGCCTGTACCACCATAGCAAAGAGGGTGTGGCTTCTACTCCAGGTACTTCCTGATTCCAAAGAGAACAGGAGGACTCCATCCCATCCTAGACCTGAGGGCCTTGAACAAGTTTCTAAGAAAAGTTCAAGATGGTTTTCCTGGGCAACTTGATCCCCCTTTTACAAGAAGGTGACTGGCTATGCTCCCTCGATCTAAAGGATGCATACATCCATATCGAGATCTTCCCCAGTCACAGGAAGTATCTCCGATTTGTGGTGGGAAAACAGCACTTTCAGTACTGGGTGATGCCGTTCAGGCTTGCAGCCGCCCCATCACTCTTCATAAAATGGCTAGCTGTGGTGGTGGGCCTCCTCTGCAGGCTGGGAGTGCATGTCTTCCCATATTTAGACGATTGGCTGATCAAGAGCATGTCTCAGGCAGGGGCCCATCCGGTTCATGCACTTGACCCTTCAGATATTAGAGTCACTAGGGTTCGTTCTCATCTACCCAAAGTCCCATCTCAGTCTGTCACCTCCATTGGACTTCATCGGAGCCCTGCTAGACACTGCTCAAGCCAGAGCCTTCCTGCGTGCCAGAGGGCCAACACTATCGACCATTGCTACAGAGTTGCAACAAAGCCAGCAGGTGGCATAAATTGAGGCTGTTGGGCCACATGGCCGCCACCATCCATGTCATTCCCTTTGCATGCATTCATATGGGCAGAGCCCAATGGACCCTGAAGCTGCAGTGGTGCCAAGCCACTCAGAAGCCTTCAGGATTGCATTCAAGTCACCCTTTCTCTCCAGGACTCTTTGTTCTGGTGGCGGGTACTTTCCAATCTTGAATGGGGGATTTCCTTTTGGAGTCTCCCTACTCAAATTGTGCTAATCACGGATGCATCTACCCTGGGGTGGAGAGCTCATGTAGATGGAATCGGCACCCAGGGACTGTGGTCCACTGAGGAACGTTCTTGTCAAATCAGCTTCCTGGAGCTTTGAGCGATCAGGTATGTGCTGTGGGCTTTCAGAAATCGGCTGTCCAACAAAAGGTTGTCCTGATCCAGACCAACAACCAAGTAACCATGTGGTATGTCAACAAGCAGGGAGGCACAGGATCGTACCTTTTGTGTCAGGAAGCGGTCTAGATCTAGTCCTGGGCCCTGGACCACGGGATGGTGTTCAGGGCGAAGCACCTGGCCAGAACGGAGAACGTGATAATGGACAGGCTAAGTTGAGCCTTCAGACCCCAAGAGTGGTCCCTGAACCAGGGAGTAGCGAATTGGATTTTCAGTCTCTGGTGGAGCCCAGACATAGATCTGTTCGTGTCCCCCCTGGAACTGGAAAGTGCATCTGTTCTGCTCCCTGTCGAGGTCAGATGGCAAGCCAGCCTCAGACACCCTTTCCCATCACTGGGGCAAGGATCTTCTGTATGCATATCCTCTGATTCCCTTAGTGGGAAGCTCCTTGAAGCTCTGTGAGGACAGAGGGACTATGATCCTCATAGCCCTCATTGGCCAAGACAGATCTCGTTTCCACTTCTGTGGGAGTTGTCCATCCAGAAACCGATCAGTCTGGGGACTTCCCCAGATCTCATCATGCAAGAACAGGGCAGGCCGCAGCATCCCAACATCCAGGCCCTGTCACTCACAACCTGGAAGTTGAGAGGTTGTTCCTGCAGTCACTTGATCTTTCTGAAGATGTGTCTTGGGTCCTGATGGCTTCCAGAAAGCCTTCTACTAGAAAGTCCTACAGACTGAAGTGGAGGAGGTTTTCTGTGTGGTGTGAGCAGAAAGTCCTAGATCCATTCTCCTTCCCCACACTAAAACTGCTTGACTACCTTTTATACCTATCGGAGGCTGGCTTAAAAACCAACTCCGTTAGTGTTCACCTTAGTACGATTGGCACATACCACTATGGTGTAGATGGTATGTCCATCTCTGTACAGCCCATAGTTTTATGTTTCATGCAGGGCCTGCTTCAATTGAAGCCTCCCTTAAGGTCTCCCGTTGTGCCTTGGGACCTGAGTATGGTATTGGCTTAGCTTATGAAAGCTCCTTTTGAGCCGCTGTGCACCTGTGACTTGAACTACCTGACCTGGAAGGTCATATTTTTGGTGGCAGTCACTTCAGCACACAGGATCAATGAGCTCCAGGCCTTAGTAACTTATCCATCTTATACTAAGTTCTGTCATGACAGGGTGGTCTTGCGAATGCACCTTAAGTTCCTGCCTAAGGTGATGATGGATTTCCATCTTAACCAGTCAATCGTCTTGCCAATTTTCTTTCTCAGGCCACATTGACACCAAGGCAAATGAGCAGTGCACAGTTTGGATTGCAAGCGAACCTTAGCCTTCTACCTGGAGCAGAAAGAAGCCCGTAGACAGTCCACCCAACTTTTTATTTCTTTTAATTGGAATATGTTGGGTGTTGCCGTTGCGAAACAGAGAATATCCAATTGGCTAGCAGATTGTATCTCCTTCTGTTGTGCCCAGGCGGGACTGCATCTTGGGGGTCATGTCAAGGCTCATTCTGTCAGAGCCATGGTAGCGTCATCTCACTTGCAAGCAGTTCCCGTGGAGGAGATTTGTAAGGCTGCGATGTGGAGTTCTCTTCACACATTCATATCCCATTACTGTCTGGATAGGAATGGCCAGTGCAAAAGAAAGTTTGGCCAGTCTGTCCTCAGAAACCTGTTTGAGGTATAGAAACCAACTCTCCCAATCTAGGGCCCGTTGTTTGAGTTCAGGCTGTCTCCCTGTCTGTTACCAACTACATTGGTGGTGTTGTGCCTGTTGGCACCTGGTTAGATGTCTGTTGGTTCCTTTTTTGTGTTCGGAAGCAGCCTGTAGTTAGGGATTCACCCATGTGTGAGGATTACCATCCTGCTTGTCCTCAGAGAAAGCAGAGTTGTTTACCTGTAACAGGTGTTCTTCAAGGACAGCAGGATGTTAGTCTTCAAAAACCTTCCCGCCATATCAACAAGTTGGGTTTCTCCTATTTTTTATTTTACCGTAATTCTGTGTTACAAGACTGAAGAGGGATCCTGGTACACGAGTGGCATAGGGCATGCTGGGCATGCTCAGTCTACCTAGTCAAAGTTCCTAGAAAGTTTGACATAAGTTTATCATGTCGGGCTCCATGTGATAATGTCACCCATGTCTGAGAGCTAACATCCTGCTGCCCTCAGAGAACACCTGTTAAAGGTAAGCAACTCTGCTTTATTAGCTATTAACTAAATTTCTAGCATTTTGTTTTGCTAGCACCATCAGTTTAACACCGCTGACGGGTTTTGTCTCTGTCCAACACTAAAGGTATTGTACTGGCATGTTCAGAAAATAAACAAAAGGTTCCACCACTCAAGTCTTAATGACAATTAATTTAATGATGCCAGCATATGGCCAGGGAAGGCCCCTCTGGACTGGCAGTTTGTGTTTTGTCCATGCTCATTGTTTTGTGTCTCTGCTCTTTCAGGTTCTGGGTTGGATCCGCAACGGGGAGTCCATGCTCAATGCTGGACTCATCACAGCTGGCTCGCTGCAGGAGGCAGAGCAGCTCCAGCGTGAGCACGAGCAGTTCCAGCATGCCATAGAGGTACTCTCCCATTTCTTTTACTTATGTTCGGATTATTTAGATAATGTTGGATTTATTGTGGGTTGTTTTGTTTTTTTTTTGCATGTTTTTGCAGGGTTTTCTTTTACAGTTTGATACTATGAATGTTGGAGAGCATTTTTTTATTTTCTTAGCGTTCCAAGCATCAAGAGATGGAAATGAGCCTTATTCCTATTGCATTGATTCCACTAAGCAAGAAGTTTTCTGCGAGTGTTCTTTTTTTTTTTTTTAATCAATTTATTAATTCTGCTTTTTAGTCTAATTTATTACATATGGCTTTTTCTTTCCTGTAATTTTTATGTTTCAGGGTTTTTAAACTACATTTTTTTGATTTATAATTCTGGTAATGGCCTTCATGATAGGGAGTTTCCTGTTCATTAATGCCCTTTTGAGGGTCCTGGGAAAAGCTAAAATTTCCAGTCTTTTACCAGAGACCTCAGATTTTTTTATTTTTTTTTATTTTTTGCAGTCAGAAACTCTGGGAAAATGTAGATGCGCCTTTCTGGAGTGGTGTGGAAAGGTCTCAGACCACAGGAATATTTGGGGGGGATAAACCACTTACTGCTTTCTCAGATTTTAGCTTGCATTGGCATCTTACTGTGTGAGGCTTTAAATCTCCAGTTTGGACCATTGATCAAACAGGTTGGAGGAAAGACCATCAGTTTTCAATTAAAGCCAAAAACTAAAGTGGCTGTGTGGATGAGTTGAAAGGTCTCATCTTCTTCCTGGTTGCTGTAGCACAGGATGGGAAGAACAATGACAGGCAAGTTAGTTGGATGTTTTTACCCAGAGGTGATATGATAGTGAATGGCGTTAAACCTGATCCTAGAGGAAAGGCTTCATGTAATACTTGAGCTTGGTAGGCTGCTTGTTGCCATGACAGCAAGGTACTCTGTCCTGTTTTCACTTTTCCTTCCTGTCTTTTTTTTTTATTTTATTTTTTTTTATTAATGTGCATGGCAGCCTCTCAGTTTTTCAACATTGATAACGTGAAACTGAAGTGTCTGTCTGGGTTAGACAATGGGCTCTTTCAGAAAATAATTACCGTATTTTTCGCACTATAAGACGCACCTGACCATAGGACGCACCTAGGATTTGGAGGAGGAAAATTAAGAAAAAAATTCTGTCCCCATAATGAGCTCTATCCGGAGCTCCCCTGGTGGCCGTCCATGGGATATTTTTTTGGTTTTGTTTTTTTATAGTAAGGCAGAGAACATCCACACAGGTACTTGCTGGTTTTCTCTCCCTCACAATCATACATAGGCTCTTTCACACTCACTAGTTCTCTCCCCCACTCAACTCACTGGCTCTCCCTCACGTATGCACATACCCACAGACAATTACTCACTCAGACTCTCTCCTTCATACGCACAGCTCTCTCACACCAGTTATTTTAAACTTTCATGACTGCTCCAAAGTTCTTACTCTGGACTGCAAGAGAAGTCCTCCGACGACAGAGCCCGAGCTCCCCGCCGGTCCCGGGGTGCATCTCACTGCAAGAGACGTCTTCCGACGACAGAGCCCGAGCTCCCCGCCGGTCCCGGGGTGCATCTTACTGCAAGATCGGCGTGGGCAGGTCAGTCATCATCTGTTTGAACCGCATGGGCTACGGAGGCCCTTCCAGTTCAAACAGCTCCCTGCCGGTCTGCTGTTCCCAGGGTGCATCCCACTGCGAAGGCCGGCGCGGCACAGGTCAAACGCCAGCCGTCCGAACTGGAGGGGCCTCTGGAGCCCACGCAATTCAAACAGCTGATGTCTGACCTGCGCTGCGCCGACCCTCGCAGCGAGATGCACCCCGGGAACAGCAGACCGGCAGGGAGCTCAAGTTCCGCCGGCAGAATACGACACACCCGCGTCACCATGCTGTTTGGGAGGAGTTCGGAGGGGTCGGGGAATGGCGCGCGAGAGGGAGAGACACTACATTCGCTCCATAAGACGCACCCACATTTTCCCCCCATTTTTTGGGGAAAAAAGTGCGTCTTATGGAGCGAAAAATACGGTAGCTTTTCGCTGTCTTCTACTTTGATGCCCTACATGCCTTCCTAGTTTCATTCGTGTAATTAATTCTGTGATATTAAATTGTGTATGCATTATGTACATATATGCAAATAAGAGCATGCTACCGCATGCTGCTGTTAAACTGTTGTTGGCTCCTGAAAAGTACATATACAACAACACAAGTATGATCTTCTCTTGCTAAATGTTTATGTAAATTTTTATTTAAAAAAAAAAATCATACTGAGCATTTTTGTTCTGTCAAAAAGATTTTTTTTTTTTTTTTTTTTTAAAAGCACCTACTAATTTGGTTAATTTTTGAAGAGTATTAAAACTTGAAGTTGACATTCCACCTTTGACTGTGTATGGTGATGCCAAGAGGCCTTGGACTAGTAATGTCGTGCCTTGATGTATAGTTGTTATTTTTTGAAGGATGATGGTGAGTCAAAAATAGAAGAATTCTGTGTGGTCATATCCAGGAAATATTTTGCTTGCTATCACATGACAAATAATAAGATAATGTTGATTTCTTGTGATGCACTATTTGACTAGTGTCATGATGCAGAGCTGGGCATCCTTCCTTTCTCCAGTCATGACCTTATTAAACAATGCACAGTTTTAATTCCAAGTAAAATGCATGGAAATAAAATGCATTAGACCATAAAAGAAGAGAGACCTAGGAAGGAAGATGCACAGTGAATTTGTTCTGCGCAAAGAACTTAAGCATTAATCAGTCACTCTGGTTAATCACATGGGGTCAGTTTTCAAAGGGTCAACCTGCTTAGCTTCGGGAGCTCTATTGTTGGAACGGCCCCTTTGAAAATGGAACAGCAAAATTTGGCTGCCTAGTTGCACAAGGTGGAAGATGTAGCCACTGAGAAAGTGGGCGGCTCTGGGGACAAGGTTTGGTTGGGGGAGAAAAGGTAACCAGCTAACACTTAATTTGATGCCCCTCCCGACTGCCCGGTCTCCAAATAAAGAGGCCCCCCATCCCCATCAATCATTCCCTCCCTCCTGCCCAATCTTCAAATAAAGATGCCCCATAATCCAGCCTCACGATCCCTGAAATGGCCATCTGGAGACCCCCCATCCCTGCTCATTGTGTGCTTACTGTTCCAATATTCAGGTTATGTCTGGATAGTTACGGTTGTATCATGGAGAATGTTGTGCAGGAGACACATGAATTTCATACGTTTACCATTAATGCCGTCTGCCATTACATACTTAGGTGAGAGGGGATTATTGTCATAGGTGTAGTTTGAGGGGGGAGAGACATGTAAGTGCCCCCCTCCAAATGTTTTGGGCTAGTGCTGAGTCAGCCTCTCACCAGTTTTCACCTCCCTAGCCTTAGTCCCTCCAAACTAAAAGGACAAACTAAGCCTGTGGCTATTATTCAAAACGAGACTCTTGCGCTAATGCACGCTTTATGAAGTTATAGTTTGTTGATCTGCATTGGTTGGCCTATGGTTTGCTAAATAAGCTGCCATGCTGGGGTCAGACCAATGATCCATCAACCCCAGACCAATGATCCATCAACCCCAGCATCTTGTTTCCAACAGTAGCCAGTCCAGGTCACGTGCAGATACCTAGCAAAACCTAATAGGAGAGTCCATTCCCTATTATTCATTTCGAGAAGTAAGAGGTGGAGACACCCAAGTCCTCCTGTATAGTAATTGTTAATGGACTGTCCTCGAGAAATGTGTCCAAATCTTTTACAAACCCAGCTATACTATTGGCCTTAACCACATCCTCTGGCAACAAATTCTATAACATAATTATGTGCTGAGTTAAAGAAAAAAATAATAATACAACTTTCTCAAATTAATTTTAAATCTGCCACCAGTTAGTTTCATGGCGAATCCTCTAGTCCTAGTGCAGTTTGAAAGGGTAAGTTAATGTTCCCTATTCACTTGTTCCTTCACACTCACGATTTTATAAACTTTTTTCATATCCCCTCTGTCACCTCTTCTCCAAGCTGAGGAGTCCTAATCTCTGTAGCCTTTCAAAGGGAAGCCATTCCATCCCCTTTATCACTTTTATCACCTTTCTCAGTACCTGTTCTTATTTTTCTATAATGTTTCTTGAAATGGGGCAATGAGAACTGCACGTAGTACTCAAGGTGGGATTGCATCATAGATCTATTACAGAGCCATTATGATATTCTCTGTTTTCTTAATTATGATGTCATAAATGTGTGATAGATACCTGTAGTTGGGATTATTTCTCCCTATGTGTATAACTTGGCACTTGCCCACATTCAATTTCATCTGCCATTTAGGTTCCCAGTTCCCCAGACTGGCAAAGTCAGACATTATTTATTTATTTATTTATTTATTTATTTATTTATTTATTTATTTATTTATTAACTTTTAATATACCGACATTCATAGGGCATATCATGCCGGTTTACAAAAAACTGAAGCAGGTAGAAAATACAGTGAACGAGGGTAGGGGAGAAGGGGAGCAGGCAAGAAAAAGGTGAGAGGTGGGCAGGGGAAGAGCAGCAAGAAAGAATAGGGCAGAAGGAGAGAGAGTGCTGTCTCCACCCTATAGGGTGTGCCTGTGTTGCTAGGAATTCCTGCCTTCTCCAGGGTCTGGTGCAGTGAGTCCAGACCGATTCAGTCTAGAGACTCACCTTCTGTAATGTTGGGCCACAGTATTACTGATAAAATTACAGGAATGGTGCGAAAAAACAATTGGAATCCCCGCAGCACATCGTTCTCTTCCACCTCATTTGGGCCAGAGTTACTAAGCAGTTTTTCCATAGATGCAAAACCCTTTAGTACATGTGGTGCATAAAGAGGTAGATATGTGTGCTTGTATATATCGATATATGTGCACACAAATGTATATGTACATATAAATGAGATCCATAGTGAATTATCCCTGGAATTACTGCATGCGCATATTCTGTGAGGTCCATATTCAGTCGCTATGCAGCTGTGCAAAACCAGCTAACTTTAGGACAGCCCTGTGGCCTGACCAGAGGTAGCCACAGAAGGTAACTGGCTAACTCTGAATATCAAACTTCTATATTCATAGCAGTGGCAAACTGTGGGCCTCCCCAGAATGCTTCCGTCTTTTCCAGCTAAATTCTAGCCGGGTAACTAGAATTTAGCTGGATGAGGCCTGAATGTAGCCGGATAACTATTACATTATCTGTCTAAATGGCTTTTGAATATGGAGCTCTTTGATTTAAAAAAAAAAAAAAAAAAAGTAAAATGTTGGAACTTATTGGTTATTGAGAAAACCACATCAGTGCAGGAGACTGGAAGGAGGTTTGCAGGAGTAGCATGTTTGCTGTGGGGCAAGCAACCATCCATGCGGATTATACAACAGACAACTGGCTGGGGGTCCCCTGCACTGAGACGAGGTGGAGAATAGTGGCCATGAAGTGACGGGGTGCCAAGTGCATGAGCTCAGCCCTTCCTTGTCCTTTCTTCCCTTTTAACTTGCTCAGAAAACTCACCAGAGCGCCCTCCAGGTGCAGCAGAAGGCAGAGGCCATGCTGCAGGCCAACCATTACGACATGGACATGATCAGGGACTGCGCTGAGAAGGTGGCCTCTCACTGGCAGCAGCTGATGCTGAAAATGGAGGACCGCCTGAAGCTGGTGAATGCCTCCGTCGCGTTCTACAAAACTTCGGAGCAGGTAAGGGACCCCCCCCCCCCCCCTGCTGCTTGCCTCCCCTTGACCCTTAACGGCATGCCGAGCAGACGACTTGCAGAGACTTTGTGGCTTTTCTTTTTATTTTTTTTGGTCCTCTTGGCTCACGGTGAGGTCTGCATAACAGCGAGAAGATTTTGCAGGAGCAGAAGCGGCTCCGTTAGGATGCTTGTCGCGCACACCTAGAGCAGCTCTGCGCCCGTGCTCATCAGACATCGGGCAGAAACCCCGTCTGCTGCAGCGCCCATGTCTGTCTGCAGCTGTTCTGGACGTCACCCGGTCCTGTCACATCGCATCTCTGATTAACAAGTTAAACAAGGCCCATATGCTCTCTTCTGGCAGACTGCTGTAATAGTGATAAAGCATAATGATATTTATTGCTCTCTTATGTCACATTTTGTTAAAGTAATAGTTTTTTTTTTTGGTTAGTGCATGTATTTGTGTATTGTGCCTGACTCGTCTTCCTCCACATCTGACTTTCAGCCCGGTTGGAACCTGCCCCAATCCTGCTCACTATTGTTTTTTGTGAGACTTGGGGGGGGAGGAAGGAGTTTGAATCAGAGACACCACAAACATTCATTTCTCTCCCAGTTTGGCCTCTCTCTCGCCTCCCTCTGTAACCCAGCCTTCATAGCAACAGTCCTCAGTAGGGGGCCACCCAACATGGTTTGCTTGGGAACTCGATAAATCCCCACCTGTTTTTTTGCAGTGACAGGGTTCCTCCTGGCCTTGGAGCTGTGACATCTCCAACCCTGCCAGTCTCCCATGAGCTGAAGTCAGGTCCAGGAATCAAACCTTGGTCTCCCAGTGGGCCCAACCCCCCTTATGTGTTTTTATTGTCGCTTTCAATAGTGGCGAAAAAGCACTATACGGAGATTGTCTTGTCTGTCTGTCCAGAGGCGCGATAATGTCAGCAAAACTGCACTGAACTGAAAGCGCGCTTGAGCCCTAATTTGTTAGTTTTATTATATTTATAATTAAAAAAAATATATACTCCTAACAAATTGATTGTCCATCCTCTGTCCGTTGGTCGTATAGGTGTGTAGCGTCCTGGAGAGTCTGGAGCAGGAGTACAAGAGGGAGGAAGACTGGTGCGGAGGAGCAGACAAACTGGGCCCCAACTCCGAAACTGACCATGTCACGCCCATGATCAGCAAGCACCTAGAGCAGAAAGAAGCTTTCCTTAAGGTATGTGCTGAGGGCCGAGAGGGGGAAGCCCTCGCTGTCATACATGCTCAGTCCCATGATTGCTGTTACTTGTGCTTCATCCCTGAGGAGCCTTGCTTAAAATGTGCCTTACAAATCTAACACCCTCCTCCCCTGAAAAAGAAAAACATTTCCACCATTAACACCATGCACATATTTTAGCACTTGCTCCCTTTGTGGCTGCTATGAATTCTTTACACTTTGTCATATTGGAAAGCTTTTATCTTGATGTTGTTCAATAGTACATTCGAAAATAAGAATAACTTCTGATTTAGAAGGTTTTGTTTTTATTAACATATTGATGGTTCAAACTAACAAAAACACTACAGTCCTAGTTTTATGTTGTGCTTTAGATTTAATTCCTTAGAAGACTGTTTTTAAACTTGTTCAAATCTCCCAATGAGCTACAGTCTTGGTTATGAATATTAAGTGCATGAGCATCCCACGCACTTGTGTGAAGGAGGAGCACAGCTGGGGCGTGAACTCTGGAGGGGGCGGGGGAATCATGTGTTTTGACCTTGTTAAACAATGCATGTACTTTTCATTCTGTGTAATAAGCACAGAAGTAAATTGCATTAGACCATAAAAAAAGAAAAGATACCTAGGAATGAGCAGAAGCAACACGGCTAAGAACCTGGCATCTCGAGGATCCAAGGAGTGCAGCTAGTGCTGACTGCAGCAGTGCTTCCACACCTTTCCATAGAATCATAGAAATATGGCGGCAAAAAAAAAAAGATCATGCAGCCCATCTAGTCTGCCATCCATGCCAACTATTCCCTCCGAGATCCTCTGTGCTTATCCCATGCTAACTTGAATTCAGATGCTGCCCTCGTCTTCACCACCTTCACGGGGAGGCTATTCCATGCATCCACCACCCTCCTCTATTCCAGTACTTGACAGTAGGGGTGTGCAGCCAAACTATTTTCATTTATTTTTGTTTTCTTTTATGTCATTGCTAAAGCCCATTTCCTGTTCATACGCAGATCAGTCCAGACTCCTGGAATTATACCTCCCTTCCAGCAGATGGAGACAGAGAAAGTTTCACTCGCATTTAACCGGGAGTTCCACCTGCAGCCGCTCAGTATTTCTCTGCCTCCAGCAGATGGTGGAAGTGCAATCCCTGCAGTCTGGGGGAAAAAAAAAAAGAGGGAGAAGAGAACAAAGATTATAGTCAGATCCCCTCCCTGGAGGTTGTTAGGCCCTGGTGGGGCTATTCCTCCTGGAGGTGAGGGAAATGAGCAGGGGGTCGGGGACCTTTCTCTACCTTGGTTTTTCGCTGCCGGGGGGTGAATTGCTGTTGGGGCCAGCTCCCTCCTCCCCACCCCAGGGGAACAGGTGGAATCCAGCAGCTCTACAGCAGGGAAGTACCCCTTTTTCTTTTCTGTCCTTCCTCTGTCCAATTAAAGTATAAAAAAGAAGGGGGAAATGGACTATAAAACAAAATCTATACGCTGTATGCATTGTATGCTTTATATGTTTGCCGACGCTAGACTTTTATAGCAGGCCTTTATTATGTATACATGTTGCGTTGTAAACATATGTTATGTTTGAAAACTATAAATTAAAAAAAAAAGGCTTAATTGAAAGCAGGGGAAGAGATGCTGTGCAGCACGGGTACTAGCAGTCAGGAAGGCTGTGTTTGGGGTGCTTAGAGGTGAGTTCTTGGGTGGTAGGTGATACTTTAGTTCTCCACATGGGGGCAGTGGTGCTGCTTTGGGACACACAGTTGGGCCTTGTCGCAAGCAGAGCGGCATTTGGCTAGTAATGGTGCATAGCAGTGCATGATGCTCGTGCGTGGTTGTCCTGTGCTGGACTGTTTTCCCGCTGCGCCTCTGGTGGAGAGGGCGGGTCGGGGCCATCATGTGCTACTTTGGAGCGGCAATCAAAGCAGTGCTCAGGCATGGTAGTGCCTTTGAAATCAGCTGCCCCATCCCTTATGAGCGTGGGGAAAAGCAGCCATGTTTTTGGTAACCGATGGCTTGCTGGGGCTGTTTCAGGGGAGTGAGGACCTTCCTCCCCCATTATCTACGGTGGGGCAAGACCTGGTTCTCCATAGGGATGTGGATTCAGAAGGTGAGGGGGTCTCTCCTGGTCAAGGGTTGGTGGTCCCCGCTCCATTTTCTTCTGAATTTATTTTGCTTATGCATGAGGCATATTTGGCACACCAGAACTCTGTGAAGATCTCAGAGAGTCCTGGCGGGCCGCAGTTGGGCAAGAAACCTGAGGGGTCAGGTGGTCTGGTGCTGCGGAAGATGCCCAGAGTCCTCAAGTTGAGGATTCCTTTGGATGGTCCAGATGTTGACTCCAATGATTTGGAGGACAGAGCTCCACAGGGACCTGTTTTCCTGGACCTGGCTGGGGCTGACAAGGACTCGGCAGGGCCTGATAACAGCCTGGATGGTCAAGATCCAGATGAAAGTTTGGACCAGGTGCCGGTGGCAGAAGGGGACGACCCGAAGGTGGTGCATCTTTTCTGGAAGGAAGAGTTGTGGCCCTTGATTCCTCAGGTTCTCGGGGAGGTGGAGATCAAGGTGCCTCAAGAGGAGTTGGATCAGGAGGGTGTGGACCCAGTCTTGGATGGCCTTAGAGGTCCAGCAAAGGGTCTTCCCTTTTCATGTCAGTTAAAAAGCTGGTGGTCCAAGAGTGGAACACTCCAGAGACAGGCCTTAACATCGAGTGGGCAACAGCTAAGCTGTACCCATTGCCAGAGTACACGCTCAAGTTGTTGGCGCTTCCTAAGGTGGATGCATTGGTGTCGGCAGTAATTAAGAAGACCACCATTCCTGTAGCGGGCTAAGCAACGATGAAAGATATGCAAGACAGGAAATTGGAGATTCACCTCAAGAAGATTTTTGAGGTGTCTGCCCTCTGCATTCGTGCTGCGGGGTGCATTAGTTTCATGCAGAGGGCCAGTTTACGCTGGGTACAGCAGATACATACTACTAGACCGCTATCTCTGTCCGAGGCTAAGCAAGCGGACTGCCTGAAGGCAGCAGCTGCCTATGTTGCAAATGCATTGTATGAACTTCTCAGAACCTCTTCCAGGATCATGATGTCTGCGGTGTCGGCCAGAATACTCCTCTAGTTGAGAAACTGGTCGGCAGATGTTTGGTCTAAGTCTTGGTTGGGAGCTCTACCGTTCAAGGGGAAGCTTCTGTTTGGTAAAGACTTAGAGGAGCTTGTGAAGCATCTTGGAGAGTCCAGGGGTCATAGGCTGCCAGAGAATAAGCCAAGAGGGAACAGGAGTTCCTTTCCTGGGCACTCTCGTTATTGGTCGAACAGGCGATTTCATCCCAGTAGTCCTTCAGCAGGAGCTCAGTGGCAAGGCACCGGGAGGCAGCAATCTTGGAATCAGTCCTTTTGAGGGGGTAGGAAGTCAGGCAGAGAAGGTCTCAGCCAGGGTTCTGGTGGAGCAAAGTCCTCACAATGAAGCGACACCAATCCAGTCCTCTCTCCCTTTTGTGGGAGGACATCTGACATTGTTTTATGAGGAGTGGACCAAAATCACAATATACCTGTGGGTCCTCACTGTGATAAGAGATGGCTACATGTTAGAATTCTCTCATTTGCTCTGAGGCTTATTTGTTTCCCCCTGCACTCCAGGCTGCAAGGGAATGGTGGTTCAAGGAACCGTGGAAAGGTTACAAGAGCTGGGAGCCATACTTCCCATTCCTGTGGGGGAACAAAGGACAGGGAAAGTATTCCATTTACTTTATGGTCTCGAAGAAGGAAGGGTCCTTCCGTCCAATTTTAGATCTGAGAAAAGTGAATGTGGCTCTCCAGGTTCCTTGTTTTCGTATGGAGACTGTGGTTGGTGATTGCAGCAGTGCGCAAAGAATAATTCCTGGCTTCCCTAGACTTGACTGAAGCATATCTACACATTCCAATATGCCCAGATCACCAGTGATTTCTGGTCTTCATGGTCCTTGGGAAACATTTTCAGTTTGTAGCCTTCCGTTCGGGCTGGCCACGGCGCCACACACTTTTACCAAGGTGATGGTTGTAGTGGCAGCAACGCTCAGGAAGAAGGGCATCTTAATTCATCTGTATCTGGACGACTGGCTCTTCGAGCGAAGTCGGAAGCCCTGGAGGCTCAAGCATGTCTCAGGTCTTGTGACAGCTGTGGTCTCTGGGCTGGGTAGTGAATTTGACAGTCATCTCACCCCATCCCAAGTTCTGGAGTTCTTGGGCGCACGTTTCAATACTGGAGTGGGGAAGGTGTTCCTTACGGACACTCTTATTCTCAAACTAAAGCAGAAAGTGCGCAAACTGTTGGATGCAACGATTCCCAAAGTTCAGGATTATCTTCAGCTATTGGGCTCTATGGCCTCGACGTTGGAGCTGGTCCCCTGGCCTTTGCTCATTTGAGGCCTCTGCAGCAGTCCCTCCTCTCACATTGGGATCTGATGTTGGAGCAGTTTCACCTTCCTTTGTTGCTCGAGGAGCCTGCCAGGTCCAGTCTTTCATGGTGGCTTGTTCAGGAACATCTCAGCCATGGAGTGGACTTGGAGGTTCCAGAATGGGTGATAGTTACCACTGATACCAGTCTCTCCAGCTGGGGAGCAATGTGCCAGAATCAGTCGGCCCAGGGGCACTGGTCTACGGAAGAGAAATCCTGGTCTATCAATTCTCTAGAGATGAGGGTGGTACGATAAGTGTTACTCGCTTTTCTGCCTCTTGAGTGGCTGCTCAGTATGCATATTGTCAGACAACATAACCACGGTGGCTTACATCAATCAACAGGGGGGAACCAGGAGTTGGACAGTTGCCCAGGATGCTCACGATTTGTTTCTCTGGGCGGAGCAGCATTAACGATGCTTGCAGTCTCACATTGCCGGAGTGGACAATGTACAGGTGGATTTCCTCAACTGGCAGAAACTGGACCATGGCAAGTGGGAACTGTTGGAAGAGGTGATGGCTCTGGAATTTGTTGCCAGAGGATGTGGTTAGTGCAATTAGTGTAGCTGGGTTTAAAAAAGGGTGGGTAAGTTCTCGGAGGAGAAATCCATTAACTGCTATTAATCAAGTTGTCTTAGGGAATAGCCACTGCTATTAATTGCATCAGTAGCATGGGATATTCTTGGTGTTTAGGTATTTGCCATGTTCTTGTGGCCTGGTTTGGCCTCTGTTGGAAACAGGATGCTGGGCTTGATGGTCACTTGGTCTGACCCAGCAGGGCAATTTCTTATGTTCTTATATGTTGCCATGGGGTACTCCCAGCTTGGACCTGATGGCGTCGCGGACGAATGCCAGGGAAGAGAGCACGGAGAAGAGGGTTTAGATGCTGTGGTTCTACTGTGGCTCTGGGGAATTCTGCTGTACGTTTTTCCTCCATGGCCCCTAGTGGGAAAGCTGATAAGGTGAATAGATAATTTTCCCGGCGAAGTAATTCTGGTGGCACCAGAGTGGCTGAGGCGCCCTTGGTTTGCAGATCTGAACAATTGATGGTTGACGGCCCGCTGTGACTCCATCATTTGCCAAACGTTCTATGGCAGGACCCAATATTTTCAGATCGGGCGGATTGCTTTTGTCTCACAGCCTGGCTTTTGAGAGGTGGCGATTGAGAGAGAAAGGTTATCCGGAGGATGTCATTTCCACTTTGATGCAGGCTAGGAAGACTTCCACTTCTTTATCTTATGTCAGAGTCTCAAAGGCTTTTGAATCTTTGTACACCAGCCAGGGAGTGGTTTCCATTCAAGCCTCAATATCTAACATCTTGGCTTTCTTGCTGGAGGGTTTGAAGAAAGGTTTGGCCTTTAGCTCTCTCAAGGTGTAAATTGCGGCCTTAGGTTGTCTTCGAAGCAAGATGTGTAGAGTCTTATTGGCTGCTAACCCGGATGTGGTTCGCTTCTTCTGTGGGACGAAACATCTGTGTCCTCCATTGCGGAAAATATATCCTTCATGGAACCTAAATTTAGTCCTCAGAGGGATGTGTAGGGCTCCTTTTGAACCTTTGAGAAAGGCAACAGTGAAGGATCTCACATTAAAAGTGGTGTTTCTGGTTTCCATTTGTTCAGGCCACAGGATTTCGGAGCTACAGGTGCTGTCGTGTAGGGAGCCTTTCCTGAGGATTTCGGATTCCAGTGTTTCTTTGAGAATGGTGCCTTCCTTTCTCCCGAAGGTTGTATCTAAGTTTCATGTGAACCAAACCGTAGAGTTGCCGGCTTTCCTGGGTTTGGATGCATCGGCTCCACATGCTAAAGATCTGCAGTGCTGGAATGTGATGCTTTACCTCAAGGTTACTAATGACTTTAGGGTTTCTGACCATCATTGTGTGTTGTGAAGTAGTCCAAAGAAGGGGCAGAAGGCTTCAAAGGCTACAATAGCACAATGGTTGAAGGAAGCAATAAGTTCTGCTTATATCTGTAAAGATACCCTGTTCCGGTAGGATTAAGGTCCCATTCAGTTCGATCTCAGGCGACTTCTTGGGCCAAGTGCCAGCTGGTGTCGCCACAGGAGATTTGTTGGGCGGCTACTTGGAAGTCAATGCACATTTTCGCCAGCCATTATCGGTTGGATGTCCAGGCTTCAGATGCCATGGGTTTTGGTGAGAGTGTTCTTCGAGCAGGACTCTCGCAGTCCCACCCTATTTAGGGAAGCTTGGGTACATCCCAGGAGTCTGGACTGATCCAGGTATGAACAGGAAAGGAAAATTGGTTCTTACCTGCTAAGTTTTGTTCCTGGAATACCATGGATCAGACCAGATACCCACCCCGAATGGGGGGGGGGGGGGGAAGTCCGCTTGTTCTTCTGTCGTGGGTCTATTGTATATAGGCTGCAGAGCTACTACAGATTTCAAGTTTGTTCTCCTGGTTTGGAGTTACACAATAGTTTTCTTTCAAAGTGGGGTTTATCCTCTTTCCCCTTGCTCGTTTGGTTCTAAATAATTTGTATGTTTATTAGCATTGTGAAAATAATCTTAGCTTGGGTACAGGTCAATACTGAGCGACTGCAGTGGCATTCCGGGTTATATGCCAGTGCCAGTGAAACTTTCTCTGTCTCCATCTGCTGGAAGGGAGGCATAATCCCAGGAGTCTGGACTGATCCGTGGTATTCCAGGAACAAAAATTAGCAGGTAAGAACCAATTTTCCTTTAGTGTGCACTAAAAAAAAGTGTGCACTAGTCGAAATAAAATGAAAGAGAAGACAGCATATCCTTTCTGACAAAGTAATGCCTCAAATCATCATTGTAACTTGGCTAGCAAAAATGTGCTTAGCTTGAATTTTTACTCTTTGGGCACATAACAATATGTAATATTTTATTCCCCTCTGCTGTCCTTCTCTCCCCCCCCCCAAAAAAAAAAAATACCCTTACAAAATTTAAAATACATCTTTCAGTTTATTCCTGCTGCACCTATTCATTGAGGGGCGGATTTTAAACCCCCTGCTCGCGTAAATCCAGCCGGATTTACGTGAGCAGGGCCCTCCCGCGCCGGCGCGCCTATTTTGCATAGGCCGCCGGCGCGCGCAGAGCCCCGGGACTCGCGTAAGTCCCGGGATTTTTGAAAAGGGGCATGTCAGGGGGGCGTGTCGGGGGCGGGGCCTAACAATTGTTTAAAAGTCCAACTCAGAGGTAAAATAGTTTATAAGAACAACTCTGATTCTACTTTTGTTTTATTTCTTTATTGTAAATCATATGCTATTCATACACAAAACAGATCAATACTCAGGAAGCAAAAAGTACACAGGAAGCAAATATAGCAAATATATACTTACATAAAAAAGAGCTCAGCGCTGGGCTCTGCAACAGATACAGAATCCTTGCCAACCCTACTACATACCAGCTTTGCTTATATAGGTTAAAAATACAAAGTCAGCTAATTATCTGATTTCTGCTTGCATGCTTCACACCACTAAATTTTTTACGCTGTCTGCCTACAGGCAGCTGTTATTTGTCTCCCCTTATCTTTCTCCCCCCTGCATTCTTTCCCACAGACTATTTGCTGCAAACTCTCTGCGATATCTCCTGCCCCATCCTGTGGCTTAATTTGTTGATTGGTGTCTGTGCACTCCTGCAAAAACAGTTTCATAGCTTTGTCTGGCATTCAAGGTCCCAGGTTTGTGTTCTGGGGCCTGCTAGTAATTTTCCATACTAGCAGTATGTCCAGCAATGGTGGTAAGGCCGGGGATTGAACCCGGGTATAATCAACACAATGTGGCGTTTCAGGGCGGGACGCGGCATTTCGGGGGCGGGACCGGGGGCGTGGTGCCGGCCCGGGGGCGTGGTCGAGGCCTCCGGACCAGCCCCTGGGTCGGATGACGGCGCGCCAGCAGTCTGCTGGCGCGCGTAGATTTACGTCTGCTTCTAGCAGGCATAAATCACGAAATAAAGGTAAGGGGGGGGTTTAGATAGGCCCGGGGGGGGGGTGGGTTAGGCAGGGGAAGGGAGGGGAAGGGGAGGGCAGGCGAAAAGAAAGTTCCCTCCGAGGCCGCTCCAATTTCGGAGCGGCCTCGGAGGGAACGGAGGCAGGCTGTGCGGTTCGGCGCGCGCAAGCTGCCCAAAATCGGCAGCCTTGCACGCGCCGATCCCGGATTTTATAGGATACGCGCGGCTACACGCGTATCTTATAAAATCCAGCATACTTTTGTTGGCGCCTGGTGCGCCAACAAAAGTACGCAATCGCGTATTTTTTAAAGATCTACCTCTGAGTTCTTACAGGTTGGGCATTGTCCCCCTACCAGCAGATGGAGGTAGAGCATAAAGATTTTCCCCATGTCATCATCGCCCCTGTATATAGTTGGTGCAGCACAGAGAAACTCCAGTATACTCTGTCTCCAGCAATTGGTAAGACATACTGGTGAATCGACAGGATCCCAACGGTCTTTGACTTTGCCGTGAGCCAGGCTCCTGGTTCTGCCAGGAGAGCAAACCCAAATCTAAGACTTCCAGATCCAGAGAGTACTTGGTGGAGTCCCCCGGGAGATGGGGAGAGATTTCTTTCTAGTTAAAACAAAATAAGGGGGTGGGTCTTACTTTCAGTATTTCAACTGACAAGCATTTGATGAGAATATTTCACCCTTCCTCCTCCCTCCCCCTTTCATATTTTCCACCTGTCTGTTGCTTTAAGGAGCAGCTTATAAAGAAAAAGTTCTTAGCAATTCTGAGCTTTGCCTGGGAGGGCCATTGGTGGTGATTACAGGTTGTAGCAGGCCTGCTTGCTACAGTCTTTCACCTGTACAGTAAGTGGACTGCACAGGGATAGGGGTTTTTTTTTGTTTGTTTTTTGTAGGAACATGGATGCGTGGGCCCCACATAGAAAAATTGGAACACAGCTGCTGCTGTGCTGTGTACGGCTTCAGGTGCTTTGCGTTCACCATGGGCTCCTTATGTTCCTCTTGCATGTAAGCCAGGGATGCCATGGGAAAGTATTCTTGGTCCTCCAGTGGTTCTGGTGCTCCCTTCATCCCACCAATCAGAAAGACCTTATCGGCAGTCCCACAGGCTGAGTCAACAGGGGAGGAGGTCTTTCATACACTGGTTTTGGCAGGAACATCCACTGTTTTGCATCTGCCACCTGAGAATTTTTACAGGCCCTCTACAGCCCCGAATAGGCTCAGAGGAAGATTTTTGGGATCCCCCAATTTTGACAATCACTTTGGAGTCAGGCTGGTGGCTGCGAAGACGTCACACTTGAATTTTGTTGTTTTCTCCATCAGGCCGTCTGTGCTATATAGGGACCTGATGGTAAGTGCAAAGCTTCCCCTGGGTTTGTTCCTCTGCTGTCAGGGACCTCATCTCCTGGGGGTCCATTGATCCCCTTTTGCCAGTGGCAGAGGATGCTCCAGGGAGTCCTGAGCACAAAATGGACTCTCCTAAGTTGTGGCTCTGTGGAGGACTGTGATGTTCTTTCTGATAGGGAAGATGACAATCATCTGCTTATTTTGAAAGAAGAAAATTACAGCTTTGATAGACCAAGTTGTTTTGTGACTTTGCATAGTGGATCCTGTTGTGGAGGAGCCTCCAGCCTGGAACCCTATTATTAAAGGTTTCCATCAGTCCCCCAGGGTCTTTCCTCTTCATCTTGAGGTTGAGGAGATGGTTTTAGTTGAATAGGAGGCCACAGAGAGTGATGTCAAGGGTGGTAATTCCCTAATTAAGTCATATCCTTTGGTTTCTGAAGCTGTGCAGATGTGTTGTATTTGATACCTTGGTTACAGCTGTCACAAGGCAGACTATGATCCCAGTCAAGGGCAGCACTTTGAAGGATCCCAGGATCAGAGGATTGAGCTTCCTCTGAAGCATCTGTTTATGGTCTCAGCCCTGGCAGTTCAAATTTTGATTTCTAGTGGTTTTGTGATCAGGGCATTTTTATGCTGGCTTCAACAGCTCCCGAAGAGTGAAGGCACTGTAAGAATAGAATCTGCAGCAACTTTTTTGGCTGATGTCCTTTATGATCTTTGGGTGTCTTCTTGGTCAGTGGCTTCCTCTGAGACTGCCATGAGGCTTCTTTGGCTTCGCATCTGGTAAGTGGTCTCTTGGTCGAGGTCTCATCTGGGCAAACTCCCTTTTAAGGGCAAGCTTAAATTAAAAAATGCTGCGGCATGCCTTCTGACCAGCACTAAACTACATGATCATATCTCCCTTGTCCTGTTAAATCTGCATTGGTTGCTTATTTCCTGGAGAATCCAATACAAAACCTTAACCATTCTACACAATCTTATTCACAACAACAATAGTCTGTGGCTATCTGCTATTCTTCATCTTTACATCTCCTCAGGAACCCTCCAATCTGCAAACTAACTTCTCCTTCAAGTCCCTTCCCCTGAAGCCACGAGACTTAACATGACAAGAGAGCGGGCCTTATCCATTGCTGGCCCCATCTTACGGAATTCTTTACTCAATTCCATAAAGGACAAAAAACACTTAAAGAAAGTACTAAAGCACCACCTGCTAAGGATATGTTCCAGTTATCAACCAGAGTGTGTAACAACCTGTAAGATCTCTCCTTATCTAGGGCAGTCTTTTTTTTTGTTTGTCTTCTTTGTATTCCACCATCCTTGGTAGAAGAGAATTCAAGATCCTCACTTGGTTTCCTTCGGTATTCGTCTTTCCCATACCTAAACGCAAAGCTCTGTAATAATCTTAGTAGCCATCAGTATTAGTGTGGTTGTTGCCCAAACATCTGGTCTTCTAGATTTCAAGTGTAGCCTGTCAGACAGACTTAACTTTGTGAACATTAGGGATGTACATTTGTTGGGCCATTCGTTTAAATGGTATGCACATACCTCAGATTTATAGTACATGCGTAAGAATGAATGGTACGCATTTAACACATAATAAAATACATGCGTAAAAACGGATGGTGCGCATATACTTTAATAAAGAGTTATGCACGTATCATAAATCTGTGAGGCACACTCGTACCCACGAAATGACTGAAACGAATGGCCCAACGGATGCACATCCCTATTGAAAACTGGCATTTCTGCTAGATGTTCTAGTTATTATGGAATATGAAGCCTGCCAAACAAATTCTGCTTCTAGTTAATTCTACCAACACAGCCCAGCCATCTGTATGCCTGTTTTACTGCTAGGACTTCTAACATTTTGTATTAACCTCTTTGCCATACATTCTGGCAGCTCGAACACCCATTTTTTAATACAAAGCTACGAATGCTTAAATACATGCTGCTAGATAATGCTTTCTGTTCTGTCCACTTTTAGCAAACAAGATTCATCTCTGCTTGTGCCCTCTTAAAGTTGCACTTCTCCATAGATGAGATGTGTAGAGTGGACCTTGGGTGATGTCACTGTAATGGAAAAGAGAGCTGGGGAAGGTTCTCTTTGGAGCTGACATCATTAGACTGTGCCCAGTGAACTGTGAGGATGATGATGTCAGCTCCTGGAACTAATCATGTGAAGATTCCTAACTCGTACTACTGTGCATTTATTGCCTAATGACCTGTTTTTAAAGGAACCCATACGGCATTCTGAATTCCATTTCTCTGTCTTCTTCAGGCCTGCACGCTTGCTCGTAGGAATGCCGATGTCTTCCTGAAGTATCTGCACAGGAACAGTGTGAACATGCCGGGGATGGTAACGCATATCAAGGCTCCAGAGCAGCAAGTAAAGAGTAAGTGTACTGGTCAAAGAACTGATGCTTCCCTGCAGCATAGGGGTGGCTGCCATTTGGGTGAAAAGTAGGTTTGCAAATAAAAAACACCAAAGCTAGTAATCTGACTGGTATCAAGTTGCTCCTAGGCTGCACTTTGTGGCTGGAAGACTACACTCCATGATGCTTCATTTCTATTAATGAAGCTCTAGATCAGGGGTCCCCAAACCTGTCCTGGAGGGGCACCAGCCAGTCGGGTTTTTGGGATATCCTCAATGAATATGCATGAGAGAAAATTTGCATGCACTGCCTCCATAACTTGCAAATTTTCTCTCATGCATATTCATTGTGGATATCCCAAAAACCCGACTGGCTGGTGGCCCTCCAGGACAGGTTTGGGGACCACTGCTCTAGATTTTGGGCTGGCCCTGTGACTTGGGCCACAGCTCCCTGTGTCGCAGCTTATGGGACTAGAGTTTGGATCTCTCGTTTGGTAGAGCAAGCTGGGCTCGGATGGATGACGCTTTTGAATCCGAGGAGGAAGTTGCTGCCCTGCAAAGAGCAGTGCACAGGGTTACTTTGGGAAGCAAGTGAGGCGAAATTAATTACCCTTGCATGCTGTATGTGGAGGGGAGGATACAAAAAGAGGGGAAAATGGAGTTAAAATATTTCAAATCTGAGCTTAATTAGCTGGGTGCAGCATCGCTGCAAACATTTCAAAACAGCCACTTGACATGCACCAACCAGTTAATAAAATGCAGGTGCTGTTAGTGCAGATCTACCAGCAACATGCAATATTTGTGTTGGGGAATGACACGTAAATGACGGCATATCTCTTTAAGGCCTGATTCTCAAAAGCATGTACCTGCGTAAAACTGGGTTTTACACATGTAAATGCACTTTACCCATGTAAGTGGGCTTTTGGAAATTGCTACAATATATGCCATTGAATTGTTCAAGGATTTACCTGCATAAAGGGCTTTTGAAAATTGCTATAATAGTAAGTTACTTTATGCACGTAACTCCTTTGAAAATTCACCTGTAACTATTTACCTTCACTTCCAGTTCACATCTTGACTGCACTTGTTTTCTAAAGTGTCCGAGATGGATTGTTAAGAAATTCTTATTATGGTAATCATGGTGCATGCAGCATGATCATGCTGTTAATTTTGTCTGATTCATGAAAGGAATTTCTTTGGAGTGGCCTGGCGGCCCAGAGACAAGAGCTACCAGTTCTTGTTCTACACTTTGGGTCTGGTTGTTTGCGGGGGTGGGGGAGGGAGGTGCTGTAAAGGCAGAGATTTCAGGTAATAACAGTGACACTGCTGGAATTTGAGACACCCGCAGAGGGCTTTGCCTCCTGCCCTCTCGGCCAGGGGAGGTCTCTGTGTTTCCGGGAATGCACTTCACCACCACCGTGCACCAGTACATATCTAGTTCCCTCCTGCCAGGTTGCAGTTGAAACAGAAAGGGGGCAGTTGGATATACAGGCCAGCGAGGGTGGGGGAAGGGGGGTGCTGTCCTGCCTAAATGTGACTGAGGAACAGTCTTGGGGATAGTCCAGTGTAACCAAAAAAAAAAAAAAAGCACCAAGCAAAAGAAAAAGCAGCTTGACTGGTTCTGGCGTTGTATCGTCTTAGATATCCTGAATGAACTCTTCCAGCGAGAGAACCGTGTGCTGCACTACTGGACTATGAGGAAGAGGAGACTCGACCAGTGCCAGCAGTATGTGGTGTTCGAGAGGAGCGCCAAGCAGGTCAGCATGTCAGGCTCGTGAGGCTCTTTTTTTTTTGTAAGTCAGAGGGCTGAGTCTCAAACAGCCACATTCAAACGCTCACTTCTCTTGGTTTATTTATTTCCAGTTCTCATCCACCCCTCCAGCCCACTCGAGACAGATTAAAACATCATAATTATACAAAACTCGCATCATTAGAAATTGTCGCTATTATAATTAATTGAGCGCACACATCAATAAAATTCAACACTCCTAATATTTAAAAAAAATCTACATTCCCCTCTTCTTCCCTATCGCCTTATGTAACACCATGATAGAACACTACTGTTCCATTTAAAGCCCCATATCTTTATCCAGATGTATTCATGGAGCCTTGGTACTCCCTAAGTTACTTTATCCACAAAGCCCTCACCTGTTTGGGATACCACAGATAATTCCACTGGAGCTGGGTTTCCAATGGCAGACTCTTCCATAGTAATGGTGCATTGGCACGAAAGGCTTTCTATCTTGGTTTTTTTTAGACACGAGAATCCTTGTATGTTAGAACACAGAAATCCCCCTTGAAAGATTACATGCTGGGACTTTCGGAATCACTCGTTCCCACAAATATTCAGGATCTAGCCCATTACTGGCTGTAAAAAAGAAGCACATTAGTATTTTGAACTACCCATGAAATGTCATTGATTGCCAATGGAGCTTTTTCATTTAAAGGATCCCCTAACTCGAAGACCTCTAGTGATCCTAACTGCAATGTTTTGTAATATTTTTAATTGATGCAGTGTTATTTGGGGTTGGCCATCACTAGTGCTTGGATACTTTTTCTGGGTTCTGATAGGCTCTCAATTTTTCTAATCCTCCACAGGTTGGAGAATGTAATTTTTGCTAACCCTTTAATCTGAGTATCAAATGATAATGCTGTGTATCTAACAGATCCAGAGAGTCTTTACCAATAAATGCATAGGGATTTGATCTCATTTATTCCTGATTTTAGTCTAGAGCAGGTTCTCCCTTCCCCATCCACAAGGCCTCCGATTTAAGGATATTCAATTTCAGCTTACTATCCTGTTTCCCCGAAAATAAGACAGTGTCTTATATTAATTTTTGCTACCAAAGATGCGCTAGGCCTTATTTTCAGGGGATGTCTTATTTTTCCATGAAGAAGAATTCACATATATTGTTGAACAAAAAAATGAACATTTATTATATTCTGAATAGTTGTCTGGTTATGCTGGTTTCTGATGACAACTAACTGTGAATCCTGCAGGGTAAAAAAATCACAGCTGCATGCTCTGGTGTTCTGTGCGACGGGCATGCTCCCAAATACAAACTTTGCTAGGTCTTACTTTCGGGGGAGGTCTTATATTTAGCAATTCAGCAAAACCTCTACTAGGTCTTATTTTCGGGGAAACAGGGTATCTTTCAGCCATTCAGTCACTGCTCCTAACCTAAGTCATGGGGTTTTTTTTTTTTAATAACTCTTCCAGCCGTCCTTTAATTGCACATCATCTGCAAAGAAGTGCTACTTCAGGCTAGGAGCTTCAATAGCCTCACATAATGGAGCCATATAAAAATTAAGCAAAAAGGTGCTTCACATACCAGCTCCCACAGACTAGAGCAAACTTGTCCTAAAGTCACCTATTGTTCCCTCATATCTAAGAAGGAAGCAAACCATCAGAAAACCTCCATCCATTCCTACGGCTTGTAATCAGTCTTTCAGTAATTTATGATTGACCATATCAAAGGCCAAGACCATGTTTAATCCGTTATCAATTTCAACAGGATCTGAACTGAAGTTTTCATGAAAACCACACTGGCAGGAAATGCTCTTCCATGGAATGACACAGCTGCAGTGATGATATCTTCACCACTGCCTTGCCCAAAAGTGGCAAGTTAGAGACTGACCGATACGACTTCTTAATTCAGGATCTAATGAAGGTTCCTAAGCAGCGGTTTAAGCGCTGCTGCTTTTTTAAAGAGTCACAGAAGACTCCCTCACCTAAGGATGTTTTCACTGGTAATCGGATTTCTTTCAGCCAAATCTTCCTTTGCAGCTTTTACTAAAGACAGCAGGCTGGGATCCAAAAAACAGTCAGTGAGCGTCATCCTCCCTAATACCTCACTCATACATTTGTTTATTTGATTTAGATTCCTCCTTTCAGACACTTCAAAGTTGGATTACATTCAGGTACTGAAGGCATTTCCCTATCCCCAGAGGACTTCTAAGCATTTTTCCCATAGACACAGAATGGGAGAAAAACCATAGTAAATCAGGCCCTAAGTTTGTACCTGAAACAATGAAAAGTGAAGTTTCTTACTCACTACAGCAAATTTATCCCAACGTCTACTGCTTTCCACCCTACATGATACCTCCCTTTTTCAGTTGCTTCCTCTTGCATCCTCTCCCCATTGTACACTCACAGTAACACCTTCTCTCTGTTCCCCTAGACCTCCAAAGGGCCAGTCTCGCTCTCTCGTAAGCAAACTCTCAATGTCTTTACAGATGTTTAAGACTTCATTTCTAAAGAATTCTGCAAAATCCTCACAATGAAATCATTGAAGGTACAATCTTTGGTGATATATTAGGCACGGATGCCAGCTGTTTCATCACTTGAAACAATTCTCTGTTTCTTCCAAACATCTGCTTTAATAGCCTTACTGTATATTGGTGCAGTCTCCTTCTACAGTATCTTAGCCTCAGCAATTTTGCATTTACACAGCATCTTTTTCATTTTCCATTCTCTTACTTCAACGACCTTAAGGCCTCTGAAAACCAGGAGCCGGTTTTCTCTGGCCAACCTTGATGGTTTTCAACAGGGCAATTATAATCTAACCCAGACTTCAAATCATTGTTCCGACTATCTGCGAGCTCCCTAGCATCTGCCTGGAACGTTACAGGTGTGGGGCACAGTAACCTCCATATCCATTTTTGGGGGCTAAATTCTTACACAGATGTATAGTAATCAGCTGAGAATTTTTCTTTGCAACTATAATAAACCCTCCAAAATGAAAGAAATCAAATGAAAATTGGCTCAGGTCTACATGTCCTTCATGAGCACCTGCATCACTGTTGTCCAGTTAGAGCATCCGATCCCTTTCATGGGTAAGGCCATTCACCTGCTGTGAAGAATCGAACATCTCCTTACTTTCTACCAAATTACCTTTCGATTCTTCTTTTCTGTCTGTGAAGTATGTAGCCCTTGTTCTAGGTGTTCCTATGAAAGCAGTGGGTACACTCAGTACCAGGTCTTAGTCCATGCACCATCCCAGTAAATCCTTGCATGGATTATTTAAAATGGGGGAAGGATAGGTGCCCAAGGGATGGTATAAATTTATGTGGGTCCTGCTCAAACTGTATGTCTGTGCACTGGTGAGGGATAATAAACAAGCCGGACACATGAGTAGGATGTTCCAAAATAAAAGTTTACCATTCAGCTTGCTCAATGGAAATTAATTGGCACCAAGAACATTTGCTCCTTGTTATATCTGTAATCACAGCATTAAATCAAATTCAAATGGCCTGTGTCTGTGGTGCCCTCATCTTTTTCAAGGGTCTCCTCTCTTCCCTTGGATGGACTGTAGGCTGCCTTGTTTCACTGTAAAGGATTCTCCTATCCCCTAAGGGTCCCTCTTGCACACTCACTGGGGTCCACTGCCTGAATCTTCCTTCTCCAAAACTCTCCTTTCCTGTTCTTCTGGCTGAAACTCTGGTATAGGATCCCAATTTCCTTCTCTCTCCTTCCAGCTTGATGTCCAGTCCTTTTTCTCCACAGTTCTCCTAGATGGCACAGAGATCCTTTCTGACTGAAGGATTCAAAAATACCCGCAAACATGGAAAAATCCATTTTGTTCACCACTCATTCTCTCTCAGACAGGAAGAGTGGACAAAATACTTCCTCCCCAACCAAACTTCACAAATATGCAAACTCAAAGAAGCTTGACACCTTTTTTTTTTTTTGCTAGCCACTGGTGGTGTGTTAGCAATTTAATTTCTGTCTTCCTTTACTTCCGAGCAGAGGAGACTTGAGCCACTGCAGAAAAAGAATAGGGGAGCTACCCAAATTGGACTACCTCCTTCAGATTCCAAATCAAAATGCCACACTGGACTTAGGGTCCACCTGCAAATATGTAGGCAGGAAACTACTATTGCAGCAATCTCCAGAGGGTAGGCTGTGAGGAACATTCCTCTGCTCAGTACTGCTTGGACCTAACCACTAGTCCAGATTCCCTCATAGAGATCCCAGTGGGTCTTTAGAATTAAAATTACCACAAAGAAGTAAGTTAGGTGTCAACAGGACTGTTTGTGAGATCAAATCCAGCCCTGTTCTAGAATCAGTGGAAAATAAGAGCTAATAAGTTACCCAGTCTCTGATTATTATTCAGTTTGATGAACATACGTGCCACTCCTTTGACCTGATGCAATATCTGAGATAATCAAATGTGTTTCTTATATACCAGGATCATGCTACCCCAATCCCCTTTTTCCTCATTCTTGGTTCAATTATCCAAGCAAACCCATAAGGGCAAAAAAGATTCAAAAGCACTGAATCCTGAAAATGTATCAGCCCTGTTTGATCCTGCAACATTTTCAAAGTACTGTGGGTAAAAGAGCCACACTGAAGGTCCTAGAGAGCCCTGGGTTGAGTTCCAACTACACAAGAGTTTTTTAAAATTAATTTTACAAAAGTGATCACATACGAAATACAAAACTTCCAAGAATATATAAAGAAAATATTTGCAAAAACAGAATATCCACATAAATATTAAACCTGAATCTATAATTAAGGCCACAATTAAAAGAAAATATCCAAGAAATACTCTCTTCCAAATAATTCTTAATATGTATTTTCCAAGCATGTAAACAGATGGACTCCGGACCAATCGGTTTATGCTCCCCTGCCAGCAGATGGAGATAGAGCAAGCTAAAGTCACAGTATGTATGTATGTGTATATATATATATATATATATATATATATATATATTAGATAAATGAAGCTTGACCGACGTGCCGCAAATGCGCAGTAGAGAGCAGCTCTACTGCGCATGTGCGGGCGAACACGTCGGCTAGAGCAGAGCATCAGCTCTTTGAAAACATGGTGGTAGCGCGGCGAGGGGCAGCAGCGGCGAGGAGTGGTAGCGGCGGCGGCGAGGAGCAGTAGCGGTGGCGTGCGTACGCGAGGGAGGGAGGGACCTCCCCCGGAGATCCGAAGGGGTTGTGAATGAGCTGAGAGAGGGGGAGTGACTGAGGGGAGGGGGGAGGGAGTGACTGAGGGGGGGAGAGGGGAGGGAGTGACTGAGGGGAGGAGGGAGTGACTGAGGGGAGGAGGGGGTGACTGAGGGGAGAGGGGAGGGGGTGACTGAGGGGAGGAGGGAGTGACCGAGGGGGAGGGGGGGAGGAGAGAGGGAGGGAGACTAGAGGGGGGAGGTTGGAGGGAGAATAGAGGGGGAGGGGAGAATGAGGGGGAGGGGGGAGGGAGAAGGAAATGGACCGAAAATTTTTTTTTAATGTAGCCCGTTGTTACGGGCTTAACGGCTAGTATATATATATAGCCCTGAGGTGACTCCAGCCTGCTAGTATTCTCTGTCTCCAGGACGTGCATCTCCCTATGGAGATTGCTTCGAGCTTTCTGAGAGGAGAAATTTGAAATTCAGGAAAAGAAAGCCCCTTCTCCTGCAGTGATACCTAAACTTCCCTCTCCCAGTTGAGAATTCCTGAGGCAATTTCCGTGGTCCCTCAGAGGTGTGATTTGGTCCAGTAGCTGGGTTTCCCGGCATGGACTTAGCTGCTAGTTCAGCTGAAAACCTGCGGATGCAGGAGGCCAAACACGGCGGTGACGGCAGATGCCCTCTCCCCCCGCAGCCGGAGACTGTCTCTGTACTCAGCCGGTAAGCGCTGAACCTAGGTAAGGTTTAAAACAAAAAAGGAGAAAGTTTTACCCTGAATCAGAGACAATTATAGGGGGTTCAGGACTTCCTCCAGTCTCCATTCTCGGCGCGCCATACTGGCATTCGTTCCCACTCCCATTGGGGTTGGGGAACTGGGCAGCCTAGCAGGTTGTGGCCCACGGTGGGCTAGGCCCTGCACTTAGGCTTTTTTCTTGCACGCCACGTGGTAGGCCAGGGTGGCCGTTTTTGCAGGCTCTTGTGCGTGTTCTGCTGCCTTCTATAGGCCATTGTGCTCAGTGCATCGGCTCTGCGCACATATTGTGCACTTGGTTTTTGGGTGCGTATTTTACACACACTTTTTTTATGTGCTTAACTTGGCGTACAGGTTGTGCATGTGCCATGCTGCGCTTTCTTCTAGGCGCTTACTTTTTGGGCGCATTTCATTTTTGACCGCGAGCTGTTCTGACGCAGGATTGACGCCAGTAAGCAAGAAGCCTAAGCGTCTTCCTATTTGTGTTGCCTGTTATACTAGGGCTTCTCAGCCTGACCTGGTTTCTAACCTGTGTCAGCACTGCTCAGACGCTCGGGGAGAGTTGTCTTCCTCAGATTTTGCTAAGCCTGGTTCATCCCATTCTGATGATAGGTTGGTCACGGCCTTGACTGGGGGGATGCCCGATCTTGTTTCTCACTTGACTGGCTCCTCTGCTGGTGAGGGCAGTTCTGTGGGACCAGCTCCAGTTCCTTCTGGGCTTGGTCTGAACCTGGCTGCTTTTTCTTGGATGGAATTTATTTCAAGGCTTACAAGCCTTTCTTCAGGCGCAGTCCTAGTCGGACCCTCAGTCGATGTCTCCTCCCTCTTCCAGTCCTTTGCTTAAGCGCCAGGGCTCGCCTCTGCTCTCTGCGTGTGTTTCCGACTGGAATTAGGATGCCACTGAAGATGAGCTTGATCCTGATTCCCTGGAAGATGGGGAAATTCCTCCAGCTGGAACCCTATTATGGTTTTTTCATAGAGATGAACTGCTGACCCTGATTTCCCAGGGTCACCCAGCTTGAACAGCTGGGTGACCCTGGTTCAGATGCTATGTCAGAGCCAAGGAAGAATCCCATTTTGGTTTCCTTACATAAAGCCTCTTGTTTTTTTTTCCCTGTGATAGATGCCATTCAGGAATTGATTGATCTGGAATGGGATACCCTAGAGGCAAATTTTAAAGGGGGTTGGACTCTTTCACAGCCAGATCCCCTGGATCTGGCTGTGAAAGAGTGTTTGCGTTTTCCCAAAGTAGATGCTCTGGTATGTGCCATTTCTAAGCAGACGACTATCCCCGTAGAGGGAGGAACTGCCTTGAAGAGGGTACCTGATAGGATTGAGGCTATTCTTAAGCAAGCCTTTGAGGCAGTGGCGATGAATTTACAGATTGACTCCTGTTCCACCCTAGGGCGAGATCTTGTCTGTTTCTCTCTCAGGAGGTCGATGAGTCTGGAGGGAATTCCAGAGCGGTTATGGAGTCTGCTGCCGCCTTTTTATGAAACGCAGGCTGTGATTTGGCCTGGACCTCGGCCAGAGGAATGGCTTTAGTGATAGCGGCCAGGCGTCAAAACTGGTTGAGAAATTGGTCAGCTGACGCAACTTCCAAAGCCAATCTTACCAGGATGCCCTTTAAAGGCTAGCTCTTGTTTGGGAGTGAATTGGAGAAACTGGCCAGTAAATGGAGCAAGTCTCTGTTGCTGGAAGATAAGAAACAGTTACAGCGCTCCTTTGGTATGAGGGGTTGTTTCTGGGGTTCCAGGTGTTTTCATCCCTACAGAGGGATGACCTTTCAGCGGACTTGGCCTTTCAGTAGGTCTCAGTCCTTTCGTCCCCGATAGCCCAAGAGAGTAGCGGGCTCGGGTGATGGACCTTCCCGAGCTTCCCAATGAAGGTTTGCTGACCCACCTTCCGGAACAGGAAATAGGGGGATGTCTCTCTCTCTTTTATTGGAGGTGGGTCGAGATTATGTCGGACCACTGGATCCTGAGGTGATACGCGAAGGGTGATGAACTGGAATTTCACAATATTCCTTGGGACATGTTCCCAATGTCCCCTTGCCACTCCCCACAGAAGAAGCAGGCATAAGAACATAAGAAAATGCCATACTGGGTCAGACCAAGGGTCCATCAAGCCCAGCATCCCGCCTCCAACAGTGGCCAATCCAGGTCAAAGGAACCTGGCAAGTACCCAAAAACTAAGTCTATTCCATGTAACCATTGCTAATGGCAGTGGCTATTCTCTAAGTGAACTTAATAGCAGGTAATGGACTTCTCCTCCAGGAACTTATCCAATCCTTTTTTAAACACAGCTATACTAACTGCACTGACCACATCCCCTGGTAACAAATTCCAGAGTTTAATTGTGCGTTGAGTAAAAAAGAACTTTCTCCGATTAGTTTTAAATGTGCCCCATGCTAACTTCATGGAGTGCCCCCTAGTAGCGTTCATCCTTCGAAAGCTCCTCAGACTGAGGGCTGTGGTTCCAGTGCCCATGTCTCAAGAAAATATGGGGCAGTATTCCATTTATTTTATTGTGCCCAAGAAGGAGGGCTCCTTTCATCCCATCCTGGATCTCAAGAGGGTCAACGGTCACTTGAAGGTGACTCATTTTTGAATGGAAACCTTACCCTCTGTGATATTGGTGGTGCAGTCAGGGGAATTTCTGACCTCCTTGGATCTGTCAGAGGCTTACCTTCATATTCCCATCTGATTGGAATACCAATGCTTTTTAAACTTTGCGGTGTTGGGGCCCCATTAACAGTTTTGGGTGCTGCTTTTTGGTCTAGCTACCACTCCCAGAGAATTTTCCAAGATTATGGTGGTAGTAGCAGCGGCATTGTGTAAAGAAGGAATCCTGGTGCACCCGTATTTGGACGATTGGCTAATTCGAGCCAAGTCTCAGAAAGAGAGCCGCCTGGTGACACGCAAGATGATTGTCTTATTGCATGAGCTTGGTTGGGTGGTGAACCTGAAGAAGAGCAATCTTCAGCCATCCCAGTTGTTGGAGTATCTGGGGGTATGGTTCGACATGGGACAGGACAGAGTTTTCCTACTGGAAGTTCGGATCCAGAGATTGATGTCTCAAGTGCATCAGTTGATGAACGCTATACGCCCGACGGTGTTGTCCTACCTACAGGTACTCAGCTTGATGGCAGCTACCCTGAAAGTGTTGCTGTAGGCAAAGGCACATATGCATACTCTTCAGCTCTCTCTGCTATCTCGTTGGAAACCACAGTCTCAGGATTATAAGATTCAGCTCCACTTGTCAATAGAAATCTGCTCCCACCTCCAGTGGTGGTTGCAGGAGGATCATCTGAGAACGGGAACTCCCTTGCCCTCTCCGGCCTGATTGGTACTCACTATAGATGTGAGTCTCCATGGTTGGGGGGGCTCACTGTCTGGAGTTAACGGCCCAGGGGCTTTGGAATGCTGAAGAGTCCCACTGAACATCAATCGCCTGGAGACCTGGGCGGTGTGGCTGGCATGCTTGCGGTTCAGCCATAGGCTGCGGAATCAAGCGGTTTGCATGATGTCGGACAACGCGATGACGGTGGCCTATATCAATCACCAGGGAGGAACCAAGAGCCAGCAAGTGTCGCAGGAAATAGACCAGCTGATGGAATAGGCAGAAGGTCAGCTGCAGATGATCTCGGCCTCTCATATTGCAGGAAAAGACAACGTAAGAGCGGACTTTCTCAGCAGAGAGAGTCTGGACCCAGGAGAATAGGTGTTGTCAGCTGAGGTGTTTCAGCTGATTGTGGATCGCTGGGGCCTTCTGTTCCTAGACCTGCTGGAGACTTCTTGAAATGCGAAGGGTCCTTGTTTCTGCAGTCGGAGGAGAGATCAATGGTCCCTGGAAATAGACGCTTTCATACAGGTCTGGCCGGAAGACAGATTGCTTTGTCTTTCCTCCATGGCCCTTGCTGGGCAGGATAATTTGCAAGATCAAAGGCCACAGGGGGCTAGTACTCCTGGTGGTGCCAGACTGGCCCAGGCATCTGTGGTATGTGGATTTGCGACAACTCCTGGTGGAGGCCCCCTTCTTCTTCTGCCACACATGGATCTGCTACAGAAGGGACCGGTTCTTCACGAGAATCCGGCTCGATTCCGTCTTACGGTTTGACCCTTGAGAGGGCTCGTCTGTTAAAGTGTGTTTATTCCTCTGCAGTGATTGCCACTTTAGCTCATGCTCGCAAGTTCTCCACTTCCTTGGCTTATGTGTGGGTTTGTAGAGTTTTTGAGGCCTTCTGTGAGGAGCAGGGTGTTCTTCCTCGTTCAGTTAAGATCCTTCTCATTCTGGAATTTTTGCAGGATGGACTGAATAAAGGCTTGGCCCTTAATTCTTTGAAGGTGCAGGTTGCGACTCTTGCCTGTTTCAGAGGCCTGGTGAACAGTTTTTCTTTGTCATCTCATCCTGATGTGGCCCATTTTTTTGAAGGGAGTGAAGCACCTTAGGCCTCCCTTAAGGTTATTGGTTTCATTATGGAGTCTTAATTTGGTGCTGGACGTTTTGGCAGGCCCTCCATTCTGACCACTGCGTAGCCTTTCTTCATGGCTGTTGACCTTAAAGGCTTTGTTCCTGCTGGCTATATGTTCTGCATGTGGATTTCTGAGCTGCATGCCTTATCTTGCTGGGAGACATTCCTTCGGATGACTCCGGAGGCATTACAGCTGTGTACTGTTCTATCCTTCTTGCCCAAGGTAGTCTCGGACTTTCATTTGGCTCAGTCCATCTCCTTGCCATCTCTGGAAAAGGTCAGGGATGCGGAGGGTTTCGCCTTTTGCGCTCCTTGGATGTTAAGCGTCTTGTCGTGCGGTATCTGGAGGAGAGATCACTTGTTTGTTCTCCATGGCAGGAGAAAGCAGGGTGCTCCGGCTTCGTGGGCTACCATAGCTCGTTTGATTAAGAAGGTGATCATGGCTGTGTGTAGATATTGGAAAGCTGTTACCTACTCAGGGCTCATTCCACTAGGGATCAAGCAATGACATCGGCGGAGGTTAGTCTGTTGTCTCCTGTTGATATTTACCAAGCTGTGACGTGGTCCTCCTTACACGCTTTTTCCAGATTTTATTGTCTGGATGTGCAGGCCCGGGAGGATGAGGCTTTTGCATGTGCGGTGTTGACTGGACTGCGGGCAGCCTCCCACCCTGTTGGAGAGTAGCTTTGGTACATCCCACTGGTCCTGAGTCCTGAGTCCATCTGTCTACACGCTAGGAAATGGAGAAAGTACTTACTTGATAATTTAATTTTCCTTAGTGTAGACAGATGGACTCAGCTTCCCACCTTCAGCTGCCACATGAGTGTGTCAATAATCCTCCTGTGGGGCTCTAGGTCCCAAGGGATTACTGGTAAGTGTTCATCCAGTCCCTAGCTTGGGGTATCTAGAATCTTACATGAGTTCAGTGTTATAGTTGGTTGCGTATAGTTCTGGTTACCTGTTTTTTTAATCAAGTTTTTTGCTAGTCTGTCCATAGTTGCTTTTGAAGAGAATACTGGCAGGGCTATTTATACTGTGATGTCAACTTGCTCCTTCTGCATCTGCTGGCAGGTCCTGAATCCATCTGTTTACACTAAGGAAAACAAAATTATCAGGTAAGAAATTTCTCTATTAATAGAATACATCAAGAAGTAGCAAGTAGCACACACAACAGCAGAAATCCTGTAATTCATAAAAAGATATCTATTCCAACAGTACAGAAGAGGTATCTGAATCAGATGAGCTATCCTAGGTGCTCAATTCAGAATGAGTTTTAACAAAATTTGCCAGTCGACCTGGATCATAAAACATGTATGTACCCTTTTACTTCAATTTACATACATCTGGAGAATGAGGAAAAGATAGCTTCAAGTTTCAGAGCTTCAGGATTAAGCACAAAACATTTCTTTCACTGGGTCTGCATAGGTTAGCCACATCTGGAAACAGCAATTTTTACAAAAAGAAATGTTTTAAGGACAAAATTTCTATGCTTGGAGAAAGCAAACTCTACAATGAAGGAGACTTTTAAGAGAAGAATAGAAAGAAAACTTTCGGATAAGCTAAGCTTCTTCTCTCCTGACCAAACTTCTGACAACTCTATCCTGAGGTTTAGGAGTGCATTTGCTCTCGACATATAGAACTTTAGGATTCTCTTAAACCTTTCAATGATGATGTCTGGCTCTGACTTCTTGGGGCTGAGTTTCCCACAGAAATAGTTCATAGGGAGACACAGAATGAGGACCAGGGCTCCAGTTCACATTGCTTTTTTTTTTTAGTTTTCCAAACTCTCAGACTGAGTGCAAATGAGATCCAAGGTCTCTGTTCTGCTCTTGGTGATATTGTTCACAGGATGCACATTCTTGGTTTTGCCTTTCCTATAAAAACAACATGGGAAGGGATTTATGTAGTGCAACGCAGACTGTACCTAGGGAATGGTGACTGTTCCTGTGGAATCTGCACTCATTGCAGGCCCAGATTTATGCAAAGGCAACTGCCTAGAGTGCCAAATTTTGAACGCGCCAAATATCTAGGTAAAAGAGGAGCCTGCTCCTGTTTTCTTTTGATCAGTGTTCTGGCACATCTTCAAAGGGACTCAACTTTGGCACTCTAGAATGGTTGCAAAATCTTAAATTTGGTACTGGCTCATCAATGTTTCACACTGGTCTTGGGGCAGGGGGCATCACCATGCCTCCTTCAATAGCCTTGCTTCTCATTAACCTTTCATTCCCTATGGAAAGTAACATGTCCTTAGCACGAGGCCTTGCTCGTGTGTTGTATTGATTATTGTGGGCGGCTTTTTTTGAAAGGCTAACACTTCAATCTTCTCCCTCTGCCCTTCCCTCCTACTCTTTTTTTTTTCTTCCCCTTGCAGGCCCTGGAATGGATCCATGACAATGGAGAGTTTTACCTGTCCACACACACATCCACTGGGTCCAGTATCCAGCACACACAAGAGCTGCTGAAGGAACATGAAGAGTTTCAGATCACAGCCAAGGTAGCTGGAAATGAACAGATCCTGACGTTTCAGACTGACTCTTTCCCTCAACCATTTTGCCCCAAGAATGCACATTTAACGTATTTAACAAATTTATAGCCCATTCTAGTCCCATGGTGGAATGCAGTGTAACAATCATAAAAATTAAAAACAGACAGAACACAACAACAAGGGAGCTATCCTACAACATACATCTTAGGCTAAAAAAATGCAACCCTGAATGTAAAATCCCACCTCCGCCCCCCCTCCGAATGGCATTTGTAATACTTAAGCACCTCTTATACACTAGATTTCAAAAGATTGTAGGAACAGATAGGTTTTAAGAAGCATATGAAGGTTTGAGTACAAATAATGTTACATAATAGTTCTGGAAGAGTGTTCTCAAAAGATTGGCCCTGTAACAAAGAATGCCTTTTCCTGAATTTCGGCGAGGTGGGCCAGACGCATAGAAGGGACATTGTGGAGACGTGATTGTGAAGACCTCAACGCGTGCAGGGTTTATATATATTCAGCATTGAGCAAATCTATGGGGATGTAATTTGGTTGAGTAACTTGTGGATAAATCTAGCTACTATGTACTTGATCCTCCATTCTATTAGAAACTAGTATAGATTGAATAGGACCGGAGTATTGTGGTCCTGGAGGCCAGTACCAGCCAGAATACAAATCGCTGCATATTGGACAATGTGAACTGATCTGAGGATTGTAGCTGGAACTCCTAAATATAAGCTGTTACAGTAATCGAGTCCCGAAAATAATAATGCTTGCAATACTGAGAAAAAGTCATACCTTTCTTAGGAGCAGCCTTAAACTGCATATCCAGCATAGCTCTCTGCTTCAACGGCAAGGGGAATGAAGAAAAGTGGATCTATATACAGACAACCAACAAGGACTGACTTACATAGTCTGGGTAAACAAATAAGCATGGGTGTAGCTTGCTTATTGCGGCGGTTACTACCCTAACTAATTAAGCTAGATATTTCACTTAGATGCGGTTCCAACACTGCTCTCTGCATTAATGGTGGGGGTAGAAGGGAAATAGAACCAAAAGGTTACTAAGAATCAAGAGAAACAGATAAGTATGAGAAAACAAAAATGCAAAGCTTGCTGGGCAGACTGGATGGGCCGTTTGGTCTTCTTCTGCCGTCATTTCTATGTTTCTATAAACAGTGTAGTACACAGAGCATAAAGAACATAGTTTCCTGTTCACACCCGAATCAGTCCAGACTCCTGGGATTATGCCTCCCTTCCAGCAAATGAAGACAGAGAAAATTTCACTGGTTTATAATCCGGGGTGCCACCTGCAGTCCCTCAGTATTTCTGTCTCCAGCAGATGGATAGAGGTGCAATTCCTGTAGTCGGGGGGGGGGGGGGGGGGGGGGGAAGGAGGAGCGAGAGAATTTTAATTCATTTGGATTTATCCTCCCAGGAGGTTGTGAGGCTCTGTGGGGCTATCCCTCCTCGTGTTGAGGGAAATGAGCAAGGGATCGGGGACCCTGGGCTGGCTTGGCCGCCACCGGGGGGGGGGGGGGCATAACTGGTGGAGCCAGTTCCCTCCTCCCCCAGGAGAACAATTACTCTTTCAGGGAAGTCTTTCTAGGCTTCCTATGTGTAAGTAAAGTTTAAAAAAAAAATGTGGTGGAGTTTTGTTGGCAACACGGCTCAGCGGGGCTGTTTTACCGCGTGGTTGGGCCTCTGTAAAGTCTGCACTGCTTCGTTCCCATGGCATGCGGCAGTGTATGCCACTTATACAGCGACGCCCGAGCAAATCTCTCTCGCATCGGGCTGTGCTCCCGATGCCTCTCCGGGGGAGAGGGAAGATTGGGGCTGTTGCAGTCTACGCAGGAATGGCAGCCAAAAGCTAAGGCAGGCGTGGAAGCGTCTTTAAAGGAAGCCGCCCCTCCCCTGCTGGGCACGGGAAAGTCGGCTATGTTGTCTGAGGCTGAGGGCCTTTCTGGGCTGTTTCCGCTGGGGGTGGGTGAGGACCCTCCCCCCTCCACTGTCTCCAGTGAGGCAGGGCATTTTTAATTATAGGGAGCCCAATTTGAGCAGGGAAGCGGATCCTTCTGAGGAGTGTCAGAGGATCCCGCTTCATTTTCCTCTGAATTTGTCCTGCTTATACACGAACGTATTTGGTGCGGAAGACATCCAGGACAACGGATTGGGCTAGGGTCCAATATTTGGCGGCTGGCTAAGAGATCTGGAAGTTCTGGGGGTCCGGTTCTGCGCAAGGCACCCAGGGTCCTCGGAATGAGGACTGCTTTGGGCAGTCTGGACATCGATTGTGATGATTCAGAAGGGGATCTGCAAGTTCCAGCTTTTCCAGATCCAACCGGGGCTGATAATGGTCCAGATGCTACCGATAAAGGTCCGGATGGACTAGATCCAGATGGAGGACTGAGCCAGGTGCTGGTCGCAGAGGGGGATGACCTGAAGGTGGTGTGTTTATTCCAGAAAGAGGAGTTGTGGCCCTTGATCCTTCATGTTCTCGAGGAGCTTGGAATCAAGATTCCTCAGGAGGAGTCTGATCAAGAGGGTATGGACCCAGTCATGGATGGCCTGAGGGGTCATTGAAAGCTTTTCCTTTTCACAAGTCTGTGAAAAAGCTGGTGGTCAGGGAGAGGGATATTCCTGAGAAGGGCCTGAAAGTAGGTCGGGCGATGGCTAAGTTGTATCCTTTGCTTGAGGACACCCTCGAGTTGTTGGCACTTCCTAAGGTGGACGTGTCGGTGTCTGCAATCACTAAGAAGACCACCATCGCTGTGGCTGGTTCACAGGCACTGAAAGGGAGTTGGAAATTAATCTCAAGAAGATATTTGAGGTGTCTATGCTTGGCATTCATGCTGCTGTGTGCAGTAGCTTTATGCAGAGGAACAGTTTCTGCTGGGTTCAGCAGTGGCAGGCCACAAGATCACTATCTCTGTTGGAGACTAAGCAGGTGGACTGTCTGGAGGCAGCAGCAGTTTATGTAGCGGACGCCCTGTATGACCTCATGAGAACTTCTTCGAGAGCTATGATGTCTGCGGTTTCGGCCAGAAGGCTCCTTTGCTTAAGGAACTGGTCGGCGGATGTGTGATCTAAATCTCGTTTGGGAGCTTTACTGCTCAAGGGAAAGCTTCTGTTTGGTGAGGACTTAGAGGAGCTCATGAAGTATCTTGGGGAGACCAATGGGCATAGGTTGCCAGAAGACAAGCCCAAAGGTAACAAAGGTTCCTTTGTGGGGCTGTCCTGGTTTCAAACATACAGATGGTTTCGTCCTGGTAGGCTCTCGGTGGGGGCTCAGAGGCAAAGTGCTGGAAAACAGCAATCCTGGAACCAGTCCTTTCGAGGGAGCAGAAAGCCAGGCAGAGAGAGTGTCAGCCGGGGCTCTGGTGGAACTAAGTCCACCCAATGAAGTGTTGCTGTTCCATTCCTCTCTTCCTCCTTTTGAAGGAAGTCTGACTCTTTTTTTATGAGGAGTGGACCAAAATCAGTCAGACCGGTGGGTCCTAATTGGGATAAGAGATAGTTACGGATTAGAATTCTCTCATCCACTACGGGAATTGTTCATGGTGTCCCCTTGTGCTTCAGTCTACAAGAGAAGGATAGTTCAAGAAACTTTAGATCAGTTACAAACGTTGAGAGCCATTTTCCTGTTCCTATGGAGGAACAAAGGATGGAAAGGTATTCCATATATTTCATGGTCCCGAAGAAGGAAGGATCCTTCCTTCCAATTTTGGATTTAAAAAAGGTGAATGTCGCTCTCAAGGTTACTAGTTTTCAAAAAAACACTGCGTTCGGTGATTGCAGCAGTGTGCAAGGGAGAGTTCCTAGCATATCTAGACATGACCAAAGCTTTTCTGCATATTCCGATCCTACCGGATCACCAGAGATTTCTCCACTTCATGATCCTTAGCAAGCATTTTCAATTTTGTGTTCTTCCATTCAGCTTGGCAACTGCACCATGGACATTCACCAAGGTGATGGTGGTTGAAGCAGCAGCGCTCAGAAAAAGGGACATCTTGGTTCATTCATACCTGGATGACTGACTCATTCGAGCAAAGTCGGAAACATGCTGTTCAGACGGTATCTCAAGTTTGCAGCAATTGATATTGCTGAGATGGATGATGAATCTGGCGAAGAGTCATCTCACCCCCTCTCAGATTCTGAAGTTCTTGAGAGCACGTATCAACACCAGGGCAGGAAGTGGTCTTCCTTAGAGAGGATCGCATATTCAAGTGGCAGAGGCAGGTGCACAGATTGTTGGAAGCAGAGCTAACCAGGGTCTTGGATTACCTTCAAGTGTTGGGCTCTATTGCCTTGATGTTAGAGCTAGTTCCTTGGGCTTCTGCACACATGAGGCCCCTGCAGAGGTCACTCCTTTCCTGATAGGATCCTTTTTCGGAACAGTTTCGTTTTCTGCTATCTCTCGAGGAGCCTGCCAGATCAAGTCTTTCATGGTGGCTTGGTCAGGAGCATTTATGGTACATAGTGGGATTTGGAGTACCAGACTGGGTGGTAGTTATCACAGATGCCAGTCTCTCCAACTAGGGTGCATTGTGCTAGAGTCAGTCGGCACAGGGGCAATGGCCGAGGAAGAGAAGTCCTGGTTTATCAGTTGTTTGGAGACAAAGGCAGTGAAGTATGCGTTGATTGCATTTCTGCTGCATGGTGTGAATCTTGTCAGACAACGTGACCACAGTGGCTTATATCAACCGGCAAGGGAGAATCAAACAGTGGCCCAGGAAGCTCAGGAGTTGTTTCTTTGGGTGGTGCAGCATCTAGCTATGCTAGCGGCATCTCACATTGCTGGGGTGGACAATGTGCAGGCAGATTTTCTCAGTTGCCAGAAGCTGGATCCCGGGGAGTGGGAGCTGTCTGAGGAGGCTATGGCTGCGATATGTCACCGGTGGGGTACTCCCAGCCTGGAATTGATGGCATTGCAGAAGAATGCCAAAGGCGTCCCGGTTTTTCAGTCACAGAAGAAAACACGGAGCAGAGGACATAGATGCTCTAGTTTTACCTTGGCCCCGAGGGATTCTACTTTATGTGTTCCCTCCATGGCCTCTGGTGGGAAAGATAAGACAAATAGAAAATTACCCCCCCAGAGAAGTGATTCTGGTGGCACCAGAGTGGCCAAGGCACCTGTGGTTCATGGACCTGGTCAACATGGCAGTAGATGGTCCTCTGCAACTCGCTCATTTACCAAAGCTTCTTCGGCAGGGTCCAATATTTTAAGATTGGGCAGATCGTTTTTGAGATGAGATATTTGAGAGAGAAAGGATATCCAGAGGATGTCATTTCTACCTCGTTGCAGGCTAGAAAGGCTTCCACTTCTTTATCATGTGTAAGGGTCTGGAAGATCTTTGAGTCCTGGTGCACGGGTCAAGTAATAATCTCGACTCAGGCTTCAATGGCTCATATCTTGGCTTTTTTGCAGCGGGGTTTGGTAAAAGGCTTGTCCTTTAACTCTCTTAAGGTCCAGGTTGTGGTCTTGGGCTGTCTGCGAGGCAAGGTGCATGGCCAGTTGTTGGCTGCTCACCTGGATGTGGTTCACTTCCTTCTAGGAGCAAAACATCTGTGTCCTACTGTAGGGGAAAATATGTCCTTCATGGAATCTCAATCTAGTCCTTAGAGCAGAGCTTTCCAAACTGTGTGTCGCGACATGTTAATGTATCGCCTGCAGTGTGCAGGTGTGTTGCGCAAGCCCAGTCAACTCCGATGCGAGTTTGGGCTTTTTTTTTCTAGCGATTCACTTTTTTTTTTTTTTTCAGTTTGTGGGTTGCTTTATTATTGGGCGATTTTTGCTGTCAATCGTGTTTTTTTTGGGCTTGGTGGATGGGACTTGAGCGCAGCTGTCCCTGTCATTGGCTGCTGCTGCCGATGAGGCCTGGCCACGAGGAGTACTGACTGCAAGCAACAGTGTCTGGTGATCATGGAAGGTGTTATGCACCACGGCAGGCCTGAACCCTGAAGGGAGTGAAGCACTTAACTGGCAACAATCAAAAAGAAGAGGTACATGAGTGTGGGGGCCAGACATGTGCTGGGGGGGGGGGGGAGAGATATGAGTGTGTGGGGGCCAGACATGTGCTTGGGGGGGGGGGGAGATATGAGTGTGTGGGGGCCAGACATGTGCTTGAATGGGGAGAGAGATGAGTGTGTGAGGGCCAGACATGTGCTTGGGGGGGGGGGGGAGATGAGTGTGTGGGAGACAGACATGTGCTTGGGCTTGTTTTTTTGGAAAATAGCGCTTGATTTTTCATGAAACACTGGCAACAATCAAAAAGAAGAGGTACATGAGTGTGGGGGCCAGACGTGCTGGGGGGAGAGATATTAGTGTGTGGGCAACAGACAATTTGTTTTATTATTGTTACTCATAAATTATAACAATAACATTAATCTTGGAATTTTATATATTTTTAATATGTATAAATTTAAGGAAACATACATAAATTACATACATAAATTGTCGAAATACATTTCGTTCGTTTAACCTTTAACCTCTGGTTTGCTAGTAGACTGAATTACTGTGTTGTGAAGTTATGTTTGTCTAAAAAGTGTGTCACCAACATGAAAAGTTTGGAAAGCTCTGCCTTAGATAGTTATCACCTTGCTGGTGGCTGAAAGGAATCAGTAAGTTTTTGCTTGGGACATTGTCTTTTTTTAAAGTATTGGGGCAAAGTTAACTATTTGGGAATATTATTTAGTGTGTGTGTGTGTGTGTGTGTGTTTGTGCTTTTAATAGTCAGTAAGGCAGTGAATAAACAAGTTAGACCGTTTGTATTTTTAAATAGTCGATAAGGCAGCTAGTAAGCAGTAGGTAGTGTGTTTATTTTTAAAAGTCTGTAAGGCAGCTGGTAAGCAGAACTGAGTGTTTGTATTTAAAAAAAGAAAACAAAAACACACAAAAAAAAACCAAGCCAAAAAGTAACCAGAAGCTAGAAATAAGTTAGAAGCAGTGTATACCTAAGTAAAAAGGTTGAAAAGTTCAGCTCAGTTACTCACCTTGGAAAGGTGTTGAGGTAGTGTGATTTGGTTTGGATAGGTACCAACATTTGTTAATCAAGAGAGCAGTGAGTCGCTCTAGCTGACCAACTGAAGTTAGACTGTTTGTACACTTTTGCCAGACATTATCGTTTGGATGTCCAGGCTCCAGAGGCCATGGGTTTTGGTGAGAGTGTTCTTAGAGGGGGACTCTCATACTCCAACCCTAATTAGGGAAGCTTGGGTACATCCTAGAAGTCTGGACTGATCCGGGTATGAACAGGAAAGGAAAATTGGTTCTTACCTGCTTATTTTCGTTCCTGGAATACCATGGATTGGTCCAGAGTCCTGCCCTGGTGTGGGGAGAGAGTCTGCTCGTATTTCTGACATGGTTCTGTTGTATATAGGCTGCAGAGCTGCTTAAAACTTCAGGTTCTCCTGGTTTGGAGTTTAAGTAAGCAGTTTTCTTGTGGAGTTTAACCTCTTTTCCCCTTGCTCATTGGTGGAAAGTTATTTGTGTTAAAGTTGTTATAGGAATAATCTTGGCTTAGGTACAGGTCAATACTGAGGGACTGCAGGTGGCATCCTGGGTTATATGCCAGTGCCAATGAAACTTTCTCTGTCTCCATCTGCTGGAAGGGAGGCATAATCCCAGGAGTTTGGACTGATCTGTGGTATTCCAGGAATGAACGTTAGCAGGTAAGAGCCAATTTTCCTTTTTACAACAGATTTAATCTGGACATTCATTGACCAGCTTGAATCAAGGATGACACCAAGGTTCTTAACTTGGGACATAATAGGTATTTGGCAGCCTTCAAAACTAAAAAATGATGGGCAGTTATTTGATGGACCCCTTTCCATAGTTAAACTTATTTTTTCTGCATTCAAAACCAGTTTATGTTGGAAAAAGTCACTGATTTACCATGGAAAATCAGGCACCTTCTTGAAGGTTGCAATCCAGGTAAACATGACAGGAATGAGCACACAAATAATAGAGGAGCGGAGGGGACAAAGACTATGTAGAGGGAAGGGGAAGATGGAAAGCTGAGTGGGGGATAGGAGAGGCAAGTGGATGGGAGGGACAGAGAGACATAAATGACTGAGGGTGGAGAAGAAGTCATTGGTCTAAGAGACAAATAAGACTAAGAAAGATGAGATGGAGGAAAATGGGAAGAAATGGAGAGAAGTAAATTATTGGTGATAGAGGGAAGAAGGAAGCAAGGAGTCTTAGAAAAGAGATGGTGAAAAGTGATATGAAAGTAAGATACCAGAAAGACAGATGGCAGGCGACCAAGAGATAGAGAAAGGGAGAATAGACACACAGAAGGAAAGGTAATGGAAAGAAGAACAAGGAAAGGAAAAAGGAAAAGGTAGACAAGGTTACAAAAGAGACTGAACAGTACAATAAGGGGTAGATTTTTAAATAAAGCGCGATCGCGTACTTTTGTTTGCGCAGCAGGCGCAAACAAAAGTACGCTAGATTTTATAAGATATGCGCATAGCCGCGCGTATCCTCTAAAATCCTGGATCGGCGCGCACAAGGCTGATGATTTTGGGCAGCCGGCGCGCGCCGAACCGCGCAGCCTGCCTCCATTCCCTCCAAGGCTGCTCCGAAATCGAAGCGGCCTCGGAGGGAACTTCCTTTCGCTCTCCCCTCACCTTCCCCTCCCTTCCCCTACCTAGCCCACCCCCCGGCCCTATCTAAACCCCCCCTTACCTTTGTCCCTAGATTTACGCCTGCGAGAAGCAGACGTATATCTTCGCACGCCAGCAGACTGCTGGCGCGCCGTCTTCCGACCCGGGAGCTGGTCCGGAGGCCTGGACCACCCCCCCGGCAGGCGCCATGCCCCTGGTCCCGCCCCCGAAACGCCCCGTCCCGCCCCCGACACACCGCGTCATCCGGTCCTGCCCCCGACACGCCCCCTTCGAAAAACCCCGGGACCTACGCGCGTCCCGGGGCTCTGTGCGCGCCGGCAGCCTATGCAAAATAGGCGCGCAAGGCCCTGCTCGCGTAAATCCGGGTGGATTTACGCGAGCAGGGCTTTTAAAATCCGCCCGTTAGGGAATAAAAAAGGGTGGAGAAAGTTTAATTTCAGTCCAGTCCAAAAGTTTTAAATTATGTGTATGTGCACTTAGTAATGTAGTAGAATTAAGAGTTTAGCACTGTGCTGTGTGTTTTATTTATTTCAAAATACACTCTAATTAAGTAATGCACTCTAATTAAGTAATGGTATGCTCTCTGTTTCTGTGTTCCTCCCTGTTATTCATGTTAAAGGAGTGGTAAAGACCTAGTTTGTGGTATTCTGGACAACTAGGAAAGCTTTTGGTCTTCACTACTTCCCTTTCTCACTCCTCATCCCCCTACCAGCAGCAGTCTGGCAGCATCGGGGACTGAGAGCACACTCTTACGGTCACTGCAGCAGCCTCTCTTTCATGGCACAGCTTTCTACTCAGAACAGGATGCTTGCAGTGCAAGAGGAGCCATTACAGGGGCCATGAGCACACAGTCTCTCAATCCATAGTCTGCTGGACTGCTGCTGCAGCCAGAGGTGGCCAGAGAGATGGGTAGAAGACATTTAAAGAAATCTGGTGTAAGCCCTGGGAAATCCCTGCAAAGGGTGAATTGAGAGTCTACAACAGCAGCCCAGCAATGAGAGAAGCAGAGGCTGCAGCAGAAGTGGAGGCAGTGACCATTATTAGGTGATGATATGATGTTGGTGTGTCTGCACTGTACCTCATCATCATCTTCTAGATACAGGGCTTAATTTGTGGGGGAATGGTCAGGAGCGCAGTTCTGGCACTTATTTCAGACTTAAGAGGCAGAGCAGTTGGGGTGTCCTTCTCCTGCCCCTCCCCTCCAGGCAGCCTGCAGGGAAGAGAAGGAGAGGGAGTGAGCCTGAAGTACACAGATAAGCGATCAGCCCCTCTGCTCCCTAACCTAGCCCTTCCCCTCCACCTTTCCTCCTGTACTGCAGGGAATAGAAGGAGAAGGGGGTGATAATGAAGCAGACTCTACAGAGCAAAGAACAGACACAAAAAGGGGTTTAAATAAGCACATGTATGAAAGTTGTGAGCAGGAGTGCCAAGTATTAAGGCTTCAGCCCTGGCCTTGATGAATGGCACTGCTCACAGCTTTCAGACTTAATGCTAATTTAACTCCACTTCGTGTCCATTGCCCAGAATGGCTTTCTTACACCTTTTTTCTGGGATCCTGAGAAAGCAGAGCAGAGCAAGCTGTGTGCATCAGTTCTGGCTCATTTGAGGAGACCGAACAGCGTTGCATGGATCACTTAATGCCACCAGTCCCTGGAGGAAGCAGAGAAGAACAGAGAGTGTTGGAGCTGCTTACCCTGATTTTTGTGTAATTCCCCATCAAGGTTTAGAAGGCTGTGAGGGACAACAACCCAGGCAAAAAAAAAAAAAGAAGACACGGGGTGAATGCTTGTCAGCCCCACTGCTTCTGCCACTCCTAGGTGTGCTGGCTTCCTGCTTATCATGCCATCATCCCAGACCCTTTTGCTGGTGACCACACTGGTCAGGGTGAAAAGGACCCAAGAGAATGAATGAAGGGATGTGGGGGAGGGGGGTGAGTGAAGGGATTGGAGGGAGGGGAAGGAGAGTGAACGATGGGATGTGGGAGTGAAAAAGTGTGAGGGGAAGGGGTCAGAGAGGCTGTGGGAGAGAGTGGGAAATAGTGAGTCAGAGGATGAAAGGTGCTGCAGGGTGTGAGTGAAGGGATCACAGTGTGTGTGTGGGGGGGAGAGCGGTTTGTGAATGAAGTGATCGGCAGGAGTGGAGACAGGATTGGGTGTGGTGGGGGATAGAGAGAGAGTGAGTGAGTGAGAAGAGCATGTGACATTGCGGGTCACAACTGGCCCTGGCTCTGCCCATCTCACTGCCCTCCACAGTTCCACTTCCTTTTCTTCTACAAATTAAGCCTTGTCTAGATGGAGATAAATTTGGAGGTGGGGGGGATGGCTATGATTTGGGGTTTGTTTGTCTTTTTTTTTGGGGGGGGGGGGGAGTGGATTTTTTTTGTGTGTTGCTCTTCCTAAGTGTGAGGTTTCCCTACCTGGCCTAACTTCTAGAGAAGCTTGAGATTCACATGCAGACATCTCTTGTCAGCTGCTTTGGTAATTCAGGCTGCTCCTTGCCGTTTCATGGAGCTCTTTTTTTTTTTTTTTTTTTTTACGGGTCTGGTTCTGCAGTGAAATTCTGGCAGGTTTTATTTTATCGCAGGACCTGTCCCTGGTTGAGAGATGCACTTTTAATTAGAAAGGCCTGCAGGGCCCGGTCGGCGCCTCCCTGTGACAGCAGCAAGACTGCCAGAAACGGTGCATGTTAACAGGAAGAAAAACACAGAAATGTGCCGAGAAAATCCCAGTGTTGAAAAGAAAGAAAACAAACTATTTTGGGAAAAGGACCTGAAGTAATAGGGAAGCAGTCTTTTATGTCACAAGTGTGAAGTAGCAAGAGGAGATGCAAGACAACTCTTTCAGGATGGATTTCCATATGTTACGGATTATAATTGTCATTTCGGTCTACAGGGAGCAGCTGGGCAGTCAGGGCTGGAGTCCATATTATTCTGCTGTTTCTGAAGCAATGTGGGAACCGTGTGTAGAACATCTGTTTGGTTCTCTCTGCTGTCCATCCTTCTTGCTAGTAGATAAGATTTAAAGTGCAGGGTAATTGCTTCAGTCTGGCGGCTGCTTCTGCCCCAGTATTTCGTTATTTTTACTTGGTTTTAGGAGCTCATGAGCGGCCTGTGCGAACACTTGCTTTTAGAGTGGCTGCAGGGCAGTAGAGCCTCAGAAGTACACATGACTACTCGGGAGCAGGCCATATTAAATTAAACAAGCAAAAAGAAAAAAATGACTGGTCAGTATGGACTGTTGTCCGTTAAAGGAAGCAATTTTATAAAGTTAGTTGAGTTTTATCTGTGTAAATTTGAGTTACACAAGGAGAGCCAACTAAATCAAAATGTATTTCTGTTTAGTGGGTCGATAACGCACGACGCTGTGCCATTTAGAAATATCAGCATACCTGGGGGGCATATTTAGGTCAGGAGAGAAATAATACGCTTGTATATTGAATTTTCCAGGATGCACATGTAGACTTTTCTTCTGTAAATCAACCGGCAGAAGTAGCTGGGGGCGTAACCTTTCGTTGGATTTTCAAACAGAAAGCTGGGGTGACAATTGCCCCCAGAGTGCACAGTTGTGCCACAGAGTGCCACGCATTTTTAGAGGGGAGTTTTGAAAGGATATTTCCCTGGGTAAGAACTGGTTCACCTGGGTAAAAAGGGCTGCTCGGAAGACTGTGCCTGCCCTCTGACCTGGTTAAATACACAGGCAGGCTGCCACAGCAGGCGGCTGTTTAGCTGCTTTAGGACGGAGCTCAGGGTAGGAAAATGAATGCACAGAGGCTGCATTTTCAGTCTGCGCACATTACTCCCCATAGAAAATCTACCCTCGCAAAAGCACGTGCAAATGTTTCAGCGGGCTTTCTACCCGTGGTAGTTTTCAAAGTGAAAATATGCACACCCGATACTTTCCCGCTGAAAAACTTGATCGACCACCGTGGGGTAAAAAGTATGCAGGCAGTAGGAGAATTGCCCTCCCCCCCAAACTAAAATATTTTGCAGTTATAAAGCATGGATTGCCCCACGGGTACAAGACCTAACTTTATTCTCCCCCTTGCTGTCAAGGGATGGTAGAGGCACACCTAGTATGGCCCACGACACTTACCTATTTAAAGCTGTCGCCAACTGGGGGAGGCTTCTTTAAATGGTTTGCTCAGGAGCAGTCCACGCTTGTCGGGTTGTAGCAACACGCAGTAAAATAATGCAGCGGTTCTGTTTTAGAACAAAAGCATGCTTTCTTATTTACTCTCTTGTAACCTCGGCCACCTGATGATTGCACTGACTGCACCTTTTTGCATTTCATTTTGACACAGATTTGTTTAAAAAAAAAAAAAAAACTGTCCCGAAGCACACGGGTCAGCATTATTTCCCTGGCCTGAGCACCATGTATTAAGAGCATCCCAAAGCCCCGTTTCCAGCTGATCTCAAATAGGCCAATTGCTTAAATGAATGTAGGCACTGTATTAAATATTTTAACAGAAAGATCCATCTGAACCATTATTGCTATGATATTTGTTTCCAATTATTGTTACAATATGTGTTTCTTGTGTATAATCTAATAAAAAAAAAAAAAGAAAGGGGTGTAATTTGATTTTATGCGCGCTCCTAGTGTACTGAGTGAAATACTCTGTCCTGCACACTGGTGCTATTTGGCAGCTCCACAACTTTTCAATATTTTCCTGTAATTTTTTTTTCTTTTTTTTTTTATTATTTTGTTCACAGCAAACCAAAGAGAGGGTGAAGCTGTTGATACAGCTGGCTGACGGCTTTTGTGAGAAAGGGCATGCCCATGCAGCAGAAATAAAGAAATGTGTCACTGCCGTGGACAAGAGGTACCGAGACTTCTCTCTGCGCATGGAGAAGTACAGGACCTCTCTGGAGAAGGCCCTGGGGATCTCCTCTGATTCCAACAAGTCGGTGAGTTCACCCCCCTCCTCCCGCCGGCGCAGGTTCAGCCCGGAAAACGCCGGAACGCGCGCGTGGCTCGCCGGAGAGCTCGCTGCAGTTCGGTGGCGCTCTTTGGGGGGGGCGGGGGGGGGGGGGTTTGCTCGTTTCCTTTCTTCTCTGCTGTTAACCAGTTCTCTCTCTTTTAAGTTTGTGTGTGTTGTTTTTCCCACCCCTCTCCCCTGTCTATGGAACAAAGAGCAAGAGCCTGCAGCTGGATATAATCCCGGCCAGCGCCCCGGGGTCGGAGGTCAAGCTGCGTGATGCCACTCATGAGCTGAATGAAGAAAAACGGAAATCAGCTCGCAGGAAAGAGTAATGCCATCTATTTTCTTTCCCTAGAGCGCTGCAAGAATTAACACTTACAAGCTAAAATAAATACATATATTTATTTAGAGGGGTTTACTTTTTTTTTTTTGGGGGGGGGGGAGTAAGTTCACCACTAAAATAGCTTTTTGAACTCTGCCGAGCAAACATTGAAATCCTTCCCTTTCAGATGATTTTAATTCTGAGAGAGAGGTGTTAAATATTGGCGTACCTGAGCAGTTTCTGGAGCTCTCAGTCTTTACCGCATGATCATTTCTCCAGAATCCACTTAAACTGAAGACGGGGAAAGAAGGATAGCCTGAAAGAAAAGTATCCTAGTAGACCCTTTTTGAGTTAATTCTAAAAAAACTGGAAAGAGGGTTGGCATGTACAGAGAGGGGGAGGGGTGATGCTGGAAGACTGGAGTGCAGCCCTCACCCCTTCATTCTCTTGCAGGTTCATTATGGCCGAGCTGATTCAGACAGAAAAGGCTTATGTGAGAGACCTCCGAGAGTGTTTGGAGGTAAGTGCTCACTCGGCTTGGGTTTTTTTTTTTAGCATCGCGCTAACATCCTGTTCACAAAGCACCGCACCGGCTGGTTGTCGAAGTTGCAGGCTTATACATAGGGCTTCTGATTTTAGGTTTTAACCAGTAAACCCTGAGAAAACACCCCAGTGCAAAAAAAATAAAAAATAGCTGTTTAGTAGATAGACACTGGAAAAACACCACTTCCCCTAGTGCTCTCTCACCCCTCCTTTGCTTACCCTTTATCCTCAGCTTTGTTTTTGCGCCTTTTCCATGCTAACAACAACTCAGCTGCACCGGTGTGTGTATGATTCATCCAGAAATGATATCGAACAATAGTAGTTTTATCATGAAAGCACCACTAAACACTGATTTTTGGCATCCCCAATGAATCCCTAGTTGGTTGGAAAATAAGCACCTAAATTTACAATTTATAAAGTCCTAAAATCAGAATCCCTAGTTATACAAGAACAGTCTGGTCTGCCGATTTGACCTCGGCACCCCCACCCTCTATGTTCTAGGTAGCGGTTTCCCACTGCCATTGGCATTGATTCCTCGTTGCACAGCCGCTTCAAGGAGTCAGCCAGCATTGGCACTTGCCATGTGGCTGGGTTATTAGTGCAGAAGTTCAGAGAATTTTCTATGGAAGTTTGCTGAATCGGCTCGATCAAACGCCCCTCAGCATTGTCTGCAGTTGCTGAGTGAGTGTGTGTGTTTTCACTGGCAAGCTCCAGATGCATCTGCTCAGCATTTCTTTTGAAACATTTGTAACTTCAAGTAGCAAAATTCTTTTGGTGCCAGAAGGCCCTGCTTGTGAGAATTTAGCCACCATGCAGAGACTAGAAATATGCTGCTTTGTAGCAGTTATCTCTCTGCATGGCTCTTCTGCTTTTTTCTCTTTCAATTCTCTTTCCCTTCCCATCTCTCTCAGACATATCAGTGGGAAATGACCAGCGGTGTGGAAGAGATCCCGCCTGGGATCGTAAACAAAGAGCATATCATCTTCGGCAACATGCAGGACCTCTATGAGTTCCATAACAAGTGAGTGTTGTACGGCTCTCGCCCAGGTGACCGGGTGGGGGTGGGGTGGAGGAAGGGGGGCAGGAAGCCTCCAAGAACCTTAATTGTACTGCAAATTGAACAGCACGTGAAAGTGAAAAGCAGCAAAAATATTCAGCTAGAATAATACAAAGGAGAAAATGAAAAATGAAGTGTGTAGCAAATGCTTTGAATGAGGAGATTGGTCTTTAAGAGGTCCATGTTCAGTCACTGTCTGGATAGCAATGTTAGCTAGATAAACTTATCTGGCTAACTGTGGAAGTTTATTCAATAGTGCAGCCACTAACTTTAACTTTAAACAAAACCTTAAAACCTGGCTATTTAAAAAAGCCTACTATCAATGATCTGAATCCTCAACTACTCTTCCTAACTGCCACAATCTCTCATATATTGCTGATATTCTATTCATATAAAGTTATATACTGTTTTGTTTTTCGTTTAGTTACCTTGTTATATTGTAAAGTGCAATGCTGAATTACTGTTTGAATGTAAACCGAGGTGATGTTATTTACGTACCCCGGTATAGAAAAATCAATCAATAAATAAATAACCAGCTAATTGTAGGCCAGGTCTTTGGCCCAGCCAGATAAATTATCCAGCTAACTCTGAATATCAGAGTCAACTGGATAACTTAACCAACATTAACTCCTCCCCAGAATACCCCAAGTTATGCCGCTAATAAGATAGCTGGCTAAGTTTTCAAATATTCATTTAGCCAACTAACTTCTGAGTTAGCCAGCTAAATGCTTCTGAATTTGGACCTCCTAGTTGTTACTTCTTGTGTGTGTGAGACTAATTCTGTCTGAAAGATAGTTTATTATAATTGTACTGATGCCCTTACCTGCAGAAAACAGAATGGCCAAAATCCACAGTGCTGTTTGGTGTGTAAAATAAAAAAAAACCAAATACGTTTTTTCTTACTGAGTAGGTAACTCCTCCTTGGACAGGTATCCTTTCTCTCTTCCAGATTAATCCTTTCTCTCTGTGGTCTTAGAAGCCTTAGCTTTGGCTGCTGCAGTACAAGAAGGATGCTTCAGTTCTCTGTAGCATACGAGAGATGCGGACGTCATACAGCTGCATTTCTTAGGCTTTGTTGGTTGCCTGGGATAATACTTATTGGATTACAAAGTTAGTGAATTAGGGTGTGTACCCCCCTTCCAAAACCCCTTTCCTCTCTCCGCAAGTTGCTAAGAAAGGCTGAGGACAAGCTAATAGTTTGTGAGCTGGGAAAACATTGGTGAAAATTTGCCAGCCAAATGCTGCTGAAGGTGTTTACCTTAAGGGCAATAATCCAAACTGCCCACACCAGGAAAAAATTTGTGGTATGTTTACCTGCAGAGTTTGCACCAGTGTTACAGAAAAGTTTGTATGGGCTTTTGCTTTGTTTATTGCCTCTGCAAAAATCGTCTGTAAAGATTGTGCCTGCTTTCTCTGCGTATAATTTTTCCATCGGAAGCTACCCAGGCTGGCTTGAATCAAATCTCCTCTCTCCGCTTCCAGAAACGATTCCAGAATCAGTGGGTAAAAGTGTGCATGGCGTTGAATAACATGCTTATGGGCTGAGCAATATTAAATGCCCCCCCATTCCCATGGGTAAAACACGTTTTTATCTGCGGAAAAGATTTTGAGTATGGCCCTCTTCATCACTAATCTAAGAACAAACTGTTACAACCATCCCAGGGCATCCAGAACTCATCAGTTTCTGGGGCACTTTCTCATCTGTCAAATGAAGTTCATCCCATCTGATTGATTTTCTCTTCCTTTTCTTTGCCGTGTAGTCTCTGAGGGTAGAAAATGAAAGCCAGTCTATTAGTACGGTTCTGACTGGCCTCTGAGTCTGAAATAGGCTTTATTTGTAGCATGGATTTATTTTTTTTTTTTTTGTGTCTCTTCCTGTACAGCATATTCCTAAAGGAGCTGGAGAAGTATGAGCAACTACCGGAGGATGTTGGCCACTGTTTTGTCACCTGGGTAACTAAACCTTTCACATTTGTTCTGCAAAAAAGTCACTGTTGACTTGGGAATGAGCCGGGGCAGATGGTATTCATCAGAAGTGCCATGCTGGGCCAAACCAAAGGTCCATCGAGGCCTGGATCATAGCCAATCCAGGTCACCAGGAAGTTCCCAGCAGATGCATTTCTTGTTGCTCACTTCCAGGGATAATTGGTGGCTTTCCCCAAGTCTACTGGGCTAATTGTTTCTTGACCTTTCCTCCACTAACTTGTCAGCAGAGAAGCAGTTGAATTTCGTAGTGAATATGGTGATAAGGTTTATCATCGGGTTGGCTCCGTGCTAGGCCTGTGCTCTGCCATGCTGAAAACCTGGGTTTCATTCCTTAGTCCGGCCTTTCTACGCCCTTGGTTGACTAGGGTGCTGGGGATACTGCAGAGGCAGCATTGACAGTCCCCGGGAGGGGGGGGGGTAAGGGGGGAGGTCTCAGACAGGGCACTTCTAGGACCCATGGCTTATGGTGCTGTAAGCCAGAGAAAGACCTGAGAACAAAACTGAGTCGTTTTAAATTTTAAAAGAATTAAAAACTAAAATAATTAATGTCCCAATCCCCAACTCCCAAAAACAATGTCCAACAAGAAGCTGGTATGAGCTAGAACCAGGATGTGCCTTGCAGTGCATTGGTCACAAGGGAACTCACTTAAGCTCCATGTCGCATGCTGCAGGCGGACAAGTTTCAAATGTATGTTACGTACTGCAAGAACAAGCCGGACTCCACACAGCTGATCCTGGAGCAAGCGGGAGCATATTTTGATGTAAGTACTGAACTATCTCAGATTATGGCCTCTGTATTTTTTTTTTTTTTTTGTTCTTTAAAAACTGCCAAGACTTTGAAGGCTTCAAATTTGAATGCCATTCCGTCTCCAGATCCCCAAAATCTGGAAATGGGATTAGTTCTCCTGGCACATGTAGTGAGAGCGAGCTTCTCATCAGGCAGCATGCACACGGGCAGTTACAGGGCTGTTCAGATCCAGAGAGAGGTGAATTTGGATGTGCCAAAGTCTGATCCACTGTAGGAGCGCTCCGCTGATTCTAAGAGTATGCTTGCATAGGCCTAAATGTTATTTGCTGTTGCTTGCTGCTGTTCTCAGCTTTTTTTTCTTTCTTTGTCTTTATATGCTTTGTTTCATACTGCATTTTGTCTGTCTGTCTTTCTTTCTCCAAAATCATTTCTCATTTTTGTATTGAATTGTCTCTTTGTTCAGTCCCTCTCTCTCTCTCTCTGTTTCTTCTAATTTTCTCATATCCCTCCTCTCTGCAGTTCGTTCATCTTTTTTTTTTTATGCTTCTTCTTTCTCTTACCAGTCCGCCTCCCTCATATCTCTCCTCACCTTCATTCTCTCCCTTCTCTCTTGTCTGCATCACCCTTGCTATACTTTCTCCTTCGTTTTCACCTTCTATCCTCTTCCATACCTGTTCGTTTCCTCCTTGCCTTATTTAATTGAGAGATAAGTAGATGGGACAATGTGAATGTGTACAGTAAACTCAGGAATGAGGCGGCCTGAGTTTCCTTCCTTCATGGCGCCACCTCCCCAAATAGAATTGAACAGGTTGGTGGTGTAGGGACTGGAGGCTGGTCAGTGTCTCTCTACATGCGTGGTGTGCTTACGTGCTCTTCTTTCCTACAGGAAATACAGCAGCGTCATGGGCTGGCCAACTCCATCTCGTCTTACCTTATCAAGCCTGTTCAGCGGATAACAAAGTATCAGCTTCTTTTGAAGGTAGGTAATCGCAGTGAGAGATCTGTGCGGCAGTGTAATATACCGACAGAGAGAAATGTGCTTTCCTTGCCGTGTTGCATGTGACACACACGCATCTCTTGGGATGGCCCTGTCTCTTTCATGTGTGCGTGTATTGCACATAGCCTGGTATGGGAATTCCCAGAAGGGATTCTGCAGTGGTTGTCTTTGAGGGATACTGGGGTAATCGCAAAAAAAATGATCGAGATTACATGTCACTGCTGCAGGACTGCAGTCTTTCATTCCTAATGATGCGTTCTCAGGAGAAAAAATGAATAATTAAAACTTCGGAGTTCATGAAAAAGGAACTGGGACTAGAGTGAAAATTCAACTGACAGCTTCCTTGTGACCATAGTACAGATTTTGTTATGGAGTATATTTGGTGATATGAAAACCGTTAGAAGAGTGCATGGTTATGTTAGATATATATCCCTCAAAAGTACAGCAAACATTATTGTTGATTATTATTTTTTTTTAAATAGACTACCAAAATTTTGTGTGTGTGTGTGTATATATATATATATATATATATATATATATGGTAGAGATGTAAAACCTGTTGCTGGAGTTTGGAAGAGTTAAAAAAAAATACAAAAGGAAGGAAAGAAAGAAAGTAAAAGCTGAAGAAAAGAAAAGAAAGGATTTGGCTCCCTAAGGTGCTGGGTTTCTTCGTGGGCCAAGCCCGGTGAGCAGGAGGTTGGTGATCCCTGGCGGTCTTGGCCTGAAGTAAGCAGAGGACTTGAAAGTCAGGGGTCCTGTCTCCCTCAGTCCCTCTGGATCCCCCCCCTCACCTGTTCTGAACTGCAAGACTCGGGGAAATATTCCCTTATAGTCTTGCTCTGTCTAAGATGGCTGCCTTGGGGGGGGGGGGGGGGGTTGCAAAAGAAAAAGGAAAAACAAAATTGTAATTGTGGCAGTTTTCTGCCTGTGCTTGTGTCGTTTTGGCTTTCCTGGTACTGGAACGGGGTGAGGAGGGAAGCTGTGGCTGCACACCCGAGACCCAGGAGGGCTCAGCGGGTGTGCAGGCGGTGTGGTGCGTTTCGGGAGACCCCATTAGCTCTTCCAGGGCCCGGGAAAGCTCGACCGGCTATTGTGTGCGATCAGTGTGGCACGGATCAAGAGGGCTGCGCTCCTCTACCCAGGGTCCGGGAGGGCTCTCAGAGGTCATGCACCGTCGGCACGGCATGTGCGTGCGAGGGCAGCGTGGCATTGACCACGTAGCACGCCAAATCTTTCAGGGCCTGCAGAAAACGGTGTTCGCACCTGATTGCAGGCGTCCTCTGTCCCGATTATGCCTCCAGGGGCAAAGGCAGCTCCTCGGAGGCAGCAGGTAAGTGTTTCATCTGGCAGGTCCTGGTAACGAGATTGCCAGAGATGAGGAGGCAGCACCCATCTCGTCTCCACGTGGTAGGAGGCAGATGGAGTCCGGAAAGGACAGTGACTCCCCGCCCCTACTCTCATGGTTGGTGCAGGGAGTTCCTGAGAACCAGGAGAGTGGGGAAGAGCTGGCTGAGGAGAATGCATAAAGCTTATTTAGCCAGGCAGGATATTAGTGATTCAAAACAATTTTTCACTGGGTTTTGTCCTGTTCCTACATAAGGCTTATTTAGCCAGGCAGGGAGCAGAGGTGATGCACCTGCGTGCTATACAGGCCATGCAGCCCACTAAGGTGTGCAGACAGGAGTCTCACAGATGATGAAAAGTCCATCTGAACGCATTGGGAGGAGCCTTGAGAGGGTGATGTTGTCCTGACCCATTAAATGAGGTTCCAGAGGTGCATCAGTCCCTGTTGGATCCAGAAGACGTTCCAGTAGTGAAAGATCCGCCACCTGTTCCGGAGGAGGAGTTGTGTCCTCTCATCCCATCCCTCAAATTCTTGATGAGCCAGTTTATGCAGGGTGCAGAAGGCTCAGGAAAAGGATTCTTCCCCAACAGCCAGTTCCAGGCAGGCGGCCCGGTTGGAGGCCAGGGTAGCCTATGTGGCACATGTGCTGTAGGATTGGGTCCGCACGTCCACTAGAAGCATGGTCTCAGCACTTGCAGCTGACTCCTGTGGTTGCAAAATTGATCAGCAGATGTGTGGTCTAAGACGCAGCTCTGTATTCTCCCTTTTTAAGGGGCAGTGGTGGACCAGCTGATGAAACATTTGGGGGAATCAAAGGGGAATGAGTTGCTGGAGGATAAGAAAGGTGGCAAGAAAACATGCCCATCCCGTCCCTTTTTTCAGGATATGGGAGGTTTCGCTCGGGCAAGAGTTCTTCAGTCTCTGGGCAGACGCAAACCTCAGAAAGGCAGCAGTGTTTTCGGGGTGCCAGCAGACCCTCCAAGGTTTTTTTTCTTTCTGATCAAGGGACCAGAGGAGGAAAGCCCTCGCAATGAAACCAGGATGGGCCACTGAGCTGTTGAAACTGTACGGTCATCATTGACCCACTGGTATGAGGAGTGGATCACAGTCATGTCACAGTCAGGGGAGTGGATCAGTCATGTCACATTCACACAAGTCATATTCACACAAGCTTTCCCGGACGCCAATTGATAGAACACCGCCAAGCCACCCCTAATCTCCAACTATACCATGGTTAACTAATCTCCAACATGGTTAACTAATCTCCAACTCGGTTAACTAATCTCCAAATACACCATGGTCATCCTTATCTTCTATCGTTTACCTGTGTGAATTTCAATAACCTTTCCTTTCTCTTCCTTCTCAGCCAAGTTCTTATCACCCTATTATATGTAACTGCCTTTTCAACACCATTGTTATAGTTATGTTTACTATGCACCCCTGTTTTATGTGAACCAGCACGATGTGACTGCTGTCTCGAATGCCGGTATATAAAAATCTGAAATAAATAAAATAAAAATAAATGTCACAGTCATGTCTGACTGACATGAAAAGTAGAGACTTTTCTAGCCCAATCAGTGAAGCCATCGTAAAGTCTCATTGCACATCCCGAGGCATGCAAGAGGCGGTTTGGGATGCGCTCTAGCGGTTGCAGAGGCTAGATGCAATTGGTTTTTAGTCCCACCAACTGAACACAGACAGTGGAGGTACTTGCTTTATTTCATAGTTCCTAAGAACGAGGGCAATTTTCCAGCCCTTTCTGGGTCTCCAGATGGTCTATATAGTGCTGCAAGTTCTGTGTTTTGTGGACAGTATTAGTGGCAGTTTGCGGAGGAGAGTGTTCCTGCTGGCATTGGATCTGGCAGAGGCCTATCCACATTCCCTTACACATAGAGCATCAGAAGTTTCAGAGGTTCATGGTATTAGGCAGCATTTCCAGTTTCAGGTGCTCCCTTTTTGGCTACCATCAACACTGCGGACTTTCATGAAGGTGATGATGAGGATGGTGGCAGCGGCCATGAGAAAAGAGGGTATTGTAGTTCATCCTTATCTGAATGACTGGCTCAGAGTGTAGTTGGAGGAGAAATGCGGGCAGGCGATTTGGCGGGTCACGGAGAGGTGGCAATCCCTGGTTTGGGGGATAAGTCTGGTAAAGTGTCATCTGGTGCCGGCCAAGTCATTGGAATACTTGGGAGCACAGTTCAATGCCCGTTTTGACAGGAAGTTTTCTATTTTCAGAGAGAGTAGCAAAACTGCAGGCACAAGTGACTCGTCTGTTGCATCTTTCAGTGCTCAGGGTCTGGGATTATTTGCAGATCCTGGGCTCCATGGCTTCCATGCTAGTTTTGGTATCTTGGCCGTTTTCTCGCTTGCGCCCCCTCCAGAGAGTGTTTTTTTTGGCCCATTGGAACCCATTTTTGGAGGAGTTTCTTCTGCCATTGCCACTGCAGGGGAACTTCAGATCCAGGCTCTTGTGGTGGCTTTCGTGCCACAATTTGGAAAAAGGGGGTGCATCTGGAGACTCTAGACTAGGTTGCACTGAACTCAGATGCCAATCTTAGAGATTGGGGGGCAGTTTGTCAGGAGTGGATGGCTCCAGAGCTTTGGTCGCCAACGGAAGCATCCTGGTCTTTCAATTGCTTGGGAACGCAAATAGTTCTCAGGGCGTTGTTGTTGTCCCTTCCACAGGTCTGAGGAGGAATAATGAGTCTTCTTTTACAATAAAACAACGGTGGCATATATGATTCATCCAGGAGGGATGAAGAGTCATGGGATGGCTCTGAAGGCCTAGGAGCTGTATGTTTGGACAGAACAGCAGCTAGAGGGAATAGCGGCACTGCATGTTGTAGGAGTGAATAATGTGTTCGCAGATTATCTCAGCAGACAGTTGAACCCGGGGGAATAGAAGTTTTCCTCGGAGGATTGGAACTTCATTTGCACCAGGTAGGGGTGTTCCAGCTTTCTCTGATGGAGCTGAAGACGTCACATGTGGCCTTGTCTAGATGACTTTTCATTCGCAGGCGGGAGGTCCAGTGTGAGCGCATAGATGGTCAGGTTCTTCCTTGGCTAATGGGGATTCTGCTATATGTGTTTCCTCCATGACCTCTCATAGGCTGTGTATGGCCCTGCATGGTGCGAAGCCCAGGAGCAGTGGTTCTGGTGGTGACGGAATGACTGCGGCATCTGTGATTTAAGGATCTGGTGCATCTTTACAACCTTTCAGGTTGGCTTGTCAGTTTTACCTCGACAAGGACCCATCTAGATTAGGCAGGTCATTTTTATCTCACAATTTGGCTTTGCAGAGACTACATTTACGGCTGAAAGGATGCTCGGAGCCAGTTAATTGACACCTTGCTTCAGGCTAGGAGGCCTTCTGCTTGTCTAGTTTATGTCAGAGTGTGGAGGGTGTTTGAATCCTGGTGTTTGGAGGAAGGTCTGGAGCTGTTATGTAGGGACAGCCCTCGAATGTTGCCCTATTGTTGTAGCTTTGGAATGTCCTAAAGGCAAGCTATGAGGAAGGTCATTGGCATCTCTCTTCCAGGTGTCATTTGTTTTCTGAAAGGGGTCAAACACTTGTGTCCTTAGATTTGTAAGTGTGACCAAAATGGACCTTAACTTGGTTCTGCGAGTACTGTGTGGACCTCCATTTGAGCCTTTGTGAAGGGCGTCGATGAAAGACCTCGCCATGAATGCAGTTTTTCTGGTGACCGTTTGTTTGGTCAGGCGGATTTCAGAGATTCAGGTTTGGTCCTGTAGAGCTCCTTTCTAGCAGATTGTGAATGACAGTATGTTGCTGCGTATGGTTCCCTCAGTTTTACCAAAGGTTGTCTCCTCCTTCCAGGTTAGCCAGACAGTGGAGTTTCTGGAGTTCCTAAATTGGTCAGTAGGTGTGTTGCATGCAAGGGATCTTTACTTGTTTGGATGTTTGTCCGATTCTGTTGCAATATCTTACGATCACTAACACTTTTTCGTTGAGCGGATCATCTCTTTGTATTGCTTAGTGGAGCACAGAAAGGATGGTAGGCGTCTAAAGCCATCTTTTCTCTTTGGTTAAAGGGGACTATTTTTTCGGCCTATCTTTGTAAAGATCGAATGGCCCTAGAAGGGTTACAAGCGCATTCTTCTAGGATGCAAGCAGTCTCCTGGGTGGTGTGTCAGTTGGTGTCACCTCAAGAGACATGTACAGCTGCGACATGGCCTTCGCTTCTCACTTTCACCAGACATTACAGAGTGAATGATCATGTGCCAGAAGATGCTACGTTTGACGAGGGTGTATTGTGAGCGGGTCTTTCATGTTCCCACCCAGTGTACAGGAGCTTGTCTGGACTGATCTGTAGTATTCCAGGTTCTTACCTGCTAATTTTTGTTCCTAGATCAGTCCAGAGGCCCATCCTCCTTGGTTCCGAAAGACTGTTTTAGCTGTGATTAGAATCTACTTCAAAGTTTCTAAGTGTAATTACGTTGAATAGATATGTTGAACCAATGGAGCTAAGTGGTGCTTTTGGTTACTGTGTTGGTTACTGAGGCTCCAGTTCAGGAGGCTCCAATCCGGGGTTCTCAGTTCTCCATTGAATGGAAAGTTCACCCTTGAAACGATAGTTTGAATTCGAGTTTTCTTCCTCTGTGTTGGCTTATTTATGGCTTGCGTAAATGTCAATACTGAGGGACTGCAGGTGGTACTTTCGGTTGTGTAGCAATGCATGAAAAGTTTTTTTTATTCTCTGCTTCCATTTGCTCATAGGGATGTAAAACACCACTTGTCTGGACTGATCTGTAGTATTCCAGGAACAAAAATTAGCAGATAGGAAAATTGGTTTTTATTTTACCAAATGGAAAAAAACACAGCAAAGTGAAAACTAATACCAACAACTGAACAATCACTTTGTACTGGATGTCAAAAAAGGATATTCTTGATAAAAAATATTGTTCGACTTTGTGGTTGGAGGGTGATTCTTGATGATTACAGCTCTAAGGCAGTAGTTCCCAAACCTGTCCTGTAGGACCCCCTAGCCAGTCTGGTTTTCAGGATATCTACAATGAATATGCATGAGATAAATTTGCAAGCACTGCCTCCATATCATGCAAATTTTATCTCATGTATATTCACTGTGGATATCTTGAAAACCGGAATGGCTGGGGGTCCTCCAGGACAGGTTTGGGAATCTCTGCTCTAAGGCATAGTGTTAATATTAGGGATGTGAATCGGTACTGCACTCGTTTCTGGTATCAGGTTCGGGTAAAAACCGCGGGAAATCTTCGTTCCCGCAGTTTTTACCCGTTTAAATCGGCTGTGTCATGCCACACAAAAAAAAAAAAAACCCACCCCGACCGTTTAAATGTAATTCTTTCTAATCCCCCACCCTCCCGGCCCCCCCCCCAAACTTTTTAAAAGTACCTGGTGGTCCACAGGGTCCCGGGAGCGATCTCCCGCTCTCGGGCCATCGGCTGCCAGTAAACAAAATGGCGCCGATGGCCCTTAGCATGTGACAGGGTATCCGTGCCATTGGCCGGCCCCTGTCACATGGTAGGAGTAATGGACGGCTGGTGCCATCTTTAAAAATGGCGCAGGCCATCCAGTGCTCCTACCATGTGACAGGGGCCAGCCAATGGCAAGGATACCCTCTCACATGCTAAGGGCAAAGGGCCATCGGCACCATTTTGATTAGTGGCAGCCGATGGCCCGAGAGCGGGAGATCGCTCCCGGGGCCCCTGCTGGACCACCAGGTACTTTTAAAAAGTTGGAAGGGGGGGGGTGGTCGGGAGGGTGAGGGGATTAGAAAGAATTACATTTAAAGGGTCGGGGTGGGTTTGGGGGTTATTTTTAAGTGATCTTTCTTCCCGCCCCCCCCTCAAAATGATAAGAGAACCCCACGAAAAATTTTGTGAGGTTTTCCTATCGGGTTCGGGGGCCCCCCCGAATTCTGACAAATTTTTCCGATATTTTCTGACGAAATTCTTCCGATATTTTCAATTGTCAGAAAAACGATTCACATCCCTAGTTAATATACATTATGAGAGCTAAATATGAGAATTTCCATCATCCATCACATTCATTTTTTTCCTAATTTTACTGACTTTTCAGAGAATATCCTTTTTGACATCCTGTACAAGGTGATTCTTCAGTTATTGTATGTATGTGTGTATATGTATGTATTGTATATAGATACATTTATATACACATAGAGATATCTATATGTACATATGCATATATATATATGTACCATGTGTATATATATATAAGGAGAGAGAGAGAGAGATCTGTGTATATATGTATGTGTCAGCATATATAGGGAGGAGAGGGTGCTAAGTCACAAATATTTAAGTAACAACTGTAAAAGGTACAGCTAGTATGCACCAGGAAACGTGCTTTATCATGTCTGGAACAACTTGCTTCTTGAGGCATGTCTGGCCACCAATTATTTGTACTTCAGGAAACTGGTTGAGAAATTTTTTTATGAGGCCTTTCTGTAGGTTTGGGCTATTGTGTACTGGTGGTTTTTAGTGTTTTATGATGCATTTTATTATTGTGTTTTGGTGTCTCGTATTTCTGATTTACTTTGTACCTCGCATAGTGTGTCATTGGATAAATGGGTAGGTGCTAAATCTGATTAAATAAATAAGTAAAATAAATAGCATCTGTAAAAGAACAGGGTTCAAGAGATAAATCCAGTGTTCCCTGTAAATACCCCGATCAGTCCAGACTCCTGGGTTCTGTCTCCCTTCCAGCAGATGGAGACAGAGAAGGTTTTGCTGACATTGCCACATAACCTGGTGTGCCACCTGCAGTCCCTCAGTTTTTCTCTGTCTCCAGCAGATGGTGGAGGTGCAAAACCTGCAGTCTGGAAATTAGATAAAGAAAAAAAAAAACGAAAAAGGAAAGAAGAGGATTTCCTCCCAGAAGGTTGGCAGGTCCTGGTGGGCCCATCCCTTCTGATGCTGAGATGGGCAAGCAAGGGGTTGGTGACCCTTATTTGGCTTGGTCCTTTCACCGCCGGGGGTAAATAATTGATGCGGTTAGTTCCCTCTCCCCCAGGAGGAAGTTCGGAGCCTGCTGCCCTTCAAGGGAAGTGTCCTTAAAATTTAAAAAAAAAAAAAAGTTTCTTTTTATTTTGTTGCATCGGTCAACCCGGGAGGCAGATCGCAGGCAACCATGCAGGGGAAAGGATGCAACGGCTCTCACTTTGTTTCCTTCGGCATCCTCCGAGCGGCTATCGGGGTGTGCGGTCAAGCCGGCAGGAGCTATGCTGCATGGCAGTCGGTGGTCTGCATGTGGCAATGCGCGCATACCTGTCCCAAGCCAGCTTTTGTTACAGCTGCCTCTCTGGTGGAGAGGGTGGCTTGGGGATGGCCAGGAAAGGGTCAGGGAGGCAACGAGAGCCTGCAGGGCTTGCGGGTGATGCACGTGCAGCAGCGGGCCCCTTCCTTGTTAGCACGGGAATGGCAGCATTTTAGCTTCACTTGTGGCTGCCTCTGAAGCCGGCGGGGGGGGGGGGGGATTTCCCTCCTCCACTGTCCCAGCCGATCGGAGTCCCACGGAGGACTGGGGAGCCCGGGAGTCTGTCGGGTGAGGATGAGAACCTCCTGGGCCTCCTGATGATCCTGCACGTTTTTCTTCCAAATTTATTCTTTTGTTGTATAAGGAAGGCCGTGGGGGTGGTGTTTTTCCAGGCAAGAAGATTCGCAGGATCTGCGGCCTAGGAAGAGGTCCATAATTTTGTGGACCAGTGGTGTGAACAGGATTCGGCGATTCCTTGATAGGACTGCACATTCAGATGCTGCTGATGAGGCTTCGAGGGATTTGGAGGACGGGGAGCCTCCAGTAGAGGAACCCTCCTGAGGCAGATTCTTCTCCAGAGGGACAGGATCTGGTTGAAGGGTGGGGTCAAGCCTCAACTGTTAAAGGTGAAGATCCGAAGGTGGTTCGTCTTTTCCACAGGGAAGAACTGTGGCCCCTGATTCCCTGTGTCCTTAAGGAGCTGGGAATTAAGGTTCCGTGAGAAGAATCTGATGAGGAAGAGGTGGACCCAGTCATGAATAGCTTTAAGAGGTCCAGCAAAAGCCTTCCCCTTCCATAAATCGGTGAAGTAGTTAGTAGTCAGGGAGTGGGATTCTCCAGAGACTGGTTTGAAGGTTGGTAGAGCACTAGGTAAATTGTATCAGTTACCAGAAACATGCTTGAATTGTTGAGGCTGCCAAAGGTGGATGCCTCAGTGTCTGTGGTTACAAAGAAAACAACCATTCCAATGGTCTGTTCTGCAACATTTAAGGATATGCAGGGCAGAAAATTAGAAGTCCATCTCAAAAAGATCTTTGAATTGTCTGCTCTAGGGATTTGTGCAATGGTTTGCAACAGTTTTATACTTCGGGCTGGTCTTAGCTGGGTACAACAGTTGCAGGCTGACAAAGCGATGTCAGTGTCAGAGGCAAAGCAGGCCGAGCGACTGGAAGCCGTTTTGGCCTATGGAGCAGATGTGTTATATGACCTCATCAGAACGTAATTTAGGACTATGATGTCAGTGGTCTTGGCCAGGCGGCTCCTTTGGTTAAGGAACTGGTTAGCAGATGTTTGGTCTATGTCTCAGTTAGAAATGTTACCTTTTAAAGGTAATCTGCTTTTTAGAGAGGACTTAGAGGAGCTCAAAAAGCTTCTGGGAGAGAATAAAGGGCATAGATTGCCGGAGGATAACCCGAAAGGCGGAAAAGGGTCCTTTTCTACGTGACCTCGCTTTAGGGTGAATAGGTGGTTTTGGCAGAATAGGGCTTCGGAAGGAGCCCAGAGACAAGGCACTGGGAGGTGGCATTTCTGGAACCATTCCTTTTGAAGTCGAAAGCAGAATAGAGATGGTTCCGGCCAGGGGGCATAAGGAGCCAAGTCTGCCCAATGAATCGAGGCCAGTCCACTCCTTGGTGCCCGTTATAGGGGGTCGGTTGACTCTTTTCTACAAGGAGTGGGCCAGGATCACAACGGACTGGTGGGTCCTAAGTGTAATAAGACAAGGTTCGCTTTAGAATTTGCTCACCCGCTAAAGGATTTGTTCATGGTCTCTCCTTGCACTTCCATAAATAAAAGACGATGGTACAGGAAAGCATCAACCGGTTACAGATGCTGGGAGCCATTGTTCCCATCCCCATAGGGCAATGGGGGACAGGAAGCTATTCAATTTATTTTGTGGTTCCAAAAAAGGAAGGGACCTTCCAACCAATTTTGGATTTAAAAAAGATGAACGTGGCTCTCAAGTTTCCTAGTTTTTGGATGGAGACCCTGCACTTGGTCATTACAGCAGTACACAAAGGAGAGTTCTTGGCCTCTAGATTTGACCGAGGAATACTTGCTCATAGCGATCCAGCTGGATTATCATAGATTTCTGAGGATCATGACTCTCTGGACTCATTGTCAGTTTTGCACCCTTCCTTTCAATTGGCGACTGCTCCAAGGACCATCACCAAGCTGATGGTCGTCACAGTGGCAGCTCTCAGGAAGGAGGGTATTCTAGTTCACCCATATCTGGGACAATTGGCTTATTCAAGCAAAGTCAAAGTTTCTGTGCAGACAAGCAGTAGCGTTGGTACATCAGTGGTTGAGATTCCTGGGTTGGGTAGTGAATCTGTCGAAGTGTCATCTTACTGCTCCTCAGGTGTTGGAATTCCTGGGGGCATGTTTGGACACCAGGATCGCAGACTGCAGAGGCAGGTTCACAGTTTGTTTTAGAGAACGGTTCCCAGGGTTTGGGATTACCTGCAGGTTCTCAGTTCCATGGCTTTCACGTTGGAGTTGGTTCCTTGGGTGTTTGCTCATATGAGGCCTTTGCAGAGGGTGTTGCTTTCCCAGTGGAATCCTTTGTCAGAACAGTTTCATCTGCCGCTGCCTCTTACAGAGATAGCCAGATCCAGTCTCTCATTGTGGCTTGGTTGGGACTACTTAGGGCTGAACAGCCCTAACATCTTCAGCCTTTCCTCTTAGGAGAGTGAGCCTTGTTGCGGTATCTCAAAGTCACTAATAGCTTTTGGCTATCAGATCATTGTAAGAAGATAATTTTAGGTAGCTTAGCTAGATCCCTGGAAGACTGTAACACGAATAGAGAGCTATGGATCAGAACAGGCTATAATGATTGATGACAGTGGATCAATATATTGAATATAATTTAAGTAGAAAGATTGAATAAAGGCATGACACTATCACATCGTTCCTGGGACATCCCGGCAACAGGAGAGTTAGGATGGCCCCAGGGAACATCTGGTGCCTCTGGGGAGATCAAAAACTAAAGACATTTAGTATCTTTTAACACATTGGAAGATCAAATGCTAAAGACTAGTACCAAATCCAATGAGCTGATAATGAGTTAAGACATTTGGTGTCTTTTAACAAATGGCGAGTTAAAAAAAACTAGTACTGAAATACCTTCCTGGATAAAGTGCAAATTGAAACACCTAACTTGCAGAGGGATATATAAGGCTTTGCATTTGCTTATTTTAGTTGGATGAGCTGAAAGGAACAGAGAGCGAGTCATTCTTTTTCAGAGTCCCCGGGCCCGCATCTTCTAGGTTTCCAAGAACACTGGCTTATATGGAGGGAAGATATATAAGGGAGGTATTCTTTGTTATCTTTTGATTAATGGTCTATCTTTATTTCTGTCTGTCTCCTATTTGCCTGTATCGATTTATGTACAGCTTACTGTGATCCTGTATTCAATTTTGATATTACTTATCTTTACTTATTTATTATCCATATATTTAACTTAAATTTAGTAAACTAAGTTTTGCTTTACCAGATTGTGTGTAGAGTGTTCTATGACATAATATAAAATATACCCCTATATGGCCACCATGCACAATCATCTTTTTATACTATGGAGTGGCCCAAAAAGGAGGACATAAGGCTTCAAAGTCCACCATAGTGTGGAGGTTGAAAGAAGCTATAGGTTCAGCGTGCATCTGTCAGGGCTGTCCTATCCCTGAGGGTTTAAAAGCTCATTCTACTCGATCTCAGGCAGCGTCTTGGGCTAAATGTCAGCAAGTATCGCCACAAGAGATTTTTAGGGCAGCTACTTGGAAGTCGTTGCACACTTTCGCCAGGCATTATCGTTTGGATGTCCAGGCCCTGGAGGCCATGGGCTTTTTTGAAAGTGTACTTTGAGCGGGACTCTCACAGTCCCACCCTGGTTAGGTAAGCTTGGGTACATCCCAGGAGTCTGGACTGATCTGGTTACGTACAGGGAAAGGAAAATTGGTTCTTAACTGCTAATTTTCATTCCTGTAGTTCCACAGATCAGTCCAGAGTCCCGCCCAGTTGATGTGGGGAGAATTGGAGAGTCCACTCGTTCTATTATGGCAGTTGGTCTGAAGACTGGCACAGGTTTGTAAGTTTCTCACTTTGTGAAGGTTGGAAAGGTTTGTTCCCATTATTAGGTTCCAATTCTTACTGCTCGTTCAGGGGGACGTGATTATGTTTTCTTGTAGTTTGTTAGTATCTTGACTTGGGTACAGGTCAATACTGAGGGGACTGCAAGTGGCACACCAGGTTATGTAGCAGTGTCAGCAAAACTTTCTCTGTCTCCATCTGCTGGAAGGGAGGCAAAACCCAGGAGTCTGGACTGATCTGTGATACTACAGGAACGAAAATTAGCAGGTAAGAATCAACTTTCCTATGCTCCTGCACAGGAGAGGGGTGAAAGCTTGCACCCGCAGAGCTGTTCATATGTGATGCCAACAAGAGGCATTTTTAATAAGAAATGTGGGAGAGACACTCGCCCTTCCATTGAAATTCATTTCTCTAGGGGAATTTGAGGGACAAGGCTGAAAACTGGCCAGACTTTTAAATGTTTTTTTTTTTCCTCTAGTCTGAAACAAGGGGCAGGTAGCGGCTCTGTCTTTTCTCCCTGTCTCTCTTGTTAAGGAGACCTAATTGTTTTATTCCCCTACATCTGACTCTTACCATTTAGCCACCAGCAACAGAATGAGATAGGCTGAGCATGCCAAATAATGTTTAAAAAAAAAAAAATGATGTGCATGCAGCCGATATCCTGTTATCCTAGTAATTTTTTCTTGAACTTGTACAGCTTAAACCTTTCTATTTTCTTTATGGGCAATGACAACAGAATTATTCCTGGATGAAAAAAACATATTAAACATGATAATAGCGTATCCCAGTGTAAAATCAGGGTGTTAATCCCGGGGTAAAGGAGATTCTTGTGTAACTGTGAAAGTCATGGCACGAAATGGAGAATGCTTATGGCTGCTGCTCAAGCACTTGTACATGTGTGTGTGTGGGGGTGGGTGTATGCAGACGTGCTGCAGACATGAGAAGGTGTGTATTACCCAGAGCTTACTGATCTTCTGCAGGAGCTGCTAACGTGCTGCGAGGAAGGAAAAGGAGAGATCAAAGATGGCCTGGAGGTGATGCTCAGTGTGCCAAAGCGAGCCAACGATGCCATGCATCTCAGCATGCTAGAAGGTACTAATGTGGCCCTCAGACCCGTGGTGTGGACAGCACTCTCGGTCTCCATTACATGCTTGCAGCTTTTTTCCTCTGAGCCTTAGCATGGAGTGGGGTATTGGGTTATGGCGTACACAAGCATTTTATTCCTATTGCTGGCAGCGTAGGAGGTAATTTTTTTTTTTTACATTCTTATTGTATTCCTCAGCGAGGCAAACTAGGCGTCTGCTAAGGGAACAAAGTCATCGGTCTCTTAAGATTTCAAGCTTTTCCGTCTCAGAAAAGCTTGAAATGCCAGAGGGCAAACTACAGCTCGTAGTGATTAGAACACGTCACTTCTACCTGAAAGTAATGCTGTGTCTGACCTCTGGGGGACACCCACCTACGCCTCTTAGCTGATTGTTCCCAAGGGAAGTAGTTCCTTGCATTGGATTCCCCCCCCACACACCTGACCTGGGCCCAGATGTTTGCCTGCCCTCCAGATTGTGAAAGTTTTGCTCCAGTGATTCGCGTTTTATCAGCGAAAGTATTTGTTAGTGAGAAGAGTACTCTGGCGAAGCTGGCAAAGGTTTTGCATTGGAGAAAGCTTTACCGTTTCCAGTGCACAGTGTTTCTGTGCCCGACTTTCATATGGACCCCCCCCCCCCCCTCTTTGTGACGTCACCTGCAAGGTATTGTGGGACTTTCACAATACACTCACTCTTCCCAGGTGGGAAAAGGGGGTGTGGTTAGGTCAGGGGAGGAAAAGCGCATGCAGGGATTTCATTTCTAAATCATCGCACGTATCTTTTTTTTTTTAGTGGTGTGCTCAGATCCATGGGTACTTTGAAAATTCAGATGAGTTAGTGGGTTTGTACCCAGGGAGCTGCAAGCTGCCCCTGGGAATTTGAAAGTTCCTTCCTTGCCCAGCTCAATTGTAAATGTTTTGCCAAACACAGCATTAGACTACCTCTTGAGACCTAAAGCCATGGGAAAGGATTTTGTATTTTGATATCTTTGCAGTTTGTGAGCGGTTTCCTTTATATGCTGTCCATGTCACCTTTGTGTGCGCTGTATGGCTCTGTGCCAGCAAAACTTTCTGCATCCTGTCAAGCAGCTGATCTCTGTGGCCTGCTGTATTTCCACGAGTCTCACTGCACTTTCTCTCTCTTATTTAATATCACACAAGGGCAGCATACTCTGATGAGTCAGACTTTCATTTATGTTCTATAATGTTGGGTGCAAGGGACAGAAATTAAATTCACTGACCCTTCTCAAAGATATTTTTTTCCCCTTGTGCTGTGCTTTCTTTTGTTACTCTTTGACCTTCAATTTCACCTTGTGGTTTTTGGTTTTTTTTTCTTTGTTCCCTCGGACCTTCCAGGGTTTGATGAGAACATTGAATCTCAGGGAGAGCTTATCCTTCAGGAATCATTCCAAGTCTGGGACCCAAAAACGTTAATCCGCAAGGGCCGTGAGAGGCATCTTTTCCTGTTCGAGATGTCGCTGGTCTTCAGCAAGGAAGTGAAAGACTCCAGTGGGAGAAGCAAGTACCTTTACAAGAGCAAACTCTTTGTAAGTAGAGCAGGTGTGGAGCACGTCCTTTCCTGCAGAATCAGTTACTGTGTTAGTAGAGTCAGGGAGAGGGAGAGAGTGTGTACGTTTCACAAGCCAGTTGTGACACAAGCAGAGGATTCTGTTCATGGGCTAGCAGAGACACGGGGGTGGGGGGTGCATTGCACTCCTTATACTGAAATGTCATTGCCTGAACTGAGGAGGTTTGTCCTTGCGTGATTAAGGCCGGAATGTGTGTGTGCGGGTGAATGGTTCAGCGCCTGGGCTGGCCAGAAAGAAAGGAAGGAGCACTGTTCTTCAGTAAAGGCATTTTTTTAAAATTCTCTTTGTCTGCACCTGCAGCGTCTCGGTCCCTGCTGCTCCTGATCCACCTCTCCTTCAAGTTCCATCTTACATGATCCCCCCGGGAGTTTCCTGTTTTTCTTCCAAATCCCATTCATCGTCCGCGAGAGTGGGAGAACTCTGCTCTCAGTCGCTTTTAGTGTTCCTCTTGGAGTGACCACTAGTCACTGTGAGGGCACCGCTTGGCTTTTCTACGATGGTTCTTCTCTAGCTGTTTCAGGCCCGTGATGCAGGAGCCTGAGCTGAGGGTCGTGCCTGGGTCTTCTTCTTAAAATTGAAAAAACTGGAAAAAATGTGACTGAATAACAACAATCTTCTAAAAGAAGTCACATATGTCCGGCAGGCGGAAGTGTGCATTAGCCCACATATGAGGGTATACCTTACTGAAAGAACCATGAGACATATGGGTCGTCTTCTTGGCATTACAGAGCAACTGACCCTGGGAAGACAATCTAAGTCAATGAAAATCACAATCAGAACTGTGAAAGACAAACTTTAGTCTTTGAGGGGTTGGGGGCGCAGTTGCGTTGTTGTTTAAAGTAACATGCCTATGATTTCAGAATGGCTGTGAATCATTGTAGCCTTCACAGTACCTGCCACCAGTCTTTCCCTCTCAAGGAATCAAAACAAAGCTTACAGAAGGAGCAAATAAGATGTGTGTAGGTGTAGGTATGACAAGCACGTAATTATCTTGTAGTTAGCCGTGCAATTCCTTTGTATATAGTCTCCTTTTGAGTATAGCTGCTTGGTTTCACTGAAGCTATGCATTAACCCATTGAAAGGAGAGAGCTTCATTTTTGTTTGTAAGTGCAGAACATTCCCTTGGTTAAAGTCCCATTATGCTGTTTGAAGGATATGAAATGTCCATTTAATGCAGCATGTCAGTTCTGCAGGAGTGTATGTGGAAAAATCTGGTGCTACAAACGCTGTCCTGTTGAGGAAATAATTTTATAGCGAGGAGTCCCTCAGAATTCCCCCAGGCCGAGCTCAGCACTTAATAAGAACACCACAATTGCCAATATGGGTCAGACCAAGCATCCTATCTCCAACAGTGGCCAATCCAAGTCACAGTACCTGGCAGGATCCCAAAAAGTAGATAGATCCCATAGTGTTTATGCCCAGGGATAAGCAGTGGCTTTCCCCAGGTCTACCTGGTTAATAATGATCTATGGACTTTTCTACCTGGAACTTGTCTAAACCTTTTTTTAAACCCAGCTATGTTAACTGCCTTCACCACATCCTCCGGCAATGAATTCCAGAGCATAACTGTGCATTGAGTGAAAAATGTTTTCTCCAGTTTGTTTTAAATGTTTTTCTTAGTAACTTCATGGATTGTCCCTAATCTTTTTATTTTTTGAAAGAGTAAACAACTGATTCATATTTACCCATTCCACTTCACTAATGATTTTGTAGACCTTGATCTGTCTCCCCTCAGCCGTCTCTTCTCCAAGTTGAAGAGTCCTAACCTCTTTAGCCTTTCGTCATAGGGGAACTGTTCCATCCCCTTTATCATTTTGGTCAACCTAACCTGTTCCAGTTCTGCTATATCTTTTTTGAGATGTGGTGACCAGAACTGCATATAGTACTTTGGATGCAGTCACACCATGGAGCAATACAGAGGTATTATGATGTTCTTCGTTTTATTCTCCGTTCCTTTTTAAAAATTCCTAACATTCCGTTTGCTTTTTTGACTGTTGCTACATACTGAGATGGGGATTTCAACATATTGTCCACAATGACGCTTAGCTCCTTTTCCTGGGTGGGGACTCAATATGGGACCTTGCATTGTGTAACTACAGTGTGGATTACTTTTGCCTGTGTAAGTCACTTTGCACGTGTCAACATAAAATTTCATCTGCTATTTGGATGCCCAGTCTTGTGAGGTCCTTCTGCAATTTCTCACAGTCTGTTTGTGATTTAACAAGTTGGATTCATTTTGTTTTGTCTGCAGTTTGATCACCTCACTCAATATTCCCTTTTCCAGACCATTTATCAATATGTTTAAAAGTTCCAGCCCCAGTCCCTGAGGCACTCCACTATTTACCTTCTTCCACTGAGAAAACTGACCATTTAGTTCTACTCTGTTTCCTGCCTTTTTACTAATTGGCAATCCAGAATAGGACATTGCCTCTTATCCCATGACTTTTTAATTTTCTCAAGAGCCTCTCATGGGGGACTTTGTCAACTGTCTTTTGAAAATCCAAATACACTACATCTACCGGCTCTCTCCTTATCCACGTGTTTAGTAACCCCTTCAAAAAAATGTAGCATGTTGGTGAGGCAAGACTTCCTTTGGGTAAATCCATGTTGGTTGTGTCCCATTAAACTTTATCCATATGTTCTGTAATTTTTTTCTTTAGAATAGTATGTACGATTTCTCCAAGCACTGATGTCAGGCTCACCAGACTATAGCTTCTCGGATCAACCGTGGAGCCCTTTTTAAAGATTGTCATTACATTGGCCACCCTCTAATCTTCCAATACAATATATTTTAATGATAAGCTACAAATTACTAGCAATAGGTCTGCAATTTCATTTTTTGAGGTTTTTCTGAATTCTGGGGTGTACTCCATCTGCTGCATGGAATTTGCTACTTTTTAATTTGTTAATTTGCCCTATTTACATCTTCCAGGTTCATCATGTTATTGTTGCAGTTCTTCTGAACCATCACCATTAAATACCATTTCCTGCATGGGTGTCTCCCCAGCATTCTCTTCTGTAAGCACTGAAACAAGGAATTCATTTAGTCTTTCTGCTATGGTCTTATCTTCCCATCAAGGGGTGGTCTGGGTACGCTCTAGGTCTGATGTGGCTTGCTTGTGGCTTTTTTAATGTCCAAACACTGGTGCTACTTTAGCAGCTTCTTGCCCTCACTTGATATGAGTTCCCAGGAATAGTGTGACCTGCAAGATTCAGTCTATCCTGGAAAATCAGTCTAACTCAGCAGGAAGAAATCAACAGCAGCCTTACTCAGAGCGCTTGCTTTTACAATGTCTGAATTGCCTACACTGCATATAGTTCCACAGCTTAGTTTAAACACAAAAAATGCACACACTCTAGTACAGGGTGTGAAAAACAAAAGCAGTCTTTCTCAGCCAGCAGCCCATACACAGGTTGCTTGTTGCCCACCTCCCTCTTGGTGGCTGGTAATTCTGTAACCTTATCTGGCACTTATAAGCTTTGCCTAGACACTCACCCTGTGTCATGCAAATGATAGCCAGATCCCAGCCACTGCTTTCCACAGCCAACAATAATATATAGCTTATTTGTTTTATTAAAGCTGTTTAAACTTTCTTATGTTAGTAGTTATTCACTGGCTTCACATTGATTCCTCTGTCTCCATAGGCTCTTCTCCCACCTCTCCTTGTGCATCCTCTTCTGGCATTTATTCCTCCATCCACCTCAGGCTCTGTTGGAGGGAATTCCATTTCATCTTCCTCCTGTTTCTAGCTCCCTCCCCTTTGTATCTGTCCCTGCAGTTTGCTCCAGGCTACCTGAAGCCGCGCCTTCACTCACACCCCATTGGATATTCTACTCTGGGCTAGTGATTCTAGTGGAAGAGACCCACTCTGTGATACGCCTTTTTTCCTTACTTCACAATTTAATCTCTTATTGTAGAGTATTAAATACTGGAGTACTGGGGTTGATACCCTACCTATCTTCCTTCCCTTTCTTTTGCCATTGTGCATTAGGTGCTGTCTGATCACACATCCCTAGGGTACCCCTATACCCCTCCATCATTTTAACAGACCAACTGACTCCCTCACATGCTTCCTGCTTCAGATGTATTTGAAAAAGTTTTTATTGTGAGTTTTTGCCTCTACAGCCTTAAATTAGAAGATGTGAAAGTGCTTCAGACAGGGCTGACTTTAAGAGGATGCGGGTCCCAAGGCATATCAACTGCAGTGGGGTCCTGGAATATTGACGTGTATGTGTCCACCTTCTAGCTGACAGGAAATTATAGTGTTGGGAATGAGGCTACCAAGGCAATGCAAGGCCCAGGCTATCATCCCCTATTTGTCCCCCTCCCCCAAGGATGGTCCTGGCTATAATTAAATGTAAAATTATATATTGCATTATCAGTATATATATGTACATACAGGTACTGAAACTACACTGTTACATGTATCTGCTTCTTATTCAAGAGGTGAACTGCACTTTAGTAAATATAGGTAGCCAAAGAGACAACTAAGCTGAAGTGCTCAACTTCTGGAAAAAGTAGAAGAAATGTAAGGTCACCAAAAGGAGGATGATAGTACCATTTGCCACAATATCATACAAACCACTCTATGATTTATAGCAGATCTGCATTATAATCAAACCACAGTGACCAGTGATGGTTGCTGCAACTTATTGCCGTAACTAGAAGCAGCATTCTGTCGAGAAGCAGTGTGTTGGTTTATATTCTTCTGCCACCAAGTGGCAGACTTGGTATACTGCTGGTTTCCATGTTATTTACTGTTTCTCTTGTTTTGAGGGGGAAAAGCACGGCAGAGAAGATAAGGCTAAGTCCATAATCCTGTGTGGTGGGGAGAGAGACACCAGTTATTTGCTGTATCCACGTGGGCATTCTGTTCTGGAACGGAGGGGAGCTGAACTGCAGTGCTGAGGAGTCTTCAAATGCTGTTTACCCATGAAAACATGCCTGCTTACATGGGTGAAAAGGCTATTTGAAAATTGCCCACTCTGCATGCAGGTAAAAGCACATGTGGTGCTCCATTACATGAGTGCTTTTATCCGCATTCCTGTGGAGGCGTTCCTGGGGCAGGCTCAGAAGTGGGAAGACAACCGCATGGGTAGCTCTGCAGTTTCAAAACTACGCATATCAAGTTTGCCGGGAAAAAATGTATTCGTAAGAAAAGCTGGGGCAAATCTCAGCAGGTACTTTTTCCTTGGGTGGTTTTCAAAGGGGAAGCATGCACGTGCTTTCCCTTTGAGAATTAGTGTAAAATCCATGGATAAATGTGATCAGAGCCAACAGGTAATCTGCACAGTTTTTGAAAATTGCCCTCTTAAATGTGCCGGAAAAATGGAGGCTGCTTATAAAAAGCCTGAACCTAAAGGGGAAAGGCTGCTAATTAGCGGGCCTATACACAGGCCACTCTCCTGTGCGCGCGATTCTCTATTCAAATGAGGCCTGGCGGTAAAAACAGGCAAAAGGAGACACTAGGGACACTAGTGCGTCCCTAGCGCCTCCTTTTGGACCGGAGTGGCGGCTATCAGCGGGTTTGACAGCCGACGCTCAATTTTGCCAGCGTCGGTTCTCGAGCCCGCTGACAGCCACAGGCTCGGAAACCAGACGCCGGCAAAATTGAGCATCCGGTTTTCGACCCGACAGCCGCGGGCTGACTTCAAATTTTTTTTTTTTTAACTTTTCGAAACTTTCGGGACCTCCAACTTAATATCGCCATGATATTAAGTCGGGGGGTGCACAGAAAAGCAGTTTTTACTGCTTTTCTGTGCACTCTCCTGGTGCCTGAAGAAATTAGCGCCTACCTTTGGGTAGGCGCTAATTTCCGAAAGCAAACATTTTGTTTTCTGAATCGCACGGGAATACCTAATAGGACCATCAACATGCATTTGCATGTTGCGGGCGCTATTAGGTTCAGCGGGTTGGACGCGCGTTTTCGGCCCCTTACTGAATAAGGGATAACGCTAGCACGTCGAAAACACGCGTCCAATGTGTGTGACACACACACACACACACACCTTGGAGGGGGCCCCCAATTGCAGTAATTTAAGGGGGACATGGCTCAAAAAGTTTATTCATCTAACCTTAGTCTATTGTGGCTTGTCTTTATTCTTTCTCACACTCTTGAGGCAATTCAGTTGATTTTTTTTTATTAGCAGTTCTTTTTCTACCTTTTCCAAGTTGGTCCAGGATTTCGCATTCTTCATCATTTGCACCCTACCCCTCCTGACCTCTCAGGAGTTCTCATTAACCCATCATTCTCTTAAACATATGGATCCCTTCTTGGCTCTGTAACCTGAATCCCACTGTCTTGTTCACTGTTCTTTCTCTTCTTTATTCTTACAACTTGTGATGTATGAACTAAGCTTGACCTGTTGGCTTCTCATTGTTCAAGGTCTCTATGGTAGACAGAGGGCTTCAAAGTTGGGCTAAATGTTGCATAAGACCTCTCTCTCTCTCATCACATCAGGAAATAGGGGAGTCACAGAACCTGCACTAAATGCTGGTTAAAAAAAAAAAAAGTGACCAAGTTCTGTGAATCACTAGTCACTCAAGGAGCTGGAAAAAAAAATGTTTCGTTTTACATCCAACAAGTTTTTTTTCCTCCATTCAGCCAAAGTCATCTCTCCAAACACACTCTCATTTTTTTGGTGTTTGTTTGAAGTTAGCATCCTCATTCGGAAATTAAATAGCAAAGAAATTAGACGCAGCCGTTTCCATCCCCAACTCCTCTCCTCTTTCCTCCCTTCATCCATCACACAGATTTCTGTCCCTTGAAGCATGCAGAGAAACATCCTCTTCTGAACTCCATCTCTTCGCAATTTCCTTCTCATTCCTCTTGTTATTGATTCTGTGACTCTTCAAAAACCATCCGCTCTCAATCATGGATACACGTACTCCCTGGGGGTACTTGCAGACTTGCCAAGGGCTACACAACCCAGCCCACCAGCACACGGGAGAAGGGGAGCCTGAACTGTGGAAAGCAACCGCCTGCCCCTGCTGCAGAAAGCGGTAATCTCAAGCAGGAGATCCTGGGCTCCCTATCAGCTGCCATGTTCTGACCTGGAAGAGTAAAATGGAGATGTGTGGCATCACGGCTGCTACACAGGAAGGAAACGACCAAAGCTGCCATCATTAGCACAAGAGGGGCAGAAGAGGCAGCTGGCTGTAGAACTAAAGTACAGACAGTAGGCACTGCGGTATTCAGCGCTGTGCTTCCTGTCCCCACAGCTGTCTCCTCTTCCTCTTCTCTTACTATTGAATGGGCAGAGGTAGGAGGAAGAGAAGGCAGTGCTGGGGGAAAAAAAAAAAAGCACACCACTTTCCCGGTCTCTTGCAGTACTTGCTGTCTGTGCCTCAGTCCCGTGGCTGGCAGCTGTCTCTGAGTCCCTCTGCTCCCATGCTTCATGGTGATTGCTCTACTGCTTCTAACCTCAGGATAGAGACCAAGACTAGAGAAATGGGTAGCGAAGAGGTGTGGGGAGAGCAAAAAATGGAGATAAGGCTGGGGGTTGGAGAGAGTAAATGGGAAGAGATGGGGAGCAATATCAGGTGAAGGGACATGGAAGGCTGGGTGGTGAAGAGAGGGGAGATTAATCGAGGGAGGTCAAAGACTCATAGGTAGAGAGAAATGAAAATGCAGGGCTGGGAAATAAGGAAGAGGTGGAAGGTGTAGGGAAAGAGGGAAAGGAAGATGGAGATCAAGAGATGAGAAAATGGAGGGCTGAGATCCAGGAAATAAGAGATGGAGGGCTCAGAGGAGCCAATAGGAGAAGAGACAAGCAAATGGAAGAGTAGGAAAGAAACAGAGGAAGGGTGAGGAGTTGGGAGAGGGAGAGAGGTAAAGCAGAAAGTAATAGACAGAGGAGAAAGATGGAGAAAAATGTTAAAGAAAGATCTGAATCACATGAGGACATGGATAAAGAAAGGAGACAAGCATAGAAAGAAAGAGAAAACGGAAGAGAGAACCAGGAAATAACGAGGTCCATATTCCAAAGCATTTAGACGGCTAACTCAGAAGTTAGCTAGCTAAATGAATATTTGGGCACATAACTGGCTAAGTTGGAGGCATTCTGGGGACATAACTGGGAGGAGTTGAGTTAGTCAGCTAAGCCTGGTCGGGTCAAAGAGCTGCCCTAAAGTTATCCAGCTACAGTTATCCAACTAACTTTAAGATAGCCGGCTATATTCAGTAGCGTGGCTGCACTATTGAATGTGCCTCCAGTTAACTGGATAAGTTTAGAGGCATATAGACCTCAACGTTAGTAGACAGAAAAGATGAAAGAAGAGATGAGAATGAGAGGAAAAAAAATCCCTTACAATCAAGATAGAGAAAAAACAAAAGTATAGTGTTCGCTATAAAATTAGAATTTTAGCAAACCAGGGGGTTACACAAGACATCACAGACTTTTGAAAGAAGGTAGAGTACTCATGAAAGATTGAAAACTACTGCTCTAGATATTTACTTATTTAAAATAACTTCTAGATTGCCTTCTGGTGACAATGCCAATCAAGGCAGTATACAATAAAAGTAAAACATTCATAAAATCAAAATTATAGTAGCAAGTTTCACATAAAGTAAACACAAAATAATTTTTATTTTATTGTATATGAATTCTAACACATGCATATTAGCTGCTATGTACCTCATATTAGTAGAGAGCCCTTCTGATTCCACTCAAAGTTTTTTTCTGATCTTTTTAACCCTTTTATTTTAAAACTGTCCCAATGGGGGTGTTTTGTTTTTGTTCTTTTAACTTTATCATATCTTGTTGCAGATTTGAATTTTATAGCAATTGTAGTACACTCTTGTAACATAGTAACATTTTATTTATTTAGTTATTTTGTATACCATTGTTCCACATGAAGATAATAATGGTTTACAAAAGTAACATTTATCTTTGGGTCATTACAAAAATTAGTGTAACACAAGTTAGTATATTAATTTGGCATAGCACAGTTTGGTAAAATACATATATTGGTACTATACAATTTAGTATCACATGTACACTGACATAAAAAGAATTTGGTAAGATATATAATTTGCAGCGCACAGTTCTTTTACTTCTCGACTGAGGAGGGATTCAGGGGTTAGGGTTGGGAATCTGTTTAGTAATTTACATGGTTGTAAGGAGTAGTCAAAAACTGCTTAATTCTCTCGTTGCTTGGTATTGTTTTTGTTGTTGATATTGTTGCTTTTTCAGTCTGTTAACATTTACGTTAGATTATAAGCGTTTTTAAACAGCCATGTTTTTAATTCATGGTAGATGATGGCAGAAAAAAGGCAATTGGCCTATCCAGTCTGCCCAGTTATTTCTGTCCACGTTGCCAAGTTTATATCCCAGCTGCCAATCATAGAAGCTTGATTGTTTGTAAGGTATTGCTGCTTATCCCAGTTAGCTCTAGTTGTCTTCTTTTTTGTTTTAGTATACAAGATTCCAGTCCAATAATCCTTCAGTCCCCACAATCACCCTCAAGCCCTGCAGCAATCCAAGGGGGCCACTAAAACCAGTGAGGCCACTGGCCAAACATTCAGCCATCTAAATCCCCCTTGGCCTTAACAGACAGCCACCAAACTGCCAGAACCAACCCAGTTCGTTTCTAAAGAACTGAGGCCCACTAGTACCAACCCGTCTCTCCCAAGGCATGCTGTGTCATCACGTTTCTTAGCTTCTAAACCTGTTCCCTGTACGTACCCAGATCAGTCCAGACTCCTGGGTTTTGCCTCCCTTCCAACAGATGAAGACAGAGAAAGTTTTGCTGATGCTGGCATATAACTTGGTGTAAACACTGGGTGAATGGAACTAATTCCTCTATAGGTACAGAATTATTTAATTGAAAAAGAGGATAGCATATATCTTTTAATCATTTATTAATACAGCACTTTATTAACAAAAATGTGTCCAATTTAAAACAACACACCCATACATACACACTCACACACCCTTCTGTACCGTATTTTTACACGGTCCCAAAGATTCATAAATCTTTGGAGTGGCCTCCGGGTAGGCCTATAGTGTCGGGTATTGGGTCCATCTTTGAGCCCATTGCTAAATATATCGATAGCCTTCTTCAAGGAAGAATTGTTCAGATACAGTCTTATGTAAGGGACTCTATGGATTTTTTATCCAGTTTAACTGATACATTGGCACTCTCAGCACAATGGTTGGTTACAGCCGATATTTCATCACTTTATACCAACATACCCCAGTCAGAGGCGGTTCTGATAGTAAGAACTATATTGGAAGACATGGGCTTTTCTTATCGGAAACATAAATTGTTAATGCAATTAGTCAAACTTGTGTTGACTGAGAGTTATTTCTGTTTCGAGGGGGTTTATTATAAACAGGTGAGGGGTATTCCCATGGGATCCCCTTTGGCACCCACTGTAGCGGGACTTTATGTAGCCCGATATGAAGATCTCCACATATACTCCTCTGAATTTTTTACATACATCACAATCTGGAAGCGGTATATTGACGATCTGTTTTTTATATGGATCGGTGACTATGAGACATTAGCTGAATTTTATCATTATATGAATATGTGTGATGTTAACCTACAGTTTACATTTGTGAAGGATAGAACAAAGGTAGCATTTTTGGACATAGCTATAACCAGATATAGGAACAACTTTGAGACATCAGTCTTTAAGAAACCCACAGATAGGAACACCTTACTCCATGCGACGAGTTTTCATCCACGCAGGTTAAAAGAGAATATTCCAGTTGGCCAATTTCTTAGATACAGACGGTTGTGTTCTTCAGTGGAGGAGTACAAAGTCAAGGCGCAGGAATTATCTAATTGTTTTGTGGAGAGAGGTTATAGTAAAAGGATTATCAAGAGAGTGTATAAAAGGGGCTTGTTTGCTAACCGTGATAATTTGTTATCAGTGCAGACTAAGGATAAGATTTCCAGAGTAGTATGTACCCTTCCATACTCTATGAAAACTACAGCTATCAAACAGAGTATCAAGAGACAATGGAGAATTATATCGTCATTACCGGGTTTCTCTGAGTTACCCATATTTGCCACCAAGAAGGGTAGAAATTTAAGACAAAGGCTGAAACACAGAAAACCAGTTGATATAGACATTGCCGCCATGGGTCAGTTCCAATGTGGACATTGTTCTGTATGCAACAATGTTTTACCAGTTAAGCAATATCGATGTAAAATGTTGTCTGCTCCATATGAATTGCGAGGTCATTATACATGCTCTTCGGAGCAAGTGGTTTATGCTATAATTTGCCCTTGTGACATGATATACATTGGCCACACGACTAGAGCTATCAGACAGAGGATAATAGAACATAAAAGTTGCATCAGAACAAAAAAGGAATTTGCCCCATTGGTAACACATTGGTTGCAGAAGGAACATGCCGTGGATGATGTTAAATACTTTGTTATAAGACAATGTGTTGGCAAAGAGGGCGATGTTCATCGATTACTGATTAAATGGGAGCAACAATGTATATTCAAGTGGCAGACTTTGATGCCGACTGGTTTGAATGTTGAAATCGATTGGCAGGCTTGTTTTTAGGGTGTATCCCATTTATGGTAAAAAATGGGGTTGATAGATTTTCAAGGTAGGGGCGATACTTGTTTACATCGGAGAAGTGGGCGGTGTAGTAAGGAAGAGTGTAAGTGGGTTTATTCAGTAAAGTATTCTTTTTGAGATGAATCAGGGTTTACAGATAACTTTGTCATTTGTCATTTGTATTGAGTGTTCTGCTCCCTACTTGCCGTTTGAATAGGTAGGAGATGGTGCGCGTTTGTTTGCTGTTAATTTTTTGGTCTTGCGGGGCGCGCGGATGTGTATACACGTGATTTTAAATTTTAGGACGTAGATGGGAGTGGTTGCCGACGCGGGACAATAAAGTTTGGAGTTGTCAGCATAGGGTTAACAAACAATGACGCAGTGCAAGATGGTGGTTCACCTTTGGGCGTTTTCGGACGTTTAAGGATGATTGAAAAAGTGTTTGTAAGGTATGTGAGTTTCAATATGGGTATAGTTAAACAGTATAGGAGGGTTGAAATAGTAGTATCTTATAGTGATATGTATGGATATGTTATAGATACTCTTGTTACGACATTACGTTCGATACGAAGAAGACCGTGTTGGAGAGGTTTTGAGATTGAAGTTGAAATTGAGCACAGAAGAGTACTGGTCTGGTGAGTGTTAGGGTGGAAATTGTTTGGTGTCATTTGATTTTTTGAAATAATATAGAGGCAATTTGCAATATGGGGATGTGTCCAAGGTTTTTTCGTTTTGTTTTTAATTTTATGTTTCGTTTGGTCTTCTCAGAGGTTTTCATCCCCCTGAGGAAGCAAACGAGTGCGAAACAGGGGCCGCTTGTTGGGGTTGATTACATCGAGACAAGCCAGACATAATTTTAAAAAAAGCGTCAAGAAGGGAGGACACATTGGTGAAGTTAAATCGTTGCAGATAAATATTGTATAATAGTATAAAGTGTCATGATAGATTGTAAGTGGGATTTTCCCACAGGGAGTAATAATTATTGGATTAAGTAAATACGGGTATTAAGTGGGTTTACATGTGTACCTTCCTTGAAATGTATATTTTTAAGGTGTGAGTGTGTATGTATGGGTGTGTTGTTTTAAATTGGACACATTTTTGTTAATAAAGTGCTGTATTAATAAATGATTAAAAGATATATGCTATCCTCTTTTTCAATTAAATATAACTTGGTGTGCCACCTGCACTCACTCAGTATTTCCCTATCTCCAGCAGATGGTGGCAGTGCAGAACCTGCAGTCTAAGACAGGGGTGGGCAATTCCAGTCCTCGAGGGCCACAAACCTGTCGAGGTTTTAGGATATCCTAATGAATATGCATGACATAGATTTTCATACAACTGAGGCAGAGTGCATGCATATTCATTAGGGATATCCTGAAAACCAGACTGGTTTGTGGCCCTCGAGGACCGGAACTGCCCACCCCTGGTCTAAGACTTTAAAAAAAAAAAAAAAAAAAGTCTTTTAGTCAAATTTGGAGGAGTACCTCCCAGAAGGTTGGCAGATCCTGGTGGGACCATCTCTTCTGGACGTGAGGTGGATGAGCAGTGGGTTGGGAACCCTTTTTATTGGCTCTGTCCCTTTTGCTATTGGGGGAATGGACAGCTGGTGGTGCCAGTTCCCTCATTCCCCTCAGGAGGATGTCCGGAGCCTGCTGCTGGACTTCAGCCTGATTTCAGAGAAGTGTTCCTTTTTGTTTTGAAAGAAGGTTTGAACTTTGGAAAAAAAAAGAAAAGAAAGGTCTTTGAATTTGTTTTCTTTACGTTTTTCACGTGGCGGGGTGAGGTGCAGGCAACTCATCAACAGAAGTTGTTGGAGCATCCTCAGAGGCAGTGCAGGTGCGTGACGGGAGCCATGCCGCACGGCAGCTATTTTTCAGTGTGCGGGGAGCAGTGCATGCGGCTCTCTGCGACAGGCTTTTGTTCCACTGCCTCTCTGGGGAGGTGGGGAGGGAAGCTCAGGAACACCGGGCAGAGCATCAGGAAAGCATTCAACCTCCACGGGTAAAGCTGATGCAGCAGCCGACCGTTTCCCATTGCACCCAGGAATGGTGGCCATTTTGTCCTCCTTTGCAGCAGCGACTAAGGCTGCTATAAGTGAGGAAGCCCTTCCCCCACAGCTTTCCCCAGCTGCTAGGAAACCCGGGGGCTCAGGAACCTCTGTCTGGGGAGGATGAAGACCTCCTGGAGGAGGATCCTAATGATTTGGCCAGATTTTCTCCTGATTTTGAGCTCCCCCTACATGAAGCCTAGCTCCTTGCATGAGGGGCCACAGGATACGCATTCGCTCAATAGCCCCAGGTCAAAGTAGGCTTATGGGGCCACCAGGGTTCAGAGAATCCTGGCCCAGTCCAAATCTTTTGAGGATGCAGGCGAGCTTTCAGGAGAGTCAGAGGTCGGGGACCCTCTGGGGGAGGACCCTTCCAGGCTGGATTCGTCGCTAGACCCTCAAGGTTCTGATGAGAGTCGGGAGCGACCCCAAGATGGTTCATCTTTTCCACAGGGAGGAGTTGTGGACCTTTATCCCATACATTCTGAAGCAGCTGGAGATCAAAGAGCTGCAAGAAGACTCGGATCATGACGAGGCAGATCCAGTCATGGAGGGCTTGCAGAGTGCAGCGAAGGCCTTCCCTTTCCATAGTTCAATGAAGAAGCTGGTGTTCCGGGAGTGAGAGCTCCAAATACCGGGCTAAAGGTCAGCAGGGTTATGGATAAAGCTGTATCTGTTACCGGAGGACACGGAGTTGTTGCGGCTGCCGAAGGTGGATGCCTCAGTGTCGGCTGTTACAAAGAAGATGACTATTCCAGTGGCTGATTCTGCAGCACTCAAAGATATGAGGAACAGGAAGCTGGAGGTTCAACTCAAGAAGATATTTGAGGTGTCCACCCTTGGCATTCGGGCTGCGGTATGCAGCGGTTTTATGCTTCAGGCTGGTCTAAACTGGGTTCAGCAACTACAGTCTGATAAGACGCTGTCAGCATCAGAAACCAAGTAGGCTGAGCGGCTGGAAGCTGTGGTGGCCTATGGGGCAGATGCTTTGTGATCTCATCAGAACCTCCAGAACTATAATGTTTGCGGTCTTGGCCTGGCGACTTTGGTTGAGGAACTGGTCGGCTGACATTTGGTCCAAATTGCAGCTAGGTGCATTACCCTTTAAAGGGAAATGCTTTTTGGCAAGGACTTGGAAGAGCTTGTGAAGCTCTTGGGCGAGAGCAAAGGACACAGGCTTCCAAGGGACAAGCCGAAGAGTGGCAGAGGATCCCTTTCCGCATGGCCTCGTTTTTGGGGGAATCAGCGTTTTCGACAAAACCTGACTTCAGGAGGGACCCAGAGGCAAAGCGCCAGGAGACAGCAATCCTGGTACCACTCCTTTCGAGGTCGAAAGCCAGACAGGGATGGTTCTAGTCTCGGACCATCTAGACCCAAGTCCACTCAATGAAGTGAGGCTGGCCCACTCCTCAGTGCCAGTTATAGGGGGTTGGTTGACTCTTTTCTTCGATGAATGGGCAAGATCACGACGGATCAGTGGGTCCTAAGTGTGATAAAAAAACAAGGCTACGCATTAGAATTTGCTGTCCACTAAAAGATTTGTTCATGGTTTCTCCTTGCGCGTATGCAAGCAAAAGGCGGGTGGTTTGGGAGACCATCGACCGCCAATAGATGCTGGGAGCCATTGTTCCCGTCCCCATGGGGGAGCGGGGAACGGAAAAGTACTCCATTTATTTTGTGGTCCCAAAGAAAGGAGGGACCTTCCGCCCGATCCTGGATCTAAAGAAGGTGAACATGGCTCTCAAAGTTCCTCGTTTCTGGATGGGGACCTACGTTCGGTGATTGCGGCAGTACGCAGAGGGGAGATTTTGGCTTCTCTGGACTTGACCGAAGGTTACTTACACATAGGAATCCGGCTGGACCATCAGGTTCATGATTCTTGGGACTCATTTTCAGTTTTGCATCCTATCCTTCGAGTTTGTAGCTTGTTGAAGTCTGCGATTCCCAGGGTTTGGGACTACTTGCAGGTTCTCGGTTCCATGGCCTCTACGTTGGAGTTGGTTCCATGGGTGTTTGCTCATATGAGACCACTGCAGAGCACGCTGCTTTCCCGGTGGGATCCGTTATCAGTCTTTCATGGTGGCTTGGTCAGGACTATTGTGTCAGAGTGTTCTCTTAGAAGTTCTGAACTGAAAAGTTGTAACAACCAATGCCAGCCTCTCAGGTTGGGGGGCTGTGTGCCAGACTCAGTGAGCACAGGGCCGGTGGTTGCTGGAGGAGGCATCATGGTCTGTCAATCACTTGAAGACCAGGGTGGTGCGCCTCGCGTTGAAAACATTTCTTCCTCTTTTGCGTGGCTGGCCAGTGAGGATTTTGTCAGATAATGGTGGCTTACATCAACCAACAATGAGGAACCAAAAGTCAGGCAATGGCTCAAGAGGCCCAGGAACTAATTCACTGGATGGAGCTGAATCTAGAGTCTTTGGCAGCTTCTCACATAGCCAGGAGCGACAGTGTTCAAGCAGACTTTCTCAGTCATCGTCAGCCAGATGCCAGGGAGTGGGAGTTGTCAGAGGAAGCAATGCAGCTTATCTGTCTTAAGTGGGGCGACCAATGTATGGACCTAATGGCGACTCAAGTAAATGCCAAAGCTCTGCAGTTCTTCAGTCACAGGAGAGAATGCAGAGCAGAAGAGTTAGACGCATAGTACTCCCATGGCCAACAGGAATTCTTCTGTACATTTTCCCACTGTGGCCACTAGTGGGCAAGATTCTCCAACGAATAGAGGTTCATCCGGCGGAGGTGATTCTCGTGACCCCGGAGTGGCCTTGACGTCCTTGGTTTGCAGATTTGATCAATCTCGCGGTGGACAGGCAGCTGCTGCTCACCCATCTGCCCAACCTATTGCGCCAAGAGCCCATATTTTCAGATCAGGTGGTTCGCTTCTGTCTCGCAGCTTGGCTTTTGAGAGGCAGCGTCTAAGGGCCAAAGGTTATCCTGAGGATGTTATCGCTACCTTGTTGCAAGCTAGAAAGTCCTCAACATCTCTGGCCTATGTGCGGGTGTGGAGTTTTTGAGGCCTGATGCATTCAACAAGGGGTTGACCATACTTCATTGTTGATCGTACATATTTTGTCCTTCTTGCAACAGGGGTTCATAAAGGGATTAGTCTTTAATTTCCTCAGAGTCCAAGTAGCTGTATTGGGATGCCTTAGGGACATGGTCCAGGGAGTGGTCTTAGCTGCTCATCCTGATGTCATGCATTTTCTCTGGGGGGCGAAGTGTGTGCAATCTCTGGTGTGGAAATTGTGCCCTCCCTGAAGTCTTAACTTGGTTCTCAGAGGTTTATACTCGGCTCCGTTTAAACCAATCTGAAGGGCGACGGTGAAGGATCTTACCTTAAAGGACATTTTCTTGCTGGCAATTTGTTCCGCTCAGAGAATTTCGGAACTGCAGGCTCTATCTTGCAGAGATCTTTTTCTCAGGGTTACGGATGATGGAGTCTCTACATATAGTCCCTTCTTTTCTGCCGAAGATGGTATAATCTTTTCATTTGAATCACAGTGGAGCTTCCAGCTTTTCCAACATTGGTTGCAAAGGCACCTCTTGTGAGAGAGTTGAGACTTTTGGATGTGAAACAGGCCTTGCTGCGGTATCTTAAGGTCACTAATATTTTTCGTCTTCCAGATCATCTCTTTGTGTTATGGAGTCGCGCAAAGAAGAGTCCTAAGGCTTCAAAGTCCACTGTAGCGAGGTGGCTGAAGGAAGCTATAAGTTTGCCATACTTATGTCAAGGTCACACAGTCCCTGAGGGTTTGAGAGCTCACTCTACTCGGTTGCAGGCAGCATCCTGGGCTGAATGTCAGCAAGTATCACCACAAGAGATTTGTAGGGCGGCCACTTGGAAGTCTTTGCACACTACACCAGGTATTATCATTTGGATGTCCAGGCTCCAGATGCCATGGGTTTTGGTGAAAGTGTGCTTCAAGTGGGACTCTCGTAGTCCCACCCTGTTTAAGGAAGCTTGGGTACATCCCAGGAGTCTGGACTGCTCTAGGTACATTCAGGGAAAGGAAAATTGGTTCTTACCTGCTAATTTTTGTTCCTATAGTTCCACAAAGTAGTCCAGAGTCCTGCCCAGTTAGGGTGAAAAGGATTGGAGAGTCCACTCAATCTGTTGCTGTAAATAGTCTGAAGAACTATTCTATATTATTTATTATCATTATGTTAAATTGTCATCCAGTTATAATGTTCCATATGTACCACTGTTCTATGTAAAGCCCCCTTATCTCTGTTGGGCAGTTTATCGTTATATGTAAACCGGAGTGATTTATAGTCTCTATAAGAACCTCGGTATATAAAAATTAAAAATAAAATAAATAAAATAAAGAATGGCACAGGCTTCATTTGTTTTTCTCCTGTTTTTATGGTTGAAGGGGATCCGTTCCCATTATGTGGTTCCACATCCTACTGCTCATTCAGGGGGTCGTATTATAGGGGAATATATATTCAGTGATATCTTGGCTTGGGTACAAGTCAATACTGAGTGACTGCAGGTGGCACTCCAGATTATATGCCAGCGACAGTGAAACTTTCTCTTTCTCCATCTGCTGGAAGAGAGGCAAAACCCAGGAGTCTGGACTGATCTGTGGTACTACAGGAACAAAAATTAGCAGGTAAGAATCAATTTTCCTTTCCTTACCACTGCCTTCTATATCTGATCCAAGCATGTCTGGATTCCATTACAAGTGCTGGTCTCCCTCACCTCTGCTGGTATGCTATCCCAGGATTTGTCGTATTCCTCTGATTCTTACAGTCTCAGACTTAATTCAACATTTTGGTCCTCTTCTTTTTCTTGCCATCAAATTTTATAACATCCATGCAGCTTCCGGAAACTAGCAACACAATTAATAAAAAAAATATCTGGTCTTCCCTGAGACGTGATGGTTTGTGCTTTAGTCAGTGATTGCTTAGAGCAAGGGTCCCCAAACTTTTCGGAATGAGGGCTGCAATGGACCTTTCACACTGCTTAGAGTGCCAAAGAGTTTGTTGACTGGGGGGGGGGGTGCAGAAGGTCCCCTTGGGGATTGGATGAGCAGGGAGGGTCGGGGGCTCAGAGTAAGGGATAACAAACACATTTTGCTATTGCAAGCATAACACCTGTACAACAGAAAAACATCACGATGGTATACATTTACACTTAAGATTTTGAATATATTTAAATTCAGTAACAGTACTGCTTCATCTGCTGGACATGGGTGGGAGGGTAGAGAGGGAGATGCTCGGGAGGGGTGACTGCCGACAGAAGAAAGACATTCTTTAAATACTAAAAATATTTTCATTTCTACTGTCAGCATTCACAGTTCTCTGGTATCTCCCCTTTCTGTCCCACCACCCATACTCAGCAGCAGAAGCATCCCCCTTCTCTTCCACTCACTACCCAGAAATTTCCTCTATTTCCCCATCCTCCCAGCTGCTCCGTAACAGCATACATCCCCCCCGCCCCCCGATCCCTTCACCAGCATACCCCCTAACCCTGTGTTTCCCCCTCCGCCTCCTCTTTCCCCCACCATCACGCCTTGCCCTGCCTGCAACTCCCATATACCTTCCATTTCCCCCCACCAACATATTTGATTCCTCTGATATTTTTGTTTTGTGGCTTGGTCCCTGCTACAGCCACTTTCGTTTGGCCTCCACAGTGCAGATGTGAGCAGCAGCAGCAGGATGGAAGAGATAACCTGGCTGGGTTTATTTCCTGGCCCCAGTCCTTCTTGCTGCCACTTCTACTTAGGAGGAGGAATAGCCTAGTGGTTAGAGCAGTGCACTATGAACCAGGAGACCAAGGTTCAAGTCCCGCTGTCGCTCCTTGTGACCCTGGGCAAGTCACTTTACCCTACATTGCCTCAGGTACAAAAACTTAGATTGTAAGCCCTCTGGGGATAGAGAAATACCTACAGTACCTGAATGTAAACCGGTGTGATATCTCAATTGAGATGAATGTCGGTATATATAAATAATAAATAAAAATAAATAAATAAATACTTGGGCCTCTGTGGCACTAGTACAGGCGAGTGAGCGGTGATGAGAAAGACGTGGCTGAAGATTATCTGGTTGTTTTTTATTCCTGGCCTTAGACCTCACTGTTGCTTTTCTTCGTTGGCGGCGTGGCAGCGCTGATATGTAGTGGCCAGCTTCCTACTGCATCCCCTTCTCCTTGCTGCCCTATCTCTGCCCCTGCAAACAAGTCAGAGGGGGAGGAGGGACTTGCCTTTGTGCTACATTTTTTTTTTTCCAAAATGAAAAATAGAGAAATCTGATCGTGGGCTGGAAGAATGACCCCTGCGGCCCACTAGCCAAAGTTTGGGAGCTCCAGGCTTAGAGCCTGGGTCTGGAAGTCAGCGCTCATAAAACTCTTAGGCCGAAGGCTGGCACTGCCCGCCACAGGTCTGTCCATGAAACAAATTGTAATTGAGGGATAATTGTGACACTGTTGTCTTAAGAGTTTTTCATGCCTAGTGCGTGCATTTACCTGCTTAAATATTATCTTTTCAATAAAGCGCATTGGCATTCTGTTCAGGAATAAAGATGTGAAATTAAAAAAAAAATCAGTGCTCTCTTCATTTTCAACTCTGACTTCATTTCCTTCTTTATTTCAAATTTTCACATCTTTGCAGGAGATGGAAAACATTTGTGAAACCTGACATGTTTACTTAGTGTGTCGAATTTTAAGCAAGCAGTAGAAAGATTGGTTTTTTTTTACATATAGTGGCATGCTTTTTGAAATGTATGTATGAAACTGTATGTATTGTAATTTTGCTTATTATTTTTTCCCTCCTTACAAATTTTGTCCTTTCGCTTGAAAGATTGAAGGCTAATTTCCTGCCATCCTGTACTGATTGTAGCTAAGAAAAGTTCATCCAGAGTCATTTAAATTTCAGGCTTTAAAGACGTCCTTGGAGACCAAATTAATGTGTTTTGAGAAACCATTCTGTCTTAAATTAGTCCGACTGTTATGTTTTGGGATTCACTGAAGGTTGACCTTTGAGGCCCTACAATTTCTGAGTCACTTCCTTTTTCTGACAAGTAAAGGAAGCAAATTAGAAATAACTGGATTTGTGTGGTGGGAATGCCCTCAGGCTGTTTCTTTCTGGGAGGGAATTTTTGTCCTATTTCATCATATTTCAGGAATGGTAGTAGCCAGATCATCTAAAATTGCCCTCTTGGGCCTTAATGATTCTGACTCAGCTATTGATTTCCATCTGTTATTACAACAACTTTGCCTAGCTGCTGGATGTGAGTTAGCACTTAATTGGAAAGTGAAAGAGACCCCAAATATGGAAAAGGTACTGACTACACTTTACAAAGTTCACTGCTTGAGTAAATTAATGGTGATACAGCAGGAATTCCTTGAAGAAGTTTGAAAAGATTTGGACTCCTTTTGAGGTATGGAAACAGAAGAATAACTTGGGATAGTTTTTTATTCATTTAATATGACCTGTAGGGAGCGGTAATAGAGATTTTATTTTGTCTCACTTTCATTTGTATCACTTCATCATTATTTGATTATTTTGCATTTCTAGAATGCAGTGCCTGACTGACTCATTTTCCTGTCACTTGTTGTTTTCTTAATTTATAGATTGGGGAATAGGGTTTGGGGGGGGGATAAGGTATTTATACTATTGTTCTCAATATGTGTATCTGGCAAATTTGTTGTTGTACACATGAGATCAATACAAATTTTAATGGAAAAAAAAAACTGAATTTGAGGAATGGAGATGAAAGAATTAGATACACACTTAGAATAACAAGTGTTGCATTATACTCTAGGCCTTTCCTAGGTTTTATTTATGTGTATTGATTTTTTTCATTAGATCCAGCATGAAGATCCTAAGGATCTTAAATATAAATATTTCTGCCTTTCTTAGCACACAACCAGTATTCTAGCTGAGAGATTAGCTGCTTTCCTGACTCCTAATTGGCTAAGGCCTAGATTCATCATTTTGCAATAAATACAGTAAAAATAGTGCCTGGATTTAAAAATAAACAAATAAATAAATAAATAAAATTTGAAAAAGGGGGGGGAGGAGAATGGTTAAGCTAATTTTCCAGGAACCGCATTGCATAGTTATTTTTTGCGACGCAAGTTAAATTTATCACACTCGTGTTATTTTCACATCGCAAGCTGAGAAGTCCATTGCATGCTGCGTTACTGACCGCATAGGCTTTTATTGCATTTTGGGCTGCTGGTGAGGTAGAGAGTGCATCAAGCTAGGTAGAGAGAACATGGTAAAATCTACTCTTCTTTCACCTTTCATCACTCCAAATCACATTAAGTCTTCACTGATGGTAACTGTGCTGATCGCATGTATGACTGTGCACGTTAAACTGCACCCTAAAACCCAACTCTCCCCAAAAATCTCACCCCGAGTTCATAATGCTCCCTCTTACAGGGGTATAAAAAGTTCAAAAATCAGTGGGCCTGTACAGAGGCTTTCTCTCTCCTCTCCCCTTTCCACTCCTGAAATGGGATTTGTGATAAATCCCATTTCGGCCGTAACTCACAGCTATTGCAGGCATAACGCTGAGGAAAAAGGTGTAGTTATTTCCGGCATTAAATCCTGCGATAGTGTGCGCTACGTTATCACATGCAACACTAACCAGCCCTCATTTCCATTTACTCCACCGAAACTCCCCTCACTTGAATAAAATTTGCAAACGTGTTTCGCGATGCAGTATTTATCACATGCATTAGGGTGTTATTGAGGGCGTTAAGGCCCTAATGCCCGCTGTAACACCCTAACGCATTTTGATAAATGACCCCCCTCAGTTTGAAAATTCTCATTTAATATAACTTAGCCTATAACTTTACCCTCCATTCCCTCAGGTACAAACTTAGATTGTAATCCCTCTGGTGATAGCGAAATACCTATAGTACCTAAATATAATCCGCTTTGAAGTGCTAGGAAAAAAAAAAAAGTGCGAAAAGCGGAATATAAAAAATCTAAATAAAAATAAAAAAATTTTCTTTAGCTTTTCCCAATATATATTGCTTTATTCCTATTTTGATTCTGTTCTTGGGTGTGGCTGGATTATTGTTTAGCCAATAGCTATTGTTTTATTATTTTGTTGCGTTTTGTATGGTGTGTGGCTGATTAACTATCTTCTCCCAAAAAAAAACAAAAAAAAAACTCTTCTCCATTAGATAGTGCTTTATTTCTGCTACTGCTTATTTTGTCTTGTGTGTTGCTGGATTCTTACATTTGTTGTCTAGGTGGTATTATCTTTGCTAGTTATTTTAATTTCTTGTGTGCTTTAAAGAGAAATGCATGGCTGTACCTAGCAGACTTGTGGATGTGGTGTGTAATCAGTTGCACAGCAAGTGGTATTGGACTGAGGAAATAAATAAATCTAGATAGAGCTACAAATCTAAAGAGAGGCTGTTTATACCCTCCCACCCCTAAGGTGTTTCCTTCTTAAATAGTTTATTTATTTTATTTATTTAACAGCTTTTCTATACCGACATTAAAATACACATCATATCGGTTTACATTGCAACAAAAAGGTAGAAAATACAGTAAACAGGGACGGGGGATGAGGGATAACAATAGTTCTTTAAAGGACTTAGGTTAAGTGAATAATGTAGGATCAAAGTACCAATCTCACACTTGTTTATTAACCCCTTTCCGGTCCACCCCAAATATATTCGTCAGTGAGCCTATTGTATTGTGTTTTCTCGTCCTGAACAGGGTTAATCATTATTAACAAAATGTCCTTTATTCAATGCAACAATTATGGTGCTTATCTCCTAAGGCCTATCATTTGGACAATTAAGGATTGTCTAATTTGCCTTCAGCTGTCTGCCATGAAAAAGGAACTATTTCTCAGCATTCAGACAGGTTAATCCACAACCAATGGGTTATACACCTCTACCAGCAGATGGAGAAAGAGCAAAGCTGACATCATGGTATATATACCCCAGCACCAACTGCTGGAGATGGAATATACCCCAGTATATTCCATCTCCAGCAGTTGGTGGACACACATCTCCCTAATGGGGATTGCTTGTTTAATCTCCTTCTCCTTTCTCCTTCTCTCACTTTTTTTTTTAATCATCTTTTCCTGAGGTGATATCTCAAGATCCCTACTTCAGTCGAGTGCCTCGGTTCGGTAGCTGGTTTTCCGGCTACCGAACCAAATCTTTTCAAACTTCTTCAAGGTCTTCTGCCGTATCGCCATTAATTTACTCAAGCTGCCAGGAGGGAATCAGCTAAGAGGCTAGTGGGTGCAGGAAGCTGAGTGTGGTGGTGAAGGCATTAGCCCTCTCCCCCTGCAGCTGGAGATCAATTCTATACTCAGCCAGGATGGGCTAAACTTAGGTATGGGGATGTAAAAATAACAAAATAATACATGCATAACAGAGAGGGATAATTTTAAGGATTCCTCTCCCCATCTTCTGGTCTGGTCTTCGAGCCTCGGTGTATTGATCCAACGTTTATTCCCGCCTCTCTGAGGGGCTTGGGTAGTCGCAGCAGTTTTGGTGGGCTGAGCAGCCTTTTGGCTAGGCTCCACTCTTGTCTTCTCTGAGACGCCATGTGATAGACCGCAGCAGTGTTTGTGTGTCTCCTTCTGTTCAAGTCTGCCGAAAAACAGTGATTGATGTCTATTCGCGCCTGTGCGTCCAGGTTGGGTGTCCATTTGGATCGCGTGGATTGGACACCTAAATTTTGGGCATCCATAGTTCATGAGTTCCTCAGATCCAAGTGCCTAAGTTCTTCATCATAAGAGAGTACGCGTTTATGGGACGTCTTATCTTAAATATAGGCATCCCATACTTGGGCGCCCTAAGTTTTGGCTTTTTTTTTTTGGGGGGGGGGGGGCGTCCTGTCTAGGCTTGCCTTGTACAGGATGCACAGTTGTCAAACGCTTGTTTGTAAGCATGCTGCTAGTGGATATCTTATCTGTGGCACTGATAGCAAGAATCCTAAATGCCTTGCAGTTTGCATTGCTTGCCACATCTGGGCATCACAGTACTGCCTTGGAGGCTCAGGGAGAGTTGTCTCCGTGGATTTGGCTGAGCCCGGCTTTTCCTAGCAAGATGCGGGAATGGGACTGGAGGGGGATCTATCAGAAGTTTTGCCTGGTTTTGATGCTTCCCTAACTGGAATTTCAACAGGGGAGGACTTCTCATTGGACGCCTCTCCTATGCTCCCGGGTTTTGGTCTAGATCCTTTCACCTTTTTTCTTGGGTGGAATTTTTTCAAGGACTGCAGACCCTTCTAATGTTCAGCAGAACCGGCCAAACCTGGAAGTTCAGAAGTGCAGTCTGCAGAATCCCGCAAGTCTGGTGCCATGGATAAGCGTCTCAGTATGCCCCGGCCTGCTATGGGTTCCACTGATGGGGGGACCCCATTGGCTTGGTAGACAAGGGTGATCCTTACTCCCTGGAGGATAGAGAACTTCACTCCAGGTTTGGAGTCATATAGATGGGTCGCCAGCTCTGATCTCCCAGACCCTGATGATGCTGGGAGTGCCACGTGTAAGTTCATGTCTCAGTCAAAGAATCTCATTTTAGTGACTTAATTGTCCTTGAATGGGGCATTCCAGAAACTAAATTTAAAGGGCGACAAGTTGGTAGGGCTGTACTGTACTCCCTGGATCCAACAGTGAGAGAGAGCAGTTGCATTTTACGGAAGTGGATGTGCTGGTGTGTGTAGTCTTCAAGCAAACGACCTTTCCTGCAGAAGGGGGAGCGGCATCAGATAATGCATAGGATAAGCGAGTTGGGGCTATCCTTATGCAGGCCTTGAGGCGGTGGGAATGAATTGCAGTTAACCTCTTACTGCTCCCTGGTGGCTCATATTTATTTGCTACTATCTCAGGAAAACAATGAGACTGATTTGAGTACCAGGGCAGTGATGGAACAGACTGCCACCTTTTTGGCAGATGCGGGCTGTGCCTTATTCCATCTCTCTGCCAGAGGGGTGGCTTCAGTGTTAGCGACCACGCATTAGCTGTGGCTGAGATTGGTCGGCTGCTACAATTTCAGTCTTATGAAATTGCCCTTAAAGGATCACTCTTGTTCTGAGAGTGAGTTAAAGTAAATGCCAATAGGCAGGGTAAGTCCCAAGTTCCTCGTTTATCAGAGGATTAAAAACAAGCACCGCGCTCTTTCGGTGCAAGAGTCCATGCTAGGGGTTTCAAACATTTTCAACCTTACAGAGAAGCACCTTCATGGCCCAGGTAGCCCAGACGGGGCATAGGCTCATGTGGTAATGCATCCCGACCTCCTTAATGAAGGCATGCCGACCCACCTCCTAGAACTGGAGATAAGGGTTCACCTATATCCTCTTATTGGGGGTGGGTCAAGATCATGTCAGACCAGTGAGTTCTGGAGGTGATAAGGAATGGCCATGCTCTGGAGTTCTGCGTTCCTTGGGATAACTTCATAGTGTTTCTCTGCAACTCTCCGGAAATGAGGCTGGCCGTGGGAGGTTATATTATCAAAGCCCCATAACTGGTGGGTCATGGTTCCAGTGCTTAAGTCACAAGAAAGTACGGGCCATTATTCCATTTATTTCATTGTACCCAAGTAAGGAGGTTTCCTTTCACCCATCCTGGTCCTAAAGGTAGTCAATAGTCATTGCGAGTGGCTCATTTATGCATGAAACTTTACACTCAGTGATAATGGCATTACAGTCGGGGGTGTTTCTTACGTCTGGATTTGTCAGAGCTGTATCTACATATTCTCATTGGACTGGATCATCATCGCTTCTGCGGTTCAATGTTTTGGGACGACATCTGTATTCTGGTCCACCCGTACCTAGACATTTGAATAATTTGGACCAAGGGCATGGAGAGAGTCTTCAGGCCTCACACAAAGTGATTTTCTAAGTTGGGTGGTGAACTTGACCAAAATCAAGTTACAGGTGTCTCAGACGCTGGCAAGTCTTGGTGTTAGTTTCAACATGAAGCAAGGAAGGGTGTTCCTGCCAGAGGCCCGCATTCATAAATGGATAGCACAGGTGCGGTTACTGACAGAAGCAATTTGCCCAGCGTTATGGTCTTACCTGCAGGTGTTCAGTTGATCGTAGCCGCCCTAGAAGTGATTCCATGGGCAAGGGTCATATGCGTCCTCTTCAATGTACGTTGCTTTCACGATGGAGTTCACGTTCAGGGCTTCTCGATGCAGCTTTAGTTATCGGTGAAGACTAGCATACAAATGCAGTGGTGGTTGAAAGCGGAATGGTGAATAAAACAGAAAATGTCATAATGCCTCTGTATCGCTCCATGGTGAGATCCCTCCTTGAATACTGTGTACAATTCTGGTCGCTACATCTCAAAAAAGATATAATTGCGATGGAGAAGGTACAGAGAAGGGCGACCAAAATGATAAGGGGAATGGAACAGCTCCCCTATGAGGAAAGACTAAAGAGGTTAGGAATTTTCAACTTGGAGAAGAGACGGCTGAGGGGGGATATGATAGAGGTGTTTAAAATCATGAGGTCTAGAACCGATTATTTAATCTTTCAGATAATAGAAAGACTAGGGGGCACTCCATGAAGTCAGCATGTGGCACATTTAAAACTAATCGGAGAAAGTTCTTCTTCACTCAACGCACAATTAAACTCTGGAATTTGTTGCCAGAGGACGTGGTTAGTTCAGTTAGTATAGCTGTGTTTAAAAAAGGATTGGATAAGTTCTTGGAGGAGAAGTCCATTACTTGCTATTAATTAAGTTGTCTTAGAAAATAGCCACTGCTATTACTAGCAACGGTAACATGAAATAGACTTAGTTTTTGGGTACTTGCCAGGTTCTTGTGGCCTGGATTGGCCACTGTTGGAGACAGGATACTGGGCTTGATGGATCCTTGGTCTGACCCAGTATGGCATGTTCTTATGTTCTTCTTAGGTTCTTATGCACTTATGGAAAGACATTTTCCTACAAACGCCGGACTAACTGGAACTCACAATGGATGCGAGCCTCCAAGGTTGGGAGGCTCACAATCAGGAGTTGATGGCGCAGGGGCACTGGATTGCAGAGGAGTCTCTTTGGAGCATCAATCATCTGTAAGCATGTGCCAATTTTTCAGCTGAAAAGTGGAATCTCCACTGCTTTGATTTCCACCTTGCTTCAAGCACAAAAGTTCTTCTCCTCGTTAGATTACGTTCAGGTTTGGAGAGTATTTGAGGCTTGCTGTGAGGAACTAGGCATACTTCCTCGTTTGGTTATGATCCTGCTCATTTTGTAATTCTCACAGGATGGGTCACTTAAGGGCTTGGTCCTTAACTTCTTGAAGGTGCAGGTGGATAGCTCTTGCCTATTTTCAGGGATCAGGTGAATGGCGGACCCTTGTTGGCCCATCCAGATGTGATCCGGTTTTGTAGGGTGTGAGACTTCTTAGTTCTCCCTTGCGGTTGCCGATGCCCTCAAGGAGCCTTAATCTGGCTCTAGAATTTTGGAAAATTTCACTTTTCAACCATTGTGTAGCCTCTCCTCGAGGTTAAAGTTTTGAAGACTATGTTTCTCATGATGAATTGTTCCGTGTGTTGGGTCCAAGCTGCAGGCTCTTGCTGAGAACCGTTCCTGAGAGTGACTCGGAGCAGTCCAGCTTCCAACTGTTCCATCATTTTTTGCCGAAAGTGGCCTCAGATTTTCATTTGAACCAATCAGCTTCCCTGCCAATGCTGGACAAGGGAGAGAAATGAGGATGAATATCGTCTGTTGCAGACCTTGGAAGTCAAGAGGCATCTGATGCGTTATTGGAGTTTATTAAAACCTCTCAGGAAGGCTGACCGCCTGTTCTTCAAGGTAGAGGTAAACAAGGGGAGTCGGCATAGCGGGCTACGTTAGCCCATTGGGTTAAGGAGGCTTAAATGGCCACATATGTGGATGCTGACTAGCTATTTTCTAAACAGGTTAGGGCTCATTCCACTAGAGCTCAGGCAGTGTCATGGGCGGAGCTTCAATTGTTGTCTCCTGTCGAGATTTTACAAGCTGTGACATGCTCCTCCTTACACACACTTTCCAGATATTACCGCCTGTATGTGCAGGCCTGGCAGGACGCAGCCTCTGTGCGTGCGGTGTTTGTTGGACTGTGGGCAGCCTGTTCTGTAGTAGCTTTGGTACATTCTACTGGTCGTGGTTTAAACTGAATGCTGAAAAATGAGAAATTACTACTTACCTGATAATTTCCTTTTCTCTAGTGAAGACAGGTTAATCCACCTTCCCACCCTTGGTTTATGGTTCTATGGTTCTTCTGAGTGGCTGCGTGTCTGATGATAACTGTGTGTCCCTAGATTGTTAGAACTCAGTGTTTTCTGTTGACTGAGTACTTAAGTAATTGTCTGTTAAAAGTTAGAATCACGTGTGTGTTTGTCCATAATTGGCTTTTGCAGAGAATACTGGTGGGCTGATGTCAGTGCTGGGGTATATATACTGCGACGTCAGCTTTGCTCCATCTCCATCTACTGGTAGAGGTGCATAGCCCACTGGTCATGGATTAGCCTGTCTTCACTAGAGAAAAGGAAATTATCAGGTAAGTAGTAATTTCTCAATTCACCTGAAAGAAAAATTATCCAGGTTTCAAAAATCGCTTTCCTTGCAGCATCCAGAATATCTCTCCCAACCCACACAAAGGAGTCAAAAACCCAGGCATAAATGGTTTACAGTGGGCTCTGGTAGAAGAAGACCTGTGATTTTGAGACACCCATTTTCCCCAACTTTGGAGCATTCTGTGTATCCGCCCCCACTCCATCAGAGAAGAAAAACATCCAGGATTCAGAAACCCTAGAATAATTGGATAACAGTGGGCTCTGGCAGAATAAGGCATGTGATGAAGAGACACCCTCTCTCCTCATTGTTACCCTTACATAACGCCTTTTCTTCATTGGAAAGTAAAGAAACCCTAGCAGTAAAATATGAAGAGATGTCTGAAAGGAAAGTAGTCACCCAACACACCCAGAAACCCTCCAACAGGATCAAATGTCGTAAAAGAAAGCTTCTTAAACTACGAGACTCAATCATCAGAGGAGCTTACTTTGATGGGGATTCAACTGTTAAATACCTTCCAGTATCCTCAGCCAGTAGAAATATCGACCAGATAGTCAAAGCAATTATGGAAGAAAGTAGGGACTCTGATATTAATGTTATCATCCATCTGAGAACCAATGACCTTCCTAGAAATGGTATCCATAAAAATGACTTCCAAAATCTAGAGGAGAAGATTTAGACACATGGCAAAACCTTTTCTGAAGCATTACCTGTTAATGGAAAAGGAAAGGAAAGGCTATGCCTTATATATAATTTCAGTGCTCAAAACCTAGTAGGAAGAAAGTGGTTTTGGATACATATGGAGGCTGGGGCCATATATGGAGCAGTAAAAGGTTATATAGGAGGGATGACCCTCGTTTGTTTGTGGCAGGAAAGAAGATGCTAAGTGAGAAATTCAGATCATATATTATCAGACATTTAAACTAGAGAGCAGGGGTGGCAGGTGGTAGCCAATGAAATTGGCAGGTCATCCCCAAGAAATACAGGAATTAGGAAGAGAGAGTAACAAAATCAATCAGTTCAAAAAAGCAGAAATGTGACTAGGAATAGCAGCTCGAAAGTTATGTCCACAAATGCTCATAGTCTGGGCAAGAAAATCCCTGACTTGCAAGTCCTGATGGTGGAGGCAGACTTGGACATTGTTGCTGTTAGGGAGACATGGATCATTGATTCTCATGATTGGGATATGGCCATCCAAGCTGTAACTTGTTTAGGAAGGACAAAGAGGACAGAAAATGTGGAGGAGTAGCTCTTTATGTCAAAAATAATATCCAAGCAACTGAATTGCAAGGGATATGGGGTAGAGAAGAAGCATTATAGATTGTCCTAAAAAATAAAATGGTGCTTCCATTTTTACTGGTGTGATCTACAAGACTTCTTTTCAAACAGAAGCATTGACAGAGATCTGATTGAAGACATCCAAAAGATGGGAAAGAAGGGAGAAGTGTTGCTCTTTGGAGATTTTAATCTGCCTGATGTGGATTGGAATATCTGCAGAATCTACAAGAAGTAGAGAGATAGTGGATGTCCTTCAAGAGGCTCTGCTCAAACAAATGGTAATGGAGGGAGGATGTTATACTCTACTTTGTGCTCACTAATGGGGACAATGTCTCTAATATCCAGGTAGGTGCCCACCTGAGCACCAGTGATTATCAGACCGTATGGTTTAATATTGTGAACAGGTTACAGAGAAGTTGCACGAAGACTTGAATTTTGAATTTCACAGACTTTTTAAAAATGGGAATGTACCTGGAAGAAGAACTGAAGCCTGGGAGAAAATGGGTGAGGTGGAGCAACAGTGGGCCAAATTAAAAGGAGCTATTACAAAGGCAATAAATCTATATGTTAGAAAAATAAACAAAGGTAAGAGGAATAAAGAAACCGATCTGATTCTCAAAGGAGGTGACTGACAAAATAAAGGCAAATAGAACAATGTTCAAGAAGTAAAAAGGATCCCAAAAAGAGGAATACAGGGAAGACTAACTAACTGGTGAAGCTGAGGGAGATGAAGAAAGGAATCAAGAAAGTGAAAGATCGAGTAGAAGAAAAGATTGCCAAAGAGGTAAAGTGAGGTGACAAAACATTTTTCAGATATATCAAAGAAGGAAGGCCCGAAGTAGTATAGTGAAACTGAAATGTGACGAGGGGCAATGTTTGGAGAGAGATGAAGAAATGGCGGAAATATTAAACAAATACTTCAGTTCTGTGCTCATTAAAGAAGACCCTGGAGAAGGACCAATGGTGGTTGACAAGACCGTAGATGAGGATGCAGTAGATGAAACTCTGTTTACAGAAGAGAATGTATGGGATGAGCTAAGTAAAATGAAAATGGACAAGGCCATAGTGCTTTCATTAGCTCCTTCATTAGCAAGAGATAATGAAGGAGTTCAGAGATGTTCTGGCAGGGCCGCAGAAAGTCCTGTTCGATAGATCCCTGGAAACTGGAGTGGTGCCACGAGATTGGAAAAGTGTGGTTGTGGTCCTTCTTCACAAGGATGGTAGCAGAGAGGAGGCTGGAAACTACAGGCCGGTTAGCCTCACTTCAGTGATGTGGAAAATTAAAGGAGACTCTGCTGAAGTCAAGTATATTGAACTATGTACAATCAGGTGGCTTGCTGAATCTGAGGCAGTATGGATTCACCAGAGAAGATTCTGTCAGACCACTCATTGATTTTTTTGATTGGGTGACTAGAGAATTGGATCGAGGAAGAGCACTCAATGTGATCTACTTGGATTTCAGCAAAGCTTTTGATACAGAATGTATGGGATGAGCTAAGTAAAATGAAAATGGACAAGGCCATAGTGCTTTCATTAGCTCCTTCATTAGCAAGAGATAATGAAGGAGTTCAGAGATGTTCTGGCAGGGCCTCAGAAAGTCCTGTTCGATAGATCCCTGGAAACTGGAGTGGTGCCACGAGATTGGAAAAGTGTGGTTGTGGTCCCTCTTCACAAGGATGGTAGCAGAGAGGAGGCTGGAAACTACAGGCCGGTTAGCCTCACTTCAGTGATGTGGAAAATTAAAGGAGACTCTGCTGAAGTCAAGTATATTGAACTATGTACAATCAGGTGGCTTGCTGAATCTGAGGCAGTATGGATTCACCAGAGAAGATTCTGTCAGACCACTCATTGATTTTTTTGATTGGGTGACTAGAGAATTGGATCGAGGAAGAGCACTCAATGTGATCTACTTGGATTTCAGCAAAGCTTTTGATACAGCCCCACATAGAAGGCTTATGAATAAAATGAGAAGCTTGGGAGTTAATGCCAAGGTGGTGGCATAGTTTACAAACTGGTTGACTGATAGGAGACAAAGAACCATGTTAAGTGGAATTGCCACAGAGAATGGTTTTGGAACCAGTTCTGTTTAATACCTTTGGGGCGGATTTTCAGAGCCCTGCTCGCCTAAATCCGCCCAAAACCGGGCGGATTTAGGCGAGCAGGGCCCTGCGTGCCGGTGAGCCTATTTTACATAGGCCTACGGCGCGCGCAGAGCCCCGGGACTCGCGTAAGTCCCGGGGTTCTCCGAGGGGGGCGTGTCGGGGGCGGGCCCGGGCGTTGCGGGGGCGTGTCGGCAGCATTTTGGGGGCGGGTACGGGGGCGTGACTACGGCCCGGGGCGGTCCGGGGGCGTGGCCACGCCCTCCGTACCCGCCCCCAGGTCGCGGCCCGGCACGCAAGAGGCCCGCTGGCGCGCGGGGATTTACTTCTCCCTCCGGGAGGCGTAAATCCCCGGAGAAAGGTAAGGGGGGGTGTAGACAGGGCCGGGCGGGTGGGTTAGATAGAGGAAGGGAGGGGAAGATGAGGGGAGGGCGTTAGAGGATTCCCTCCAAGGCCGCTCCGATTTCGGAGCGGCCTTGGAGGGAACGGGGGTAGGCAGCGCGGCTCGGCGCTCGCCGGCTATACAGAATTCATAGCCTTGCGCGCGCCGATCCAGGATTTTAGTGGATACGCGCGGCTCCGCGCGTATCTACTAAAATCCAGCGTACTTTTGCTTGCGCCTGATGCGCCAGCAAAAGTACGCCTATTCGCGTTTTTTGAAAATCTACCCCACTGTGAGTAACATTGAGGAAAGATAGAAGGTAAAGTTTGTCTATTTCTGGCTGATACTAAGATCTGCAACAGAGTAGACACGCCTGAAAGAGTAGAAAGAATGAAAAGTGATTTATGAAAGCTGGATACAGACAACCAATATGGGCCCTGACTTTTATGGTCTGAGATACTGACACGTAGACTTAAGGGAAAAAGCACAGGAATGCTTCTACGGCCAAGTCCCAAAGCAAAGAATGTCAAGCAGCATTGTCTGAATTATCAATAAGGCTCATTGCCCAGTAAAAATGTTGCTAGCAGTAATTTATGGGCTTTGACAGTTGCTTGGTTTTGATTGATTGCATATATTACTACCATTGATATAAGGCTTGGGGTTAACTGCATGGAGCGGCGGTTACTACCATAAGAAGCTTGCTGGGCAGACTGGATGGGCCATCTGGTCCTTTTCTATCATCATTGCTGAATTACTATGTTCTCCTGACCACATGACAGCAGCCATGGGACTTCTTAGCATATTGCTAGCACAATCTTGAAAAGTGTAAAACGAACCCTGGTTGAACTTTTGCAGATCTAAAAATCAAGAAAAAACTAATTGTTATACCTTGGGGATGGGTGTGGTGAGGTAGAAGGAAGTGAGAGCTCATAGGTACCTTGAAAAATTTGTAAAAGAAAAAAAAAAAAAAAAAATATATATATATATATATATATATATATATAATATTGCATACTTTGCAACCTAGAAACGAAAAACTAACTTTTCAATTAAAATGCAGTTTCTCTGAAATAAAGGGCTTGGTGCACCCCAAGAACACCAGTGTTTGTTTCCTGGTAGTTCTCCATGCTCAGGCAGAGCCCGTCCTGCTCATTTAATTTAATCTACCAATTTATAAGTCACCTTACCAGGAAAAAACCCGACCAGCTCAGTAAGAAGGCTGATGTGGCTGGGGGAGTTTGATAGCAGCTGAGTGCTGTGGCATCAAAAAGCAAGCCCTGGCACTCTGGGATGATAACTTTTAAATATAGAGAGGTCAATATTCAAAGTATGTCACTTTTCCGGTTATGTTTTAGCCGACCAATTTGTGGTCGGGCAGTGTGCGGATCTGGGTGGCGCTACATATCCGATTAACTGAACCGGATAAGTAATGATATTTGTTCTTATCCGGTTTAGCTAAATGGATAAATTAGATCAGCCATAGTTGTGCCACTGAATATCCTTGTAACTTAGCCGGATAACTGTTATCTGATTAAGTTACTTAGCCAGCAGAGGTTTGAATATCTACCTCACAGTTGTTTCTTGGTTCGAGGGAACATAAGGCTATTATAATTTAAGCACTGGGGGTACCTGTAACATGGAATTTTTTCAACTTTTCCAACTTAGATTTGGTTAAATTACATTGCCTGCTCCCATTTATTTATTTATTTATAAGCATTTTATATTCTGCCTTTACTAAGCTGGTCTCAAGGTGGATTACAGTCAAATTTATAGTTAAATTCCTGTTACGTTTGTTTCAATTTACAGTAAATGGAAACATGAAAGGTGACATTCAGGGTGGGCATATAAATTACGACTAGAGGTGTGAGGAGGATTGTAGAAGTCATCTAGGGAGTAGCAGAAGATACAGTAACAATATAGGTCTTCCAAATGGATTAGAGAGCCAGGGTAACAAAAAAAAAAAAAATGCAATAATTCAGTTACATTGGAAGAAGGCAGGCACCTAGTGCGGAGGAAGTAGAATCAATAACAGGAAGTAAGGTGGGGCTGATGTTTCATGATCAAGCTCCAGTAGTCAGATGATAGAAGGGATTTTGCAACTGTCTATATCAGGGGTGGACAAATGTTTTTTTAAAAAGGGCCACATTAGAACTTCATGAGCAGGGGGAGGGGAGGAAATTTGGCCAGTATACCATACAGTGAGAGGACCAAAGCAGATTAATTCCAAACAGTTAACAAATAGTATAACGTCAAATAGTTAAAAAAAAAAAAAATCTTACAAAAATTTTCTAGACCCCCATAAAATATTTCAAAACAGAGACATCAAATAATACCCAATAATTAAAACTAGAAAGGATTTTAAAAAATTCCTTGCTGTCCATACCTGGGAATTTTTGATTTCCAGATGCCCTGAAATTGTCATGGATTAGCAGGCAGAGAGGACGGAGGGTTATTGCACACATACATGCTCTCTTTCTCTCACCCATCACCCACACATGCTCTGTCTTATCCACCCACATACATATATGTGCTCTCTCTCACCCACACACACATATATATATGCTCTCTCACAACCACACATGCTTTCATATAAAAACACACCCACACACACTCTTTATTTTTCTCCACTCTTGAACAGCAGCAGTCTCCGTCTTTAGCGCCCATGGATGACCCAACTGTGGCATTCATAAGAGAGAGCCATGCCATCCCACTCTTCCTAAGGCCTTGCCAGCTACACTTCTCCCTCTACTACACTGCTAGGCCTCTGAGAGGGGGACATCACTGCCAGTCACTGGCACCTCGGTCAACGTCATCATCAAAGGCCCGTGATGTCAGGCCATTGTTGATGTCGTCATTGCAAGGTGCCAGCGGGCCGGAGATAATGAGGCAAATTGAGTAGGAGGAGGGCCAGAAAAAGCTTGTCATTAGGCCAAATTTGCCCTGTGGGCTATAAGTTGCCCACCCCTGGTCTATATCACAGTTTGTAAAAGTTTTTGAAGCAGAATTTAGTGATAGACCTGGCGGAATAACTAAGCCATAACTCTCTTCCAAAAGGTAAGGGAAGATGTCTTAAGGTGTAGGTATCTTGTTCCATAGTTTGGGGGCATGGCAGCTGAATGTGCAAAATCTAGTACAATCTGGCAGCAGATACTCAGGGGCAGTGTTTACACACCTGAATATAAAGCTAAGAATTTAAAATTGTATCCTGTTTATGACCAGGAGCCACTGCAATTGACTTAAATTTGCCTTAGATGGTCTGTTACAGGGATGGTCAACTCCGATCCTCAAGAGCTACAAACAGGTCAGATTTTCAGGATATCCACAATGAATATGCATGAGATAGATTTTCATGCTCTTCCCTATGTGTATCACTTTACACTCGTCAATATTAAATTGTATTTACTGATTGGATGCCTGGTCTCCCAGTTTCACAAAGACCCCTTGCAATTTCTCACAATTCTTTAGTGATTTAACAACTTTGAATAATTTTGTATCAACAGGAAATTTGATCACCTCACTCGTCGTTCCCATCTCTAGGTAATTTTTAACATTAAAAAGCAATTGTCCCAGTACAGATCCCTGGAGTATTCCACTATTTACCTTTCTTGTTTGAGAAAATTGACCATTCCTTTGCATTCAGGTGGGTGAATCCCAACGAGTGGGTTATGCACCTCTGCCAGCAGATGGAAATGGAACAAAAGCTGAATTCACGGCTTTATAGTCCCACCCCGACATCAGCCCGCCAGTATTCTCCGTCTCCAGCAGATGGGCATGCATTTCCCCTCGGGGAATTGCCTGTCAGTAAAAAAAAAAAAAAAAAGAAAAGAAAAGTTGGAAAGGAGATGTTTATGTAGCATTGCTTGCCTCCTGAGGTGATACCGTGCAGTTCCTGCCTCAGTATGGTATCCTTAACTGGCATGGACCTAAATTCTAGTTAGCAGTTGCAGGCTGAGAGAAGCTCAGCAGTGAAGGCTTTATCCCTCTTCCCCCATATCTGGGACCCATTCCTGCTCTCAGCCAGGGAGGTCTGAGCTCAGGTAAAAGTTTTTTAACTTAAAAAAAAAAAACAAAACAACAGGAAACAGCAGGAGAAGGATCTGTTTCCTTGGCGTTCGGCTGTCCCGCTCACGTGGAGAGTTCTGTGAAGTGAGGAGAGAGTGCAGATATGGTTGGTTGAGCAGCCATTTGGCTAGGCCCTGCTTCCAAACTTCTCCCATTTTGGTGAATGTTAGGCTGCGCGGTACTTTTGCTCGCTTTTTTGCTGCAGACTATGGGCAGTGCTTGCGCATCCGGGTATGCACCTATTCTCGTTTGTGCGTGCAATTGGGCATTCTTCTGGATGCACATCTTGTGCGCTCAGTTTAGGCATCGGTCCTGGGCATCCAGCTTGGGCATCTAGTAGGACGAGCGGCCTAGGTGCGTGGCATGGCCACACATTTTTTTGTGCGCCAATATTAGGCACATTTGTACGCACGAAAAAGTTAGGTGCGTGCCTTTATTGGGTTGTGCACTTATAGCATGGCGCCCACAGTGAAGAAACCTAAGCGCCTATTTATTTAAGCTGCCTGCCATATCAGAGCCATTCAGCCAGAGTTTTCTTTAAGCCTATGTCAGCACCACCTAGATGCTTGGGGAGATTCGCCTCCTTCTGATTTTGCCAGTGATGGTCCATCTCCCCAGTCTGAGGGGAGTATGACTGAGGGAAGCACTGCAGATGTGTTTCCTCCCCTGATTGGTCTGCAGGTCAAGTCCTCAGGGGACACTGGCTCACAGGAGATTAGGTTCAGGCCTATGGGGCCTGGAATGGACCCGGCAGCCTTTTCCTGGATGGAATTCTTCCAGGGATTGCAGACATTTCTACAGGGCCCGTCTGCTGAAGCGGCAGTTCCTACTAAGGTAGATCCAGATGCTCTGAGTGCTCCTCCACTGTCAAGTGCCGAAGCGCAGTATGGTCTGACAGAGCTCGAATGCAGGTGGATCAGGACAATACCGATGATGGTGAGGGCTCTGATGCCTTTTACCACTGCTTCAAAGCAAGTACTTTTGATTCTATGTGCGAGGTTCCTCGCGGCTGAACACTGAGCATAGCTATGTATAAGCAATCAGTTCTTGCTCTTCAGATGCTAATGATCCACGGTTTTCTTTCTGGAAAGCTGTTTAGCCCAAGATTGTTCTGTTCGGCTTCTTTCTAACACCAGAGAAAACTGTGCAGTCTTGATCCAAGAACTCTTTATCTCTTGGTTAGTAATTTGTTTTCTTTCCTGTTCCCAGGAAGACCTAGGCCCAGTGAGGCATGTCAGAGCTTGCTGTGTGGGAGTTTTGACTGCGTTGTGTTTTTATGCGACAAAGTGGGCATCTTGCTACAAATTCACACCCCTACCTTCGGCAGAGATCATTGCCACACAGTGGGGTTTTTTGTCACTCCGTCTGTCCTATATATATGTATAAAGAGTTTTATGTATAGGTCGGGGTTAAAATAAAATCCTTCCACACACACACAGGACAAGTCTAGCCCAACTATGTAATGCTCATAACTACAAAATGATTTATTTGGATGGTATGTTGCATTTAAAGCTAGTTTTTACAAGGTTGTGGGGTGGGCATCAGCTTGCTTGGCTCTGCTGAGGCCTAACGCTGCCCTTTATTTCTCATTCCAGACCTCTGAGCTGGGCGTCACGGAGCACGTTGAAGGAGACCCCTGCAAATTTGCACTTTGGGTAGGAAGGACTCCCACTTCTGACAACAAAATCGTCCTAAAGGTATTTACTTCTGACAGTATTGCCGTCTTAGTGAAAATTTGGTTTGGTTTTTTTTTCATTGTCCTAAAATACTGAATTTCTTTTAGGAAAGTGTCAGGGAGGGGGGGGGGGTGGGGAATCTTCCTTGCCCGGCAGTCCCCTGTGTAAATTGCACTTGTTGGCAGCTTGTGTTCTGACTTGATGAGCTGAAAGGTCCTAGGCAGCCTCACGCTTTTGTGCCTGAAGAGGCATTAAAGCAGGCCTCTGGAAACCAGTCACTCTAAGATGGAGACCTTCACGCTGCAGCTAAAACATGTTTCTATACTGCTTATAACAAAAATGTACTAAGCAGTTTACAATAATTAAAACACACTAAAATACATTTAATAAATTAAGCAAAACACAACAATCAAAACAAGCTAGGAGGCGACTTGCTGCCTTACAGATCACTTTTACTCAGTTTACTGGAAAAAATGAGCATTCGCGTGTGTGCAGAGTACTGTGTAGTTGCACAATGTAATGCTGAGTCTAGCACAGCGGGTCCACTCTGCCACCTGAGCTGATGCTTTCGTATTTTGGTTTGTTTGTTTGTTTTTTCCAGGCTTCCAGTATTGAGAATAAGCAAGACTGGATCAAGCACATTAGAGAGGTGATCCAGGAGAGAACTATTCATCTGAAAGGAGCATTGAAAGAGCCAATCCATATCCCCAAAACGGCTGCGACCACAAAGCAGAAGGGAGGAAGGAGGTGAGCCCAGAGCAGGTGTTTGTGTTGTACAGAAAAGGAGAATTTGGAATCTTGTCCTCTTCCGAACGGTGTCTTGTGACAGCTGTTGGTCTGGTGGTCTACTACCACCATGAAGTCTGAGCTTACCATCAGAATTCCTGACAAGGTTTAAGATTTACCTACTAAGGGGCGGATTTTAAAAGGAGCGCGAATAGCCTACTTTTGTTTGCGCTCCAGGCGCAAACAAAAGTACGCTGGATTTTAGTAGACGCGTATCTGCTAAAAACCTGGATCGGCGCGCGCAAGGCTATGGATTTTGTATAGCCGGCGCGCGCCGAGCCGCACAGCCTACCCCCGTTACCTCCAAGGCCGCTCCAAAATCGGAGCGGCCTCGGAGGGAACTTTCCTTTGCCCTCCCCTCACCTTCCCCTCCCTTCCCCTACCTAACCCACCCACCCGGCCCTGTCTAAACCCCCCCCTTACCTTTGTCGGGGGATTTACGCCTCCCTCCCTACCCGACCTGGGGGCGGGTAGGGAGGGCGCGGCTACGCCCCCGGACCGCCCCGGGCCGTAGCCACGCCCCCGTACCCGCCCCCAAAACGCTGCCGACACGCCCCCGAAACGCCGCGACGACCGGGCCCGCCCCCGACACACGCCCCCGAAACGCCCCCCTCGGAGAACCCCGGGACTTACGCGAGTCCCGGGGCTCTGCGCGCGCCGGTAGGCCTATGTAAAATAGGCTTCCCGGCGCGCAGGGCCCTGCTCGCCTAAATCCGCCCGGTTTTGGGCGGATTTAGGCGAGCAGGGCTCTGAAAATCCGCCCCTAAGTGTCAGAAAGGTTTTGGCACTAACTTGATGTCCACTGATGACTTGGAAACCTAATATGGGTACCAGCCTCCACTGTTATGTGGCGTACATGGTCTTCCACCAACATTTCAGTGCTCAGTGGTAACTAATTTTGGGTTTGTTTTAGAGTTTTGCAGACATTAAATCACTATGACAACGTTTGTGAGAACTGAGATCTTGTGGTGACACAGATATCTATATAATTGATTTTAGAACCCTGAGAATAAAATAAAGTATTAGTAACTATTAGATTGAAAACATTTTTTAAACCAGTGATGGCTGTAAAGTAGTTGCACGTTAAGCACCAAGAGAAAAAAATAAAAATCCTGGTGTGAGTGCTGTCTGAGGTTTTCCCTTTCATCATAAGTAGTGCAGATCCAAATAGAGTTAAAACTTGATGTGGGAGTGCGAACAAGTTTAGCAGTGCTATTGGAATGTTTGATAGAGAATTGAAAAGATGTAGCACATGTAAAAAAAAAAAAATAAATACATATATCATAGTGATTTAATGTCAGCAAAATTATAAAATAAAAAATTAGTTACCAGTGAGTATTTTGGTGAAATTGGAATTTTGACATTTGTATATTGTGGTGAACACCTAGGCTTACCAAGCTCCATAGAGGTGACATGTAAACCTTGGTATTTAGGTTCGATTCATCCAAATTCATAACTTTAAAAAACTATTATGATCAAAAAGTATTGGTAAATAAAAAAAATAATGTATATCCCTTCTAAAATTAAAAAAAAAAAATACTGGCCCAAAGGGTTTATTGATGGCTCCTACATTTCATTATCACTACCCATCATCTGTTTTTGTATATTAGTTCTCCAGCTAGCATTGTTTAGGACTGGAATAGGGGCAGAGTAACCATACAGAGCATGCCCAAATTCTGATGTCATCATGGAGCCAATAGCTGATGACCCCACTTCACAGAAAGATACCTGTATCTTTTACTTTAAAACAAATGTTCAAACTATGATAACGTATTCTTTATTCATATTTCTGGAGTGAAATCATACATTAGGCTTTGTAAGCAGCTTCCCTGTACGTACCAGGATCAGTCCAGGCTCCTGGGTTATGCATCCCTGCCAGCAGATGGAGACAGAAAGTTTAACTGACTCCATCTTCATAATCCCTGGTGCCTTACTGAATAAGGGGTAAAGCTAGCGCGTCCAAATGCCGGCTAACAGTGCGCTCCGTCGGAGCACACTGTACCTTATCGGCCCGATAGTATTTGCACATATTGGATAAACAAAAACATAAGTAGAACACAAAGCAATGTGATTATTTAAATAATGCAATAACAATCATTTACTACTTAAATTAATAAAATAATGAGCATAAAACATAATCCGCTTGCTGATTCCAACAGCTATCGCCATCCTAGTTAACTACATTCTGAAGGGCTGATTATAAAGAAATGCCTTGATTTTCCTATGAAAACATAGATTATCTGTTTCTCATATAAAAAAAGGACCTATTGTGTGTCACTGCTAAATATACCTCCCCCAGCCCAGCACACAAAGTCCAGCTGCTCCAAATGTTCTTAAATCTCGAGCTGGCACATGGGGTAAAAGAATGGATTGAAATTAGGCTGCAGTATCACCTCTAATGGCTTTGAAAGTTAACAGAATTGGTTTAAATTTAACTTGCCATTTAATAGAACTTTCATATTGCTTATGTAAATAAACAAACGCTAATCATGCTCACAAGTCATCATGAGGTTGGCTCCTTGCCTCCCTCCCATATTCCATTGTATATAGTAATTTATCTTCGTTCTCCCCCTCTTTTTTTTCCTTCTCCCAGTTAAGGCATCCTTGTTATAATGTAACTTTATGCTCCTTTAAATTGTCACTTGTTGATTGGTTGGCTATAGTTCTGCTTAGTTCAATGTAAACCGAGTTGATTTGATTTGTATCAAGAAAGTCGGTACATAAAAGCCTTAAATAAATAAATAATAGGGAGCCATTGCAGTTTCCTGAGAACCGAGGAAACATGGTCCCGATGCCCACTGCCAGAGATAGTAATCTGTCTGTTTTGGGTCAAGGAGGAATAGCCTGGTTGTATGAGCAGCAAGCGATAAACCAGGGTTCAAATTCCACTGCCAATCCTTGTGACCTTGGGCATGTCACGTGCCTCAGGTACAAACTTAGATTGTAAGCCCTCTGGGGATAGGGAAATACCTACACTACCTAAACGAAATCCACTTTGAAGTGCCTAAATGCGGAATTATTAAAAAAGAAAAAGAAAGACCAAGATACAATAAATTACAATAATCAGTGCCCGGCATCATTAGAAACTGCACAATTGTCTTAAAATCTGTAAGCGGTAGAAATGGCTTTAGTCTGCGGACAGGTGTTAATTTAAAGAAGGTTGTGCAGGTACACACAGGAGACAGTCCCTGCTCTCTCGACAAACACACATGATAAATAAAAATCAATGGTAAGCGTATTTATTGTCGAAATGTGGTTAGAAGCTAAAAGCAGTTTCAGGAAGGTGAGTTTTGAAACTGAATTTCAGTACAGCCAGAGAAGGAACATAAGAAACTGACAGTATGGTTCAAAAGTTCAACCTATGCTACAAGCTCTGGAGCCAGCAAGTGTCAGGAGAATGAGAGAGAGACATAATAAAACTGACAAAATAATAATAGAATCATACAATGATGGGGCTGAAAGAACCTCAAGTGATCTTTTAGTCCAACCCTTGCTTCAAGACAGAGTCCCACTATATCTAAGCTATCCCAGATAATTGTCTGACCTACCCTAAAAAGAAATGTCTACAGATTGGCTATACGTTTCAAGCATCATTTTTTTTGTTTTGGTTTTGTGTGCTGGAAGATGATTTAGGCCTGCAGAACACGTTACTATTCTCTCACAGGGGAATGGATGTGTGTATCTTGTTGTACTGCTCTTCACTCAGAGCTGACTGATTTGATTCTGTTAAAAGTCATCTCTTCCTCAAAGTTCACAAGGCTGACTTACATCGAGTGTGAACCTGTGTAGTAGTGACTACAGAACTGAATTTGTTGTTTATTGATCAGCAGGTGTTAAGCTGGACAGTCGAGTGGTTGCCATCCAGCATGAGGTGTTTTTCATAAACCTCTTCCAGCCCTTTTTCCTTCACTGCATTTATAGAAGGTATTCACTCATTCCTTTTGAGCCAGAGTCAAGGTTTTATGATGATACAAAATCTTATTGGTAGATACAGCTTAGCGCCACCGTTTGCATTCAGAGCTTCAGTCTGAGCACTGGGACCAGCAAGTGCTGCCTTCTAGCCACTTATGACCATGTTGCCCATTTGCTTTGCAGAGATGGGGAGGACCTGGACAGTCAAGGAGATGGCAGTAGTCAACCCGACACTATTTCCATTGCATCAAGGACCTCTCAGAACACGCTAGACAGCGATAAGGTAAGCTGGGAGTTCTTTGTTCTTGTATGCCTGCAATACAGAGGCCTGCTGTCCCAGAGGAAGACCCCATTCTGTATCAGCACAAAAGGTGGAGGATCTAAGTGTCAGCTGTGTTATCTTAGCCAGTGTTTTATCTAGTCCCATTCTCTATTCCTTCAGTTCCCCCCTGCAAGAATCATCCTATGTAGTGTATGGTTTCAAATTAAAATTGAAAACCTTTTCAGTGAAGGGAGTGAGGGAGCGAGGCACAGTTTTAGGGGGAAGGGGGCTGTAAAGCTGACTTAATACTGATCACCAGATTTTATGTGACACAGGAACAATCCCTGCTAACCAGGGCCAGCTCTGTTGTGCATCTCTCCAGTGCTTCCACATGCAGTGTTCTGGCTGAACTAAGAGGCCGTCAGTACAGCTGCTGGATTTGTTTTACTTTTATGAAGGGAACATATGGCTTGAAAAATGTTTTCCCTTCCAAGCACACTGAAATAAGGTGCCATAGGATGATATAAATGGCCTCAAGGCTATTTATTTTATTATGGGTTGTGGGGGGAGGGGGGTGGATGATGAAATTGGAGTTTATTTTTTGAAAAAATGTATCTCCCACTCCATCTGTGGCTTTTGGCAGGTAACTTGAATACATAAATAAAAGCACAAAATAAAACAAACTGAGTGAGTAAATAGACCTTAATGATATTCCTGTTCATACCCGGATCGGTCCAGACTCATGGGATTATGCCTCGCTTCCAGCAGATGGAGACAGAGAAATTTGCATTGACATATAACCCGCAGTGCCACCCTGCAGTGCCTCAGTATTTCTCAGTCTCCAGCAGATGGTACAGGTGCAATCCCTGCAGACTGAAAAAAAAATGGAAGAGAGAGAGAGAAGAAAGATTCTTGTTATTGTCCATCCCGGGAGGTTGCTAGGCCCTGGTGGGGCTATCCCTCTTGGTGTTGAGGGGAACAATCAGGGGGTTGGGGACCTTTAACTTGGCTTTTTGCCGCCAGGGGGTGAACATCTAGTGGGGTCAGTTCCCTCCTCTCCCCCCCCCCCCCCCCCCAGGAGAACAGGTGGAATCCCTTTCTGTTGTTTTCTTTCCTTCCTCTGTCTGAATAAAGTTTAAAAAAAAAAAAAGGATGGAGAAGAAGTGAAGCAAGGTTTTTAGCAGCCGGGAAGGCTGTGTTTGAAACTTGCAGGGCTGCCTGGAGGTGAGTTCCCAGGCGGCAGTGCTGTTTGACTGCTCTGTGCGGCAGGGCTGCTTTTGCCATGTGGTCAGGCCTTGTTGCAGGCGGCGCAGCATTGCTCAGTTTGATGGCACATGGCAGTGCGTGCCGCTCGTGTGGTGATGCAAGCAGTTGTCCCATGCTGGGCTGTGCTCCTGTTGCCTCTGGTGAAGAGGGCAGGTCAGGGCCAGCAGATGCTGTGCCAGCGTGGCAGCCAAAGCAGCAGGCAGGCACTGGAGCGCCTTTGAAGTTGGCCACTCCTCCCCCACGGGCGCAAGAAAGGCAGCCATGTTGTCGGGAGCTGAAGGCTTGCCAGGGATGTTTTGGGGGAGGGGGGGGGTGAAGATCTTCCCTCCCCCCCATTGTCTCCAAAGGGGCAGGGTTCTGTTCACCATAGAGAGGTCAATTCTAACACCAAGGGAGGCTGTCCCAGACATGGGGTGGAAGCTTCTCCGTTTTCGTCAGAGTTCGTCCTCCTTATGAACGAGGCATGTTTGGCGTGTAAGTCGGCTGGTAGGCTCTCGGAGAGGCCTGGTGGTCCTCGACCGGGCAAAAGACCTGGAGGGTCCTGGAGTCCCGTTCCGCAGAAAGTGCCCAGGGTCCTCAGGATGAAGACAGTTCCGGGCAGTCCGAATATCAACTCTGACAATTCAGAGGGCAGAGCACCGCAGGTTTCTGCTTTCCTGGATACAACTATGCCTGACAAGGATCCAGCTGTGCCTGATAATAGTCCGGATGGTCCGGATCCTGATGGAAGTTTGAACCAGGTGCTGGTTGCGAAAGGGGAGAACCCAAAGGTGGTGCATCTTTTCCGGAAGGAAGAGTTGTGGCCCTTGATCCTTCATGTTCTTGAGGAACTGCAGATCAAGGTTCCTCAGGAGGAGTCAGATCAGGAGGGAGTGGACCCAGTCATGGATTACCTGAGGGGTCCAGTGAAGGCGTTCCCTTTTAATAAGTCTGTGAAAAAGCAGGTGGTCAAGGAATGGGACAGTCCAGAGAGAGGCCTGAAGGTGGGCTGGCAATGGCAAAGTTGTATCCATTGCCTGAGGACACGCTCGAGTTGTTGGCACTCCCTAAGGTGGTAGATACATCTGTGTCTGCAGTCACTAAGAAGACCACCATCCCTGTGGCTGGTTCAGTGGCGCTGAAGGATATGTAGGACAGGAAGTTGGAGATACACCTCGAAGATATTTGAGGTGTCTGCGCTTGGTATTTGTGCTGCTGTGTGAAGAAGTTTCATGCAGGGGGCTAGTTTGTGCTAGGTACAGCAACTGCAGGCTGCTAGAATGCTATCTCCATCCAAGGCTAAGCAGGCAGACTGTTTGGAGTTGGCAGCAGCTTATGTTTCGGGATGGCCCTGTATGACTTCATCAGAACTTCGTCGAGGATTATGATGTCTGTGGTGTCGGCCAGGAGGCTCATTTGGTTGAGGAACTGGTTGGCAAATGTTTGGTCTGAGTCTCAGTTGGGAGCCTTACCATTCAAGGAGAAGCTTCTGTTTGGAGAAGTTTTAGAGGTTGCTCGTGAAGCGTCTTGGAGAGACCAAAGGGCATAGGTTTCCAGAGGGTAAGCCAAAAGTAAACAGAGGTTCCTTTGCCGGGCGTTCCCGGTTTTGGTCGAATAGACGGTTTCATCTGAGTAGGCCGTCGGCAGAAGCACAGAGGCAAGGCACTGGGAGGCAACAATCCCGGAATCAGCCCTTTCAAGGGGGCAGAAAATCAGGCAGAGAGGGCCAGGGTTCTGGCGGAGCAAAGTCCTCCCAATGAAGCAACGTCGGTCCACTCCTCTCTTCCTCATGTTGGAGGATGTCTGACTCTGTTTAAAAAGGAGTGGACCAAAATCACAACAGACCAGTGGGTCCTCAGTGTGATGACAGCTATGCATTAGAATTCTCTCCCCCACTGTGGGACTTGTTTATGGTTTCCCCCCTGTGCTCCTTGCTGCAAGAGAAAGGTTGTCCAAGAAACCGTTGAACGATTTCAAGAATTGACAGCTGTAGTTCCCATTCTTATGTGGGAACAAAGGATGAGAAGGTATGCCATTTATTTCTGTTGCGACCGTCGGTCTTCGACGGCTTCGCCCCGCCTACTTCTCACTACATGCGGCTTCACCCTGCCTACCTCTGACTAATGGCCTCCGCGGTGTCTGTCTACCATCCTCTCCGGCGTCCCCGGACCGGCTTTGGTGCTGCCTCATGCCATACTCTTCCAAGGTACCTAGGGCGCGCGCGTGTGTGCACGCCGCCCTCATCTTTATTCTCACGTTGGCGCGAACCTCAGGGGCGTCCCCCTGATATGACATCACGACGCTTGGATATTTAAGCCTACTGCATTTGCTAGCTCATCGAGTTAGCAACGGTATTGCTACGGATGGGATTTGCTCTCCGTACCGAAGCTACTCTGCCACTCCAGCGCTTCTGGAACTCTTTCGCCCCTCGGGGTTACTACGGGGTACCCGCTCCTCGGGGGCCTCTTCTATCTCTTACAGGTACTATCAGGAACCGGTACTCGCTCCTCGAGGGCCCATGTTCCCTGAGTCGCTGCCTGTATCACCAACCCTCCTACTTGGAAGACTTCACCTACAGCTTTCCATCTGTGAGTACAGCTACCATCTATTCCACAGTACTGTTTTGCTGGAACCAGGTACTCTCTCCTCGAGGTCCTGCCCTCTGCTCCAGTGCCAGACCTCTCATCTAGTGGAATCTCTGTTACTGCTATGTGAGTACATTACAGCTGAGTCTCTATACTCTAAGGGATCAGGTACTCGCTCCTCGAGGGCCTACTCTCCCTGTCTCAGAGCTTCTCCTATCTCTATCTGGGACTCTGTATGCTTCTCATTGTGTACTCCTAACTCTGTCTCTTTCCACTACAGCACAGCCTTGCAGAGGATTCGCTGTTCCAGCGTTCTGTGGGAGATGTGCCCAGCCGGGCTCTACATCTACTACTCACTACTGCCACCTCTGGTGGTTCACAAGACTGTTTAATAAAAGATTCAAATCTGTGTTTGTGTGTCCAGAGTCTAGCCTGACATCGTGGTCCCTCACGGGACTGCCCCTCCATGGGCGTGGTCAGCTGCCACAGTGTCCAAGGATCCACCCAAACACCATTAACCATAACAATTTCATGGTCCCGAAGAAGGTCCCGTCCAATTTTGGATTTGATGAAGATGAATGTGGTTCTCAGGGTTCCTCGCTTCTGAATGGAGTCTGCAAAGAAGAGTTCCTGGCTTCTCTAAACTTGACTGAGGTATATCTGCACATTCCAGTCCACCCAGATCACCAGTGGTTTCAGCGCTTCATGGTCCTCAGGAAACGTTTTCAGTTTAGTGCCCTTCCATATGGTCTGGCAACTGTGCCACGAATATTTACCAAGGTAATGATGGTTGTGACAGTGACACTCAGGAATAAAGGCATCTTGGTTCATCCATATCTGGATGACTGGCTCATTCAGGCAAGTTGGAAGCTCTTGATGCTCAAGCGGTAACTCGGGTCTTGGAGAAAGGTGCAGTTTCTGGGCTAGGTGGTGAATTTGGCAGTCATCTCACCTTTTCTCCGGTCCTAGAGTTCTTGGGAGTGTGTTTCAACATCAGGGTAGGGAAGATTTCTTTACGGAGGGTTGTATTCTCAAGCTGCAGAAGCAGGTGTGCAGGTTGTTGGATGCAGTGATTCCCAGAGTCTGGGATTTCCTTCAAGTGTTGGGCTTTATGGCCTAGACGTTGGAGCTGGTCCCTTGGGCCTTTTTGCATATGAGGCCTCTACAGTGATCCCTCCTTTCACATTAGGATCCTTTGTCGGAGCAATTTCACTTTCCACTGTTGCTCGAGGAACCTGCCAGGTCCAGTCTCTCATGGTGACTTAGGAGCATGTAAGGTGCGGAGTGGACTTTGGAGGTTCTAGACTGGGTGGTAGTTACCACCGTTGCGTCTCTCCAGCGGGGGGGGGGGGGGCATCTAAGATGCGCATGCGTGCATATATGTTCATATGTTATAAAATGGCCGCATCCCTGGGTGTGAGCTGGCAAATGCAGGCACATATGTGCCTTACACATCTGTTTCAAAGTTACTGTCTTAATGTGGAGAAGTGCAAAGTGTTACATGTGAGAAAAAATATCCTCAACTATGAGGTCAATATTCAGACATAGGCAGGCAAGACTTGTCCAGCTAACTTAGTGGGATATTCAGTCTTGTGACCTTACTGCTGAATATATCTGGGTAAGTTTAAACCAGGGAAGCCAGGGTTCATAAGAACATGCCATGCTGGGTCAGACTAATGGTCCATCAAGCCCAGCATCCTGTTTCCAACATAGGGCAAATCAGGCCACAAGAACCTACAATTACCCAAACACTAAGAAGATCCCATGCTACTGATGCAATTAATAGCAGTGGCTATTCCCTAAGTAAACTTGATTAGTAGCCGTTAATGGACTTCTCCTCCAAGAACTTATCCAAACCTTTTTTGAACCCAGCTACACTAACTGCACTAACCACATCCTCTGGCAACAATTCCAGAGCTTTATTGTGCGTTGAGTGAAAAAGAATTTTCTCCGATTAGTCTTAAATGTGCTACTTGCTAACTTCATGGAATGCCCCCTAGTCCTTCTATTTTTCGAAAGTGTAAATAACCGAGTCACATCTACTCGTTCAAGACCTCTCATGATCTTAAAGACCTCTATGATATCCCCCCTCAGCCGTCTCTTCTCCAAACTGAACATCCCTAACCTCTTCAGCCTTTGCTCATAGGGGAGTTGTTCCATCCCCTTTATCATTTTTGTTTGCCCTTCTCTGTATCTTCTCCATCGCAACTATATCTTTTTTGAGATGTGGCGACCAAAATTGTACACAGTATTCAAAGTGCGGTCTCACCATGGAGCGATATAGAGGCATTAGGACATTTTCTGTTTTATTAACCATTCCCTTCCTAATAATTCCTAACATTCTGTTTGCTTTTTTGACTGCTGTACCACACTGAGCCGACGATTTTAAAGTATTATCTACTATGATGCCTAGATCTTTTTCCTGGGTGGTAGCTCCTAATATGGAACTTAACATTGTGTAACTACAGCAAGGGTAATTTTTCCCTATATGCAGCACCTTGCACTTGTCCACATTAAATTTCATCTGCCATTTGGATGCCCAATCTTCCAGTCTTGCAAGGTCCTCCTGTAATGTATCACAGTCTGCTTGTGATTTAACTACTCTGAATAATTTTGTAACATCCGCAAATTTGATAACCTCACTCGTCGTATTCCTTTCCAGATCATTGATATATATATTGAACCCCAAGAACGCAACATGCAGCCACACTTCATTTACCCTCTCACAAAACTACCAGACTTGACACAACCAGAAAACGTGCCTTTGCCATAGCTGGCCCCTCCTGCTGGAACAGTTTGCCACCTGATCTGCGTCAGGAATTATGCCCAAAAAAATTCAAACAGAAACTCAAAACATGGTTATTCCTAAAAGCCTTCACATAACGTACCCAACATCTTATCCATCTAGTCCCTTCATACATTTCCCTGAGACTAATCTTATGTAATTATGTAAATATGCTTTTTTCTTCTGAATTACCAAATTTTCGCCTTTTTTAATACCTTTTTGTCGCCTAGTAATCTATTGTACTTAATTTAACCCCTGTATTAATTTAATGTAATTATCTCATTTCTACTACCTCATTTTCTCCCCCCTCACCCCTTCCCTGTTTGCATTGCCATGTATCATTTCTTCCTTTGCTCTAACTTAGCATTGTTATAATCACCTAATGTTCTTTTCTTAAGTTGAATATTAATTGTAAAGCACTGCCGCTAATCTCTATCTGTTCTAGCGCTGCTGCTAAAATATCGTTGAATGTGAACCGACATGATGTTACTAAACGAATGACGGTATATAAAGAACCTCAAATAAATAAATAAATATTGAAAAGCATCGGTCCAAGTACAGATCCCTGAGGCACTCCACTGTTTACCCTTTTCCACTGAGAAAATTGACCATTTAATCCTACTCTCTGATTCCTGTTTTTTAACCAGTTTGTAATCCACAAAAGGACATCGCCTCCTATCCCATGACTTTTTAGTTTTCGTAGAAGCCTCTCATGAGGGACTTTGTCAAACGCCTTCTGAAAATCCAAATACACTACATCTACCGGTTCACCTTTATCCTCATGTTTATTAACCCCTTCAAAAAAATGAAGATTTGTTAGGCAAGACTTCCCTTGGGTAAATCCATGTTGACTGTGTTCCATTAAACCATGTCTTTCTATACGATTTTGATCTTGAGAATAGTTTCCACTATTTTTCCCGGCACTGAAGTCAGGCTCACTAGTCTATAGTTACCCGGATCACCCCTGGAGCCTTTTTTAAATATTGGGGTTACATTGGCCCCTCTAGTATTCAGGTACAATGGATGATTTTAATGATAAGTTACAAATTTTAACTAATAGATCAGAAATTTCATTTTTTAGTTCCTTCAGTAGCCTAGGATGCATACCATCCGGTCCAGGTGATTTGCTACTCTTTAGTTTGTCAATCTGGCCGACTACATCTTCCAGGTTCACAGTGATTTCGTTCAGTTCGTCTGACTCATCACCCCTGAAAACCATCTCTGGAACTGGTATCTCCCCAACATCCTCATTAGTAAACACAGAAGCAAAGAATTAATTTAGTCTTTCTGCAATGACCTTATCTTCTCTAAGAGCCCCTTTAACCCTTCGGTTATCTAATGGTCCAACCGACTCCCTCACAGGTTTCTTGCTTCGGATACATTTTAAAAAAGTTTTTATTATGAGTTTTTGCCTCTATGGCCAACTTCATTTCAAATTCTCTCTTCGCCTGTCTTATCAATGTTTTACATTTAACTTGACAATGCTTATGTTTTATCCCATTTTCTTCAGATGGATCCTTCTTCCAATTTTTGAAGGATTTTTTTTGGCTAAAATAGCCTCTTTCACCTCACCTTTTAACCATGACGGTAGTCATTTTGCCTTCCTTCCACCTTTCTTAATGTGTGGAATACATATGGACTGCGCCTCTAGGATTGTATTTTTAAACAATGTCCAAGCCTGTTGAACACTTTTAACCTTTGCAGTTGCATCTTTCAGTTATTTCTAACTATTTTCCTCATTTTATCAAAGTTTCCCTTTTGAAAGTTTAGTGTTAGAGCTGCAGATTTACTTATTGTCCCCCTTCCAGTTATTAGTTTAAATTTGATCATGTTATGATCACTGTTGCCAAGTGGCAGTTACCTCTCTCACCAAATCTGCATTCAGATCCCACTGCTGCTCCTTGTGACTTTGGGCAAGTCACTTCACCCTCCATTGAATCAGGTTCAAACTTAGATTGTAAACCCTCTGGGGAAAGGGAAATACCTACAGTACCTGAATGTAATCCACTTTGAAGTGCCGAAAAGCAGAATATAAATAATTAAATCTAAGTGTAAAGGTTTGCCAGATGAGATAACTGGCTCTCTTTAGGCCAGCTCAATAGCAGGTCTAAAGTTAGTGGGATACCTTAGCCAGCTAAATTAGCCTTCCTTCCTTAGAGGAAAGGAAATCATCAGATAAGAAGTAATTTCCCCTTGTTTCACTCCAGATAATTATCTCAAGGGGTAGGGAAGAGAAAGAAAGAGAATAAACTAAATTAAGAAAAAAAAGAGAGTGACTGGAGGTGTGAGTGTTGTGTGGACTTTAATTTTTAACTTGTTCACGATTTAGCGCAAGAGTTAGGAAAAGAAGTTGGAGCCTTTTCTGCCCCATGATACTGACATTTGGGATTGTATGGAAGTACAAGAACCATTGCTCTGCTTTTTTGTGATCCCTTTCCATTAAAGGATCACCTCTGACTGTCCATGCCTATCCAGGAGCTCCAGCCTGCCTTGCACATCTGGGGGGGGGGGAGATTCAGACCCAAACAGCAGACAGACAAACAAAACAAAAGCCTCCTGGAGAAGAGCAGGACAGAGCCCTTGAGAGAGCTTGGCAGGCTCAGCCTTCAGAAGTGGTGAGAGCGGGCTGTTGGGAGCTTTCCCTCCTCCCATCCACTTAGGTTTCCTGCACAGTAAATTGGTAGAAGGCCCATGCGCCAGCGACAGACAGGCCGTACTTCAGAGTGCCTTTCATGACTATCCCTCCTCCTGCCCATAAAACAGCAGATGAAAACGAAGGAGAACCAGTTAGGAGAGCGCAGCACCGGCCCATGTGTGCTTCCCTGGAGATTGTCATTTACCCTGCCAAATCGCCTGCTTTTCCTTAGGCTTCTCCGTCCCTTTCCTCCCCTAATCTTTTCCTAACCTCGACAAATAACTTAAACCAGAGGCTTACGTTATTTGTAAGATTATAACCTCATTGTTATGTCATGGTGATAAATTATGTGCCGTAGCATTGGGTGACTGGACTTAAGCCACACAAAACAGTAAGACAGATGTGAAGAGGGATGGATTTGCTTTTTGTGTTGGATAGCTAGTTGCCCGTTTTCCCCAGCAAATTTTGTCCAGCTGGTAGGATGAACATATGTTTTTTGTAATTTTTTTTTTTTTTGCTCCGCACTGGATGTAGAGTAAAAGAGAAAACAAAATAAAGGCCCAGTATCACAGGAGAACTACATACAAGTGACTGGCAACCTTCACAAGAACCCAAAATATATTTGTACAAATGCCTACTGACAAGGTACAATTCGTAGTTACTTGAAAAAGCAAAGTCGCTGCTTAGCATCTGCAGATCCATCTTCAGACCCCCTTGAAACGCCAGGTATTTAAGCACTACAGGTGAGGTTTCATCCTGGATACTGGCTTACAAGATGAAAGGCTTGGTGCCTACTGCCTAGGAAAAAAAGGCCCAACTGCTGATGAAACTGAACAAAACTTCACAGGCTGTCGGGGAAGTTAAGAAGAATTGAAACTGAATGTTTTAAACAAACTGCGCCTGTATTTCATTGCGCTACCTAGTGATAAAGGGAACAGTGCCATGTCTCCACTGTACCAAGCATGTTGTGGCAGCCACGCCATTTCATCAACAATTATTTTATTTCTGTTATTTTCTTGGGAAAAGGATAAAGAATGTTCCTTTTTTTTTTTTTGGCCCTAGTGTCTTGTTTCTTCCTGTGAGCTTTTGTCTCAGTCTCATGTGTGTCGTATTTTTTTTTACGTCTGGTAGTCCTGCCATATTCGCGTTGTTCCCATGACGTCTGTCCTTTGAGACTCATTCAGGGTGGGTCGCTGGGCGCGCCAGAAAATAAAGCCGCCCCCAAACCGGAAGTGCAGTTGGTCTTTAAAGGTACTTGAATCTTTGGGAAATGGTGTATTCAACAGCATCAGGGGGGGGAATGAGGGAGAAAGGACCCAAGCCATGGCACCTCAGTGGCACCCAGAGGCCATCGTCAGGGCATCCGAGGTAACAGAGGCCCTGCTGGCTGTGGTCCCTGCTGCAGTAACAGGGCTGGGACAGAGGGGGCAAGGAAAAGATTTAAAATAATACACTGAAAAAAAATACTGAAATAGTTTCTGTGAACTTTACACTGATTTCTGATACATGAAGTCCTTAATTTGGGGGATTTCAATTTGCCTCTGTAAGTTTGAATAGATTCTAAACTTGTTAGTAATTGTGAATTGCTTTTTTAGATACTGTAAAGAATCTTAGCAAATTTGTTCCAGATCTTCAGAAAATCCGAAGTAGGTCTCATTGGATATTTTCGATCCTCTCTGGGGGCTTTCCCTGGCAGATCTGGTGAAGATGTGATATTTTTTTTTTCTCCGTACAAACTTGAATTGGGCTGACGTCATCCGATTCGAGTTTGATCTCAGATTGTTCTGACATCACTGTTGGTCATTGCTAATAGTCATTTCCCGCTAATGTAATGGCTTGAAATGGTAAACATGCTTTAGGAAAGATTTCAAATTGGCTGATCCTTTTTAAATCTTGATTCCCCACCGCCACCACCCCCACTGCTGCTACTTCCTGAGATCAGCTCTCGCCCACACGGCACAGTTGGTGGAGCCGTTTCAGAAAGGCTAAAAACACGGACAAACAATAGACGAGACATGCCAGGAGAGGGAGCGACTTTATTTGACAAAGCGCAAGTCTCCCCAAATCTATGTCATGTGTTGTGCTGTGTGCTGCTGATGTTGGGTAATTCACTTCAGTTTGTCAGACCTGTAATAATGACTTAGTAGCATCAGAGCTCAAAGGGTCCGCCTACACTTCAGCACTGACACACGCACGCACAAGCGCTGCTTTAACTGCCTGGCATTCCAAGGAAATAATATTAAATCATGCCTAACAAGTTCATTTCTTGACATCAGGTTCTCATAGTTTGGACGTGCACATGTTAAAAGAAAGTCTTTCACTGTCCCCTCTCCTCTCCCATCCCCTTATACACACATCTTTAAAAGTCCTGGCAGCCTCTTCAAATCCCATGCTGGGGACAAGTGTGTGTGTAATATGCATGGTTTTTGTTTTTTTTACCTCTTCCTCCCAGGAATAGGTGCATGTGCGCACTCAGATGTGAGAAGGGATTTTGCTTGGGGGGGGAGAGAGATCTAAAAATCAGAAAATGCAAAAATAGTTTGTAGAAAATGAAAAAAAAACGGACTAGTAATTTTGACAACCTGGAAAATAATAAGAAATAACCTAATAGTAATAAATCAGCATCGGGAAGACTACGTTTTCCTGCTGCATATCTGGAATCATTTCCATACCAAGCAGTAGGGAATTTCCAGGCTAGTTGTTTGGGAAGATTCATTTTTTTTATTGTGATTAAGATGGAAGAAAGTGGGGAGAGGGGTTGGTGGATTTAATAAAACCATGCAGAGGCAAGATAAAATGCATTAAGCATGACTATCCAGGAGTCTGGAAATTGCTAGAGGAATTGAAGAAAATAAGGATGGGTAACCCATTTTCTGTGTCCAGGAGATCTGAGATCTAGATTAGCCTGCAGCCTGTTGCCTGAAATAGGGAGCTGTGTCCGGTTGGTCTCAGACTCCCAGGTTTCACCATTATGGGCCTTGTGTAAAATTCAGAACAATATGTGATGTATTGCAAAGATTTAGTACTGGAAATGTGATGCTTCAAGTTAAAGCATAATGTAGAAATTACTGTCCTGTGCTGTACTTTTTATTATTCTTGGTGAATGACCATGTCAGCACTTTATCTTGAAACCCAAGTGACCAGGTGATGGAGCACAGAGGTTTGCTCCCACACCTGGACATTGCAGCCTGTCTGTGGCCTCTTCTTGTCATTCCACTGCAGCCACAAAGCTACAGGGGAATGACTGGAGAAAAATCTGAAACGAAAATATGAATGAAATTACATTACAGCAGCTTAGCATTTAAGGTTAATTAAATCAGAGTTCCTAATTAGCTGGCTTGACTGTAAAGAAAAACAAATCTTGTGACATGCAGTTAACCAGGAATCCGTGATTTCAAGCCTTCGAGCTGATTCATTTTGCCTTTACTTTGAAATGTGGCGCAGCCTCACTGATGAGAGGGCGGAAAACAATGGAAGAGTGCAGCTGAGGACTAACCCGAGCCACAGTGTTCTAGCAAGCCATGGAGGAGCCTTGTGTTGTCTCCTAGCAGGGTGGGAATTCTTGAAGAGCATTTGGAGTGCTCCTACTAACATATCCTGGAGTCAAGACAAATATAATAGAGTTTTAATGCCAGTTCTCAGACATTGTCCAGCATATACAGATGGTTTCAATTGTTTTTGGCCTTGTCTGAGGAGAGCAATAAAATGAGCCAGCAAGAACTGTGCTGTATTACTTTTTTGTGCATGGTGTGTGGGGTGGTGACTTTGAATTGATTTAAAGTTAGTAAAACTCCTTGAGAAGTGGTTAGAGGTTGTGGTAGGAGGGAGGGAAGGGATGGTTGTAGGTGTGTTGGCTGTCTGATTTCACTTTCTTGAGTGAGAAGGTAATTATGTTTTCAAGCTGTATTCCACATACCGGAGACCCGGAGCTGTCCTGAGAGACTAAGTAGGAGTTCAGATGATGAATTTTTTTGGCCAGTGTTTGGGGTGGAGGTAGATGGGAGGAAGGGGAAAATGAAGGGTTGCCTGATTTATTTTCCTGTAATTATGAGAAACACAAGGTCTGCTCTCAAAAAAAAAAAAAAAAAATGTAAAAGCAAGTAAAAGATATAGTTGGCCAGATCAGAGGCTGCTGGTCGTGGGAAAGATTGTGGTTGCTCCAGACTGCTGGTCAGAGGTTATATATATTGTAGTTTGGAGACTTGGATTTGGAGAGACAATTATCAATCAAGGTAGAACTCATTTTATGCTAAATATATGGGAGATGCTTTCAGTTGCTCCTTTGTTGAAAATAATAAATAAAAGCTTGGTCAGAACAAAGCCCTTTGAGCAATAATGAAGACAGAGAGTAATCTGAGCCTCATGTAATTCCATCACAGATTTGTATGGGGTTTTGAAATAGCGATGCCATAGAGCAAAAGTAAACCTTTCCCTTTTATTTTGTCTTCAAGATTATGCTCTCGCTTTCTGATTGCTACATACTCCATTCTTAAGTTTGTGTGTCTATATGTGTGTGTATGCACACAAGATTGTGATGTAGGCTTAATTTACCTCAGCATGCCTGGTGGCAAGTTAACCATTTAGCAAGGTCCCGGGGATCTAGGAGTCCAGATGTGTAGGCTATAGTCTCACTAGTTTTGATAGCTGTTCAGATTATTGTAAAACTTGGTAGCAAGACACAAAGGAGGGGGATTGCTGGGTGTTGGATTAAATATGAGATCTCGTGTGTGCATATACCCAGGATGGTAAAGAACCAAAGAGTAAAACAAAACTGACTTGGATAAGGAGCAGTATCTCACAAGTGATCAAGCTTCTACAATTGGCAGCTTAGATATAGCCTTAGAAAATTTGGACAGGAATAACTGGGCAGACTGGATAAGCCAATTGATTGTCTTCTGCTATCATCTATTACGTTACGTTACTATACATGACATCTTCTGTGATGAGCAGGACCTAAAGCGCAAATGAATTCAAGTCAAAAAGTGGACATAGAGTCCTCAAAAAGAAAAAGTTCTTTTGTAAATTGTTTGGGGGTTTTTTTCAGCTTACGTTAGACAGGAGACTGCTTAGCAGAAATGAATCGCATTTACGATTTTGCTGTCTTCTTTGTGCCCTCTCTTCCAGTTGTCTGGTGGCTGTGAGTTGACGGTGGTCATCCACGATTTTGCGGCATCAAACAGCAACGAGCTAACCATCCGGCGAGGCCAGACAGTGGAAGTCCTGGAGAGGCCCCATGACAAGTCTGACTGGTGTCTGGTACGGACCACCGACCGATCACCCGCAGCCGAGGGACTGGTACCCTGCAGCTCCTTGTGCATCGCCCACTCTAGGAGCAGCATGGAGATGGAGGGCATCTTTAACCACAAAGGTAAGGAAGCGGCTCTCATACCATAAGTGTCCACTTCTTTATTTATTTAACACTTTTATATTCCGAAGTTCGTACGGAACATCAGATTGGTTTACATGCCACCCCCCCAAAAAAAAAAATGCTAAGTGATTGTGGAGAGAAGAGCATCGTTTATCCAGAGGAGCATTGGTCAGGAGCTTCAGCAGATTTGGAATCTCAAATATCAGCAACTTTATTATGGTAATGTGGGGGCATATATTGGCTTTTGCCATAAATGGGCACATAACGTGGGGGATTGGTGAGTTGGAGCATTACTTCAAAATGCAGAGGAAAGGTAGTTCTGTGACTAATTTCCATAACCCCAGGCATTTAAGGTCATGGATGCAAAAGATACTTGCATGTTACTACCAAAAAAGGTGCCAGAAGGAATTGTCTATACTGATTGTTTGCTGGCTGAAGAACTTGATAGTTCTTAACCTGTAAAGCACCCCTGAACATATTTCTTTATTAGTGACAATTATTTAACATGTTTTCCTCTGCACTTAGGCAGGCCAGTCCACACCAGTGGATTTTACATGTCTATAAGCAGATGGAGATGGAGTAAAACTGACTCACTGACATATAGCTCTGCCCTGTCATCAGCCTGCCAGTATACTCTGTCTCTAGCAGAGTGAGCATTCAGTTGCAATGGTGCAAGCGTATCATTTCAGGAAGGTGGTACCCTTGGAGACACTGGACTCTGTGCTTAGATAGATGCAAGCCTCCTGGGTTAGGAGGCTCACTGTCAAAAGTTGGTGGCGCAAGGTCGGTGGAATGTCGAGGAGTGGCAGTAGACCAATCATTTTGAAGCACATGCAATTCAACTGGCATGCTTGCAGTTCGTCAAGTGGCTAGAAGCTCAAGCAGTAAGGATAACGTCGGACAATGCCTTGATATGGTGGCCTACATCAGTCATCAGGGCGGAACCAGAAGCCAACCAGTGTCGGTGGAAGTAGATGCGCTCATGATATGGGTGGAGCAACATCTTCAAGACATATCCACCTCCCACATTGCCGGGAAGGACAATATACAAGCCGATTTCCTCAGCAGACAGGTCTTGGACCCAGGAGAGTGGGAACTGGTGAACGAGGCTTTTCAGCTCATAGTGGAACATTAGGGTCAGCCGTGCCTGGATTTGATGGCAAGTTCCGACAATGCGAAAGTACCATGGTTCTTCAGTTGCAGAAGAGATCCAAGAGCGCTGTGAATCGATGCACTTGTCCAGGTGTGGCCACGGAGCGGGATGTTATATGCCTTTCCATCTTGGTTGATGATCAGCAGGGTGATTCGGAAGATTGCAAGTCAAACCAAGACCAAACTTCTGGTGGCTCCGGCTTGGCCCCAGAGACCGTGGTATGCTTCAGTGGCTACTGGTGGGCAGTCCTGATCTATTGTATCAGGGGCCAATACTGCACAACAATCTGGATCAATTTTATCTTACATTTTGGCCCTTGAGAGGACTCGGTTGCTGAAACTTGGTTATTCCTCGGCAGTGATTTCAACTTTGCTTCGGGCTAGACATCTCTAGCTTCTATTACGGTTTGAAGAGTGTTCAAGAGCTGGTATGGCGTGCAAGGTTCTCACCCTCTTAAAGTTGAAATTCCATTGATATTGGAATTTTTGCAGGAAGGTTTGGTTAAAGGCTTGGCTTTAAACACTGAAGGTGCAGGTAGCAGCTCTTACTTGCTATAGGGGGCAAATCAATGATAGACCCTTGTCTTCCCATCTGGATGTGAGCAGGATCTTGGAGAGTCAAGCATCTTCTTCCTCCCTCATGTCTTCTCAGTGCCTCTTAGGGACCTTAATCTCATATTGCGTTTTTTGGCAGATCCTACATTTCGACCACTGCATGCTCTCTCTGTGCAGCTGCTTACCTTGAAAACATATTTTTCTGATGGCAGTCTGTTCGGCAAGGCAAATTTCCGAGCTAAATGCTCTTTCTTGCCGTGAGGCATTTCTGCAAATGACTCTGGGGATGTAGATCTTAGGATTGTACCTTCCTTTTTTACTGAAAGTGGTTTCAGAGTTTCATTTGAATCGTCTATTTCCCTGCCCACTCTGGACAGCGATAGAGATGAACAGAATTATCATTTGTTGCATGCCTTGGATGTCAAACAACATCTGGTGCAAGGTTACTCGCTCCTTGAGGAAGACTTGATCGTCTGTTTGTACTCCATGGTGGAGGTAAAAAGGGGATCCGGTGACGATAGCCCATTGGGTGAAGGATGTCATCACGCCTGCCTATGTGGATGCGGATATACCATTACCTAGACAGGTCAAGGCGCATTCCACTACAGCTTAGGCAGTCTCGTGGGAAGAGATTCAGTTGTCTCCTGTTGAGATTTGCTGGGCAACGATATGGTCATTCTTGCAAACCTTCTCCAAGCATTACTTCTTGGACGTTAGGGCTCTCAAGAGGAGGCAGCTTTTCCATGTGTGGTGTTGATGGGACCACAGGCAGCCTACCACCCTTTTTGGGAATAGCTTTGGTACATCCCACTGGTGAGGATTGGCCTGCCTGATAATTTCTTTCCTCTAAGGAAGGCAGGCCAATCCACAACCCACTCTGGGATGCCTACTTGCTTTTAGTTTGTCCTTTATATGCAGATGATGCTGAGTGGTTCTTTTATTTATTTAGAAACTTTTCTATACTGTTGCCAAGTTAAATACCATCGCAACAGTTTACATGTAGGCACATATTAATGTAGGTAAAAGTGTACTATAGTACACTCTAACAGGTGCCGTCAAAGATTCAGTTACAATATATCATTAGACATAGTCTTTTAGTGAAGTAGTTCATGATCAATTGTACCAAGGTACTTACACGGGTAGTTTTATCACACCTAGTATTATAGTTATGCTTATTGTGGTGTAGAGTTCATAGACTAATCTATTGTAGAGTTCGAAGTACTGTGTGTCGGTGCCTTTCTGTCTTTTCCTGAATAATTTCTCTCTATTCTCTCATCTCTTTGTAAAATGCTTGTTTAAAAAGCCATGTTTTTAAACTTTTCTTGAATGCCTTGAGATCACTTTGTAGTCTGATCTCTGGAGGCATTGTGTTCCAGATTATGGGTCCTGCTAGTGATAGGGCTCTTTCTCTCACTTGTGTCAGTCTTGCTGTTTTAACTGATGGAATGGTTAGGAGTGCTTTATTTGCTGATCGGAGGTTCCTGTGTGGAGTGTGTACCCGTAATGCTGTGTTCAGCCAATCTGATTTCTCATCATAAATTAGTTTGTGAATGATACATAGAGTTTTGTATTTAATTCTGTGTTCAATTGGTAGCCAATGTAACTCTGCTAGGGTTTCAGTTATATGATCCCTCCTTCTTTTTCCAGTTAGTATTTGAGCTGCTGTGTTCTGAAGTATTTGCAGGGGTCTTAATGTCGTATTAGGTAGTCCTAGCATAAGGGCATTGCAGTAGTCCGTGCTGGAGAAAATTAGTGCCTGTAGAATTGTTCTGAAGTCATTTTGAGTTAGTAGTGGTTTAAGTTTTCTGAGTACCATGAGCTTTGCATAACCTTCCTTTACTTTTAGTGATATGTGTTGTTTCAGATTGATTTCAGGATCTATAATTATTCCCAGGTTTCGTACTTTTCCAGTTAGTTCAATTTTCTGGTTGTCTTTGAGTGTTATTGAGGTTTGACTGATTTCAGAATTTTTTCGTTCTAAGTGTAGAAATTCTGTTTTATCAATATTAATTACAAATTCCATTTGTGTCAGTAGTTGTTTTATAATGCTTAGGTACATGTTGGCTAGGTTTAATGTTTTCTCTAAAGTGTCCTCTATGGGTAGAATTAGTTGGATGTCGTCGGCGTAAATGTAGTGGATAATTCCTAGCCCTGCAAGTAAGTGGCATAATGGCAGCATGTATATGTTAAAAAGGGTCGCTGATCCCTGTGGAACTCCTGTTTTGAGATTAATTTTTTCTGATAATGTGTTGTTGATCTGAACTTGGAAAAACCTGTTTTCTAGATATGAACTGAACCATTTTAATGTTAGACCGTGTAATCCGATTTCCTCCAGTCTATTTAGATTTGTTTGAAGGACTGGTAAGTGAAATAACTAATCCCTAAGATGTTAATTTTTTTGCTGAGCTCAGTGTTTCCCGGTTGGTTGGGAGCATGAGTGGTTGATGGTTAATAGTCATGTTCAAGTACAATCAGTTTGTCTATAGTTTCGCTTTTCTACAGATACTGGTTGGCTGATGTTGGGGCAGGGCTATATATCAGTGATATCAGCAAGTCAATTTTACTCCATCTTCATCTGCTGGTAGGTGTGAATAACCCACTGGTGGGGATTGGCCTGCCTTCCTTAGAGGAAAGAAAATTATTAGGTAAGTAATAATTTCTCTGTTGTCTTTAAACTTAGAATAAGTGACATGAGAATCCAGGGAAGCTTCATGAGATTCCAGCCTTTTATCTTTGCAGTAGGGAACTCCTTTAATGCCTCTCTGATTCTCTTCATTGGTTTTTGGGACAGCTGAGTTATTATTACTGTGGTAGAAGGAGGCAGGCACTGGCTTCTGACCTCATCATTTTGGATTTGTTCCTATTGAGTTTTTTGTTGCAAGATCACAAAATGTATGTGGAAAATTGGCAATTTGAAGTCCATTGCCCAAAAAGTGCAATCAGGACAGAAATAGGGAGCCCCGTGCATGCTAACATTGGTACCAGTGCCCATTACTCACTAGCCTGAGGTTTGCTCACTGTTTTAGAGCTGTGCTCATGTTCTGCGTGTGTGTGTGTGGGTCCCACCATGTTCAAAAGCTTACTGCTGTTGAGAGTTTTGTTGCACATATTCCTTGTAATTATCAACAGCCTTATAATAGTGAATAGCTTTATTTGTCAACTGAGCTTTTTCTAAATGCATTAGTAATGTTGGTAAGTCTTTGAGAAAATCAAAAAAGCCATCAGAGTTCTGACAAACCACAGGTTCAGTCAGTCTGATCTAGCATACCGCACAACAGCAAACCCTCATGGGGAGGGAACACACCGCATTCATGAACTGGACAATTAGTGGATGCAAAAGTGTTCTGTTCAGACATCTTTCTTTCTTCTGGGTGAAAAAGCCTATAAAATAGAAAATAAAATATCTTTGGAAAATGAGATTTAGGAATAAGATAATAAGAAAAGGGTAGAGCCAAAAAGAGGCAAGCTGTTAACTTTTGAAGGTAGTAGGTAGTACTGCTGTTGCAGTAAGGAACACTATGGGATCTTAATTTTTGTTTTTATAGTGTCATTGACTCTTTTTATTCCCATCACTCCCCCTCCCCCAATACATTCTGTTCTGGTAGAGCCTGTATATGGTGTTGCCATTATACAGGCCAACAAAGTACCATACGTGATTCTTAAAGGAATGGGGGAGGGACCCATTTGTTTGCGGTTTTGCCAGTCAAGTCAATCCACAATAAGACCTCTCCAGGTATTACAAAATGCCGTGGCAAGAATCTTAACTGGAAAAAAGAAATGTGACCATATAACTCCAATTTTGTTCCAGCTACATTGGTTACCTCTAAATTACCAAATTCAGTATAAAATTGCATCTATAATACACAGTATAATGTATGGAGAAAAAACAGAATGGTTAAACACAGCACTACATGTTCATATACCTCAAAGAAATCTGAGGCCAGCTAACAAGGGCCTACTGATGATTCCTACCATTAAATCAGCACGACTAAGTGAAATGAGAGAGCGTGCAGTATCAGTAGCAGGACCAAAATTTTGGAACTCGCTCCCTATGCAGTTACGGCTCCAAACTGACAAGAAAAAATTTAAGGCCGAGTTAAAAACTTGGTTGTTTAAATGTGCATACGAGGAAAATCAGGAATAAGCTTTATTGTCACAGTAATGATTTTTATCTTATTTTAACATTCTATTTTTAACATTTTAATTACATTGTCACGTATTTTAATTATTTTTAGATATGTTTTTGAGTTTTATTATTTACCGTAGTCATGTCAAGTATACTGTCTTGTTTTATTTCGGCCTTTTAGGATACCCATCGCTTGTTTAAATTTATTTAATTTTTTAGCACCTAAAATGTAATTTTTATGTTCTTTTTAACTGATTTTTGATGCTACTATATTTAATTTGTTTTGTATTTCTTTTATGTTATCAATTGTAAACCGTTGTGATGGCTTTCCGATGTAACGCTATATAAAAATTATAAACCATAGCCATAAATACATTTTTATAGAATATAAACTTTTGGTTTACTGTGGAAAACCTATAGGAAACTTAGGAAACAGCCAGACCTCCAGTTATGACCTATATTGCCCTGGAGTATCTGAAATGTATTTACAAAGTATAAAGGAGGTGGAAAAATGCTGATCACACTAAACTTTTGGAAGTGAAAACATTTTTTTTCCCTTAGAAATGCTGTAGGGCTAGTTGTGCAGCAATCTAATGAATAATTAGCAACTCTCCCCCCCCCCCCCCCCCCCAAAATATAAGCATTTTTCAACTGCATTCATCTAAAATCTCTGCCCGGTGGGTCCAGGTGAGTCTGGTAGAAAGACTCTCACTTTCCCTTTTCTTTTATGCGGCGTTTTCACCAAACGAAGAAAGGAAAAAGCAGTATAGGGGGAACAGAAATGCAGAGCAGTAACAGGTAGCATCCTCTGGCAGCCATCTTGAACTCCCCCCCCAGTTTTTAGGTCTTTTTTGAAGGATTTTAGGTCTGGCTGTAAAAGTAGCTCTATTGGTAGGGAATTCCATAATTTAGGACCTGCAAGTGATATGGCTATAATTCTGACCTGACTTAGATGTGCTGATTGTCCTGAGGGGATGGTTAGTAGACCCTTATTTGCAGATCTTCATTGTAAAGTATGAAGGCAAATAGCGGCATTCAGCCAATCAATTTGTTCCCCATAAATAATTTTGTGTAAAATGCATAAAAGTTTGTAGTCAATGCGATTCTTAATTGGGAGCCAATGTAGGGATTTTAATATTAGTGTTATATGATTAGATTAGATATGTTAAGATCCTAGCTGCTGCGTTTTGTAAAGGGCGAATTGTGGACAAATGGGAGTCCAAGTAGGAGAGAATTACAGTAGTCTGTGCTCGAAAATATTAATAGTTGTAACCGTTCTAAAATCGGATTGGTATGGTGGAGGTAACTGATATTTAAAATAGTTGATACCATTTAAAGTCTGACTCACTCAGAGTGTTGCTTTGTCAGTAAAAGGGACTTCAGATGGATGGTATGCTTATTTTGCATTTTTAAACCATGCTGATACACAGTAAGCCTACCTGAGCAGAGACGACAGGTCTTGGTCAGGGGCAGACGCCGAATGAATCTGCCCTGAACTCTCCAGTAGCAAGAAGATTTCAGAGCAATTCTTATTTTCCTGGAGGCTGCTGATGTGAAAGGTTAGTGCAAAAGCTTTTACGTGGTGGTTTATTCCCTGCACTTCCTAAACCACCTGGGAGCAGCAGCATTTTCTCCAGCTTGCAACAGCTTTTGCTATGCTCATGGCTATTTTGCGGAACTTGGTAGGCATTGTAGGACTCAAAGGTGAGAAATGAGAAAGGAATGTTGTAGTCTTATTCTGATCACCCTGTTTCTTTTTGCATATAGACTCAGTCCTGTTACATTTTATTTTTCTGAGTTCTCCACCTCACTTTTCCAAAATGTAGCCTTATCCTGTAACCTCTGATCCATTCATTTGCTGCTTGTGTGGTTGTAAAAGCCATTTTAATGTACACAGTCGCGATGCTTTAGGCTTCGGCCTACCTCGACTAGGCAGCAATGCCCGGACATTACACCATGGTTTGCAGGTATTGAGTTGCAATCCCCCTTCTCGTCTTCTAATATAAGCAGCCAATTTCCATGTTGGTTAAAGCAAACAAAAAAAGAAAAAACAAACTCTGCCTTTAGAAACTCATTCAGCGGTATTATCAGCTGGAGTTTCACCGCCATCACATGTGAAACCATGTTCAAGTTAGGAGTCCTTTCCCAGCTGTCTGTCCCTTTGTAGGTCTGTTTGAGAGGTGGGGTGGGTTCTAGGGGAGCTCTTGATGCTATGACCAGTCTAGAAACCAACTCAAGCATGCAGCAGCCCACCAGTATGTTGCAGGCCTCTAACAGCAACAACCTAGCACAGAAGTGGAGTTACAGCATTGGACACTCCAGGGATTTAAAAAGAGCAGTTTATTAAAGCATCTGAGGGCTTAGTCTGAGCTCTTCGTGTTGATCATCTTTCCGCTTCATTTGCTTCCTGGAGAGTTGGTTCTGTTTTATTGCAGCTCTCGGTTTGCTGGACTGTATTGCCAGGATTTTTGCTATTGGCTCACATTCTGCAGCCAGTCTGAACACCCACATTGGATCTTGCGACTGAAGCTGATCCGCACAGCTTCGTTCCCTTTATGTTGCACAGCAGTCCATGTCTTCAGATGAGGGACGGGTCAACTTCTTTGATGGTAATGTGTTTCTGCGGCTCTCCTGCTCTTCCTATGCTCCCTACCTTCTCTGACCAAAGTCAGTTTTCCAGTTGCTCTCTTCTGGACTTGGTTATAATATACTTTTTTCTTTACAAAAAAAAAATGAAAAAAAAAATTTCTGAATTCATTTTATATTTATTGTTTATTACCTTAATTACCTGATGCCATGCAGCCTTTCCCACAGAGACATCACTTTGAAGTAAAACAGCAGCAAGGGCCATGTTAACTGCACCTTCTTCAGCTTCTTGTTAAACTTAGGGAGCATTTGCTGACACTGCGGCTAAACTCATGCAGATGGATTGTTTGCGCCCAGGCAGGGACAATGGAATGTCTTTTTGGGTGGAGGAGGAGGCCATGCCAACCAAGCTTCATCCCCTTCCCCATTCCCTTCCTCTGTCCCCCATCCCACACTAGTCTCTCTTTCTCACCCCCCCCCCCCCACCACCACATGCCATCTCTCTCCTCCTCCTATCCTCTCCTACTCCTGCCTTCACCACCTCACTCTCTCCCCTACCCCTTCCCTTTTTCTTCTCCAGCCCCACCCATCTCTCACTTTCTTGTCCTTTCTTCCCTTCTACAATCCCCCTATCCCCCCCCCCCCACCCAACACGCTGATCAGCAGCAAGAGAAGGAGAGCGGTGGTGCCTCAGGCCCTGTTCTCCTCAGCCTGGCCCAACTGCTGCTTTGAGCCTAATGGCTGTACAGAGTCCCGTGAGGTTCAAAGCAGCAGTCCGACCCAGAGCTGAAGTAAAGGACGCAGACTGATGCACTTCTCCTCCAGCTGCTGCCTGTCTGACCCAGCCCCGGATCTCCTGCAGCGATTCTGCAGGAAGGGTCAGGTTATGGGGCCCTGTGGGCTCAGGAGCATCAATCAGAGCTGTCAATCTAGTCTGGGTTACCACTGGCTGAAAAACGGTCTGGTTTATTTGTTTTGGGAAATATTGTATTGAGTTTATCTGTCAAGTTCTAAGAGACAATAATAGTGAAGCAGCAGTTTCTCACAAAGCTCTCTCTCCGAGAACAGTACATCCAAAATAATTTTTTTTTTTTGACTCTGGAAGTTCCTCCTGTCTCCTTTTAATTCCAGCTCAGTTGGAGCCTGTGCCGGTATTCTGCCTTCATGAGCTTTTGTTCACTACTACCTGAGAATTTTTCTCAACTGTTCAGTCTGGTCAGTGCAGCAGCGGTCCTGAGGCCGGGAACCACTCCCCCCGGTCTCCTCCTGGAATCCTGAGTTATGGGATCTACATCTAACACCTTAAGGTGACCATGACTCCTTCCTCACTCCAGGGGATGTGAAGGTCGCCTCTGCCACACCTCCGGCTAACCTGGGGTGCAGAAGGGACTGATCTGGGAATTGAACCTGGGATCCCACCACATGGCAGTGTGAAGCACTGCAACTGGGCCAGCTCCCCCAAAGTAATTTCTCTACGATTACTAAATTCCTCTAAGAAAACCAAGTCCCTTTAACCTTCCCCCTACTTCATTAAAGAAATATTTGCTTGACTCAATGGGATGTTGCTTGAAAACCCACATTTTTTTCAATACTCATCTCTTAAAGGAGCAGGTCAAATGACTAATAATAATAAAAAAAAAATCAAGAGCATAGTTTCTTCTTGGTCAAGCTAAGGTCTAAGGAACAATTACAATCTAAGCCTCTGCAACAGATTCAAGCAAACGCTAGTCGGAGGTTTGGGGTTGTTTTTACTACAATCTTGACAAATCGTCCTAGTTAAAGAACATAAGAAACATAAGTTGCCATACTGGGTTAGATAGAGGGTCCATCAAGCCCAACATCCTGTTTCCAACAGTGGCCAATCCAGATTATAAGTACCTGGCAAGTAGCCAAGCATTAAATAAAATCCCATGCTACTGATGCTAGTAATAAGCAGTCTTTCAGTGCTGGGAAGACTACAGTACTTCAGACATGCTTGGTCATTGAGAACAGACCATTGGGTGCTAGAAATCGAACACATTTACTAATTAAATCTCCACCAAAAAGCTATTCTCAGGAGACTGAGCATCTCTTTCAGCAGGAGTGGTGATGTCGTCCCTCCTCCTAGCCGACGCAGTAGAGCCAGTTCCGCCACAAAAAAAGAACTCTTGAGATCTATTACAGATATGATGTAACTTGGGGGACTCCAAACAATTGCATGGCTAGAAGTGGGGGCCACAGCTCAAAACGTTTGCTCACCCCTGGGTTAACCCAGTCCCTGTCTGTACCTGAGGCAGTGGAGGGTGAAGTGACTTGCCCAAGGTCACAAGGAGCGGCAGGAGATTTTGGACCCTGGCTTTTCTGGTTCTCAGGCCCCCTGCTCTAACTACTAGGCTGCTCCTCAATCCTGACTGCATTTTCAAAGTCAGGCTAAGGCTTCGGCAGCTCCTTTGGCACATCGTCTCTGGCTTCCAGAGAAGCTATCTGCAAAGCTGCTACTTGGTCTTCCATTCATGCTTTTATGACTCATTATAGCCTAGAAAATGCTTTGCATCAAGACTACAGTTTTGGTTAAGCATTTTTTAAAAGTCTAGTTGATTCCTTCAACTCTACCATAAACAATAATTACAGGTTGCAACAAATAATCATATAACCCCCCCCCCCCCCCCCAGCTTGGGAGTCCCCACTTGTGTGGCATTGTTTTTGCTGCTTGTCCACAGAGATAGCTAAGTTACCCACTTGTAACTGGGGTTCTCTGTAGAAAGGATAAATCAGCCACACAATCCTTCCCACCTCCCCTTAGAGTTGAAGAATTGCTTGCTATAAAGACTGGAGAGTCTCCTGTGCAGGGAGGTTCGCACATGTGCTGATAAACCACCTATGTTTTTCTGAACTCTCAGAGAGTTCTTCCATCTCGGAGCCATCAGATGACATCACCTTTCTTGTGTGGCTGATTTATCCAGCTGTTTATGGAGAGCAGCTCAGCTTTATTTCAGTTCAGTCGCTCTCTCCTCGGGTTTCAGACTCGTCTAACTCAGAGGAGGATGAAGAGTCAGAAGTAATTTATTTGAATCTTCAGTGAGTAATTTGATTAAAGAAATTGCTAGAGCTCCGTATAGCAAAACAGTTTGTAAGAAGGACAATTCCTGAGGTTTTCTGTTCAGAAGGGAAAGTCTTACCTGTACATCTGGCAGTGTAGGCTATGATCACTAAAGAGTGGTTGCAGCTAGGCAGAAATGAAAACTATTCCTAAAACTTTTAACGGCAATACTACAAAATACATGTTAGTTAACTTGTTGATTCCATAATGTCGAGTATAACACGTACTATATATTCATTAAAAATAGAGTTCATGTCCTCAATAGAGCTATTCTATAATCTGCTGGATTTTTCTCCCCACTTGTTTATCCAGGGACATGATTCATTGGGGGTGAAAATATAGGCAATGATTCCAAACATCCTTTAAAGCTCAAAGACAAAGGTGCAAGCCCCATTGCTCTTATCAGCTCAACTTCCATATATTTAGCAGATGAAGCTTACAGTATTATTTCTGTCAGCTAGACCTGTGACTTATCATGTAGCTGCCTGGAGGACTGTTTTGTTAAAATGGTGCTATGCATATTTGGTTTTTTTTTAAAAGTTTATCTTGCAGGAATTCCTTTTGAAGTCAGTCAAATTTGAAGAGCTAGAGAAAATAATCAAAAATCTTCAGACACCAAGAAAGCCTTACTTCCAGAAGAGAAACCTAGATACAATTATCAACCTGAAAAATTTTAATCTAGAGAATTTAAAAGACCACCCATGTTTTTGTCCTTAGGGAAAACTTCCTTGCTGACAGGTCTTTCCAAGGAACAAATTCTAAACCAAAACCTTTTTCATAAGTCCAAAGCAGGAAATAAGCATAGACAGGGACTTAACTACTGTCATTTGGGTTCTTGGATTACACAGGTTTCAAAAATTTGACCCTTTTTGGAAAGAAAATATAGAAACATAGAAATGACGGCAGAAGAAGATCAAACGGCCCATCCAGTCTGCCCAGCAAGCTTTGCACTTTTTTTTTTCTCATACTTCTGTTAGTCTTGGCTCTTAGTAACCTTTTGGTTCTATTTCCCTTCCACTCCCACCATTAGCGCAGAGAGCATTGTTGGAACTGCATCTAAGTGAATATCTAGCTTAATTAGTCAGGGGTAGTAACCGCTGCAATAAGCAAGCTACACCCATGCCTATCAGCTTACCCAGACTATGTAATTCAGTCCTTGTTGGTTGTTGTCTGTATATGGATCCACTTTTCTTCATTCCCCCTGCCGTTGAAGCAGAGAGTTATGTGGATATGCATTGAAAGTGAAGTATCCCTGCCATTGAAGCAGAGAGCTATGTTGGATATGCGTGAAGTATCAGTCTTTGTCCCCTGCCATTGAAGTAGAGAGGTATGCTGGATATGCGTGAAGTATCAGTCTTTCTCCCATGCCATTGAAGCAGAGAGCTATGCTAGATATGTATTGAAAGTGAAGTATCAGGCTTATTTGGTTTGGGGTAGTAACCACCGTAACAAGCAAGCTACTCCCTGCTTTTTTGTGAATGCAAATTCTTTTTTCCACATTTCCTCTTGCCGTTGAAGCTTAGAGCAATGTTGGAGTCGCATTAACCGTGTGTATGTTTATTGAATAAGGGTATTATCTCCAGGCAGTAGCCGTCTTTCCCGCGAGCCACCCACTCTTCATTCACATCCTCTAGACTTTATGGATCCATAGTGTTTATCCCACGCCCCTTTGAAGTCCTTCACAGTTCTGGTCTTCACCACTTCCTCCAGAAGGGCATTCCAGGCATCCACCACTCTCTCCGTGAAGAAATACTTCCTGACATTGGTTCTGAGTCTTCCTCCCTGGAGTTTCACATCGTGACCCCTGATTCTGCTGACTTTGGATCATTAAAACCTTTCAAGTATCTGAATGTCTGTATCATATCACCTCTGCTCCTCCTTTCCTCCAGGGTGTACATATTTAGATTCTTCAATCTCTCCTCATAAGTCATTTGATGAAGACCATCCACCTTTCTGGTCGCCCTTCTCTGGACCGCCTCCATCTTGTCTCTGTCTCTTTGGAGATACGGTCTCCAGAACTGAACACAGTGCTCCAGGTGAGGCCTCACCAAGGACCTGTACAAGGGGATCATCACTTCCTTTTTCTTACTCGATATTCCTCTCTCTATGCAGCCCAGCTTTCTTCTGGCTTTAGCTATCGCCTTGTCACATTGTTTCGTCGACTTCAGATCATTAGACACTATCACTCCAAGGTCTCTCTCCTGCTCCGTGCACATCAGCCTTTCCCACCCCATTGAATACAGCTCATTCGGATTTCCACTCCCCATATGCATGACTCTGCACTTCTTGGCATTGAATCTCAGCTGCCATATCTTCGACCACTCTTCCAGCTTCCTTAAATCCCATCTCATTCTCTCCACTCCTTCCGGCGTGTCTCCTTCTGGCGTGTCTGTTGCATATCTTAGTGTTGTCCGCAAAAAGACAAATCTTACCTTCTATCCCGTCCGCAATGTCGCTCAAAAAGATATTGAACAGGACCGGTCCAACACCGATCCTTGTGGTACAGCGCTTAAAACTGCTCTCTCTTCAGAGAGAGTTCCATTTACCATCACACATTGTCTTCTGTCCGTCAACCAGTTTGCAATCCAGGCCACCACCTCGGCACTCACTCCTAAGCTTCTCATTTTATTCACCAGTCTCCTATGCGGGACTGTATCAAAAGCTTTGCTGAAATCCAAGTAGATGCCATCAAGTGCTCTTCCTTGATCCAATTCCTTGGTTACCCAGTCAAAAAAGTCAATCAGATTTGTCTGACAGGACCTTTCCCTGGTAAATCCATGCTGCCTGTAGTTCAGCAATTCTCCCGACTGTAGGTATTTCACTATTCTCTCTTTCAACAGCGACTCCATTACTTTTCCCACCACCAAGTGAGGCTAACCGGTCTGTAGTTACCAGCCTCTTCTCTGTTCCCACTCTTGTGAAGCGGGACCACCACTGCTATTCTCCAATCACTCAGCACCACTCCCATTTCTAGGGATCTATTGAACAGGTCACACAGTGGACCCGCCAGCACATCTCTGAGCTCCCTCAGTATCCTGGGATGAACCTCATCAGGCCCCATGGCTTTGTCCACTTTCAGTTTCTCCAGCTCTTCCCATACATTTTCTACTGTAAATGGAGTTACATCTACTCCACTCCCCTCCAGTTTTTGTTAAGTAGTGACGGTCCTTTACCAGGGTCCTCTTCAGTATTAGATGATTTAGAATCAGGATTTCTTGTTAGATTCAAGGGCATCCAAATTATTATTTCATGCCTTGAAAGAATTCCAGCTCTGGACAACAGTCGGTCACTTTTGGAAGATCCAAGCTATAGCTCCTCTTTTCAAAAACAAGGATTTCATTGTTTTTTCCAAACTTTTTTATTGTTTCAAAATAAGTAAAGAAGGTCACCTAGTATTGAATCTAAAAAGATTACATTTTTTTTCTAGTTAATATTTCACAGTGGAATCTCTCAGAACCTACGTCACTGATGCAGTCAGCCGGGGAGGTTTGATTTACAGGTTGGACATTTCAGGAAGCTTTACCTTTACATTCTTGTCACTAAGTTTCATCAATAATTTCTCTGCTTTTCAATTCAAAATAGTTTTCAGCATTTAGTCGTTCTCTTTGGGTCTGAAATGAGCTTACAGAGTGTTTTCAAAGCATACAAGAACAAAATAGGGTTCATCTTCCCATACCAGCTGACGTTTTAATGTCCACTCTTTCATCAGTGCCGTAATTGCCAGAAATCTGGTAACATCCTCCCTGACTGAACATAGATGGGTGTTAAACTGGGAAGAAAGAATTCCTTCATTGCTTCACAGGATCAGTGTAATCTAAGAGCTAGGTTAGTGATGTTGCAGCAGAAGAAAGCAAAGAGTCTGCAAATGGCAATGATTTTTGTATCTGCAGATTGGTTTTCAGCAAAGCAATGTGTCAGCTTGCTGAGGCTGATAACAGTTTCAGGGTGAAACTGTTATCAGCCTGGGTGCATTGGACACACATACATAGAAGATAACTTCAGAATTCACTGATTAAAAAAAAAAAAGGTTAATTCCATGATTAAGTAGTGTGCTAAACGTACTTATATTTCAATAGTTTCTTATTGATTGTAGAAGAACAAATAAATGCAATTTTATATACAGTTAATAGCAATCATTTGTAAACTGGGCTTGTCCTGTGCATATGTTAGTTTGCCAGTTAAGGAAAGAAATTATGAAGAGTAAAGGAAGGGAAGGATAGAGAGAGAGAGCTGGAGCAAAGCAACTCATTTTTCACATCAAATCCTATGCCCCAAACTTTTATATTTGTGAGCCTAAATTTCAGACAGTCAGATGAAATCTATTCTCTTTTTACCCGGTTATTTTCTCCTCCTTTTGGGATTCCAAATCGATTAGACCCAATCTTATGGTGCCATGAGCCTTCATTTCCAGCTACCCAGGGTTCCCCCCCAATTTTATATCCCCCTTCCCAACTTGACCCATTCGTCACAGCTAACACGGCCCCCCCCCCCCCCCAAGTCCAGCCTCTCAAGGTCACCTTCATGTCTGATCCGGCTTCAGCAGGCCCAGGGGAGCAGAAAAGCTGCCCCTGGAATGGAACCCAGCAGAGCAGAGAACTGCCACTGGGCTACCCAGACCAGCCCCAGAGATGGGATCCTAAATCAAGCTTGTTTGGTGAGAGTTGTTCAGTTGGAAGGGGCTAAATTGTTGGGGGGGGTTTGGGGGGGGTCCCCAAACTCCCCAAACTTTAGTATGGAACTGAAAAAAACCAGAGAAATTTACATGCAGTGTAGGAAGCTATGCATAAAAGCACATGAAGTGGTTTCCCACATATTTGAAAACAGAAAATGGCGAACATACCTTTTTTTTACAAATGCAGCGTAAGCAGTGCAATATGCGGAAAAACATAAAATGCTTGGGCTATTATTTTATATAGGTTCATATTTATTATGTCTAGTATGAACAAGCAGTACAGAAATGAATTTTGAAAAGCTTTTACACTGACAGGTTAATTCAGAAAAGAATAAGGATGTTCTATAAGCGATATACTAAAAGTTGGTCTTAAAGTTTTAGAAAACTTGTCATAATTGTTGGGGAAGGAGACAAATACATTCTAGAGAACCTTTTCCATTTTACTTAGGTCAGACCTTGCGTGACTTGGATAATATACTTAGTGCACTGGAAACTTGTTGGGGCTTGAGGAGTATTCTATCGGTCTGCATTTGTGGTTTTTAAATGGGTCATTTGGGAGTTGGGTATAATTTAATCTAAGAATACTTAAGATGTGTTATTTGTTATGTTTGTTCTGCTGTGTTAGCATGTGCAATCTACCAAAAACAGATGTAAAATGTGTGTGGTGTGAATGGTTGAATTAAAGCTAAACTTTGTATCCTGGAATATTTGTGGTTTGGGATACTCTCTGAAAAGAACTAGAGTACCTGCTCTCTGTGATTCATCAGGCGATGATGATTATTCCATTGGCAGGTTTCCCAACAAAATCTATATGCAAACTGCAGCTTACCTAGAAGTCAGTGGCTAGATTTCTTTCTGGAATGGGCAGTAGGGAACATGTTAGTTTACTTTTGATTTGTGCTGGCTGCCTGTTCTTTGGTGAGGCCAATTTAAAAGCCCAGGTCTGGCTTTTAAAGCCCTTCCTGGGAGTGGTCCACTCTATTTTCAATGTCTGAACATAACATGTCACTGTATGTTATCTTGGGTCTTTTCAAGTGTCATGACTTTGAGCAATACGGGCATTCGCCTTCAGCTGGATGATGTCACGGAGTTGGGCAAAACATAGACTGCGCTTAGTCAGATCGTTCTTCTCTTTATCCTCACAATTTAAGATTAACTCTTTTACACGTAGTGCAATGAGATTCTCAGTCCTCAGCTCTGCCTCAAACACACAGGCCTGACTTTCCAGAACAAAAAGCAATGGTTGCAGTTCATAAGCTTGTAAATAAAATAAAGCATCTTCCTCAGCACAAGCAGATATATTCTCAGTCCTTAGGTCTGTCCTCAAACACACAGGCCTGGCTCACAGCCCCAGACTGAAGCTGTGTGTTTGCCTTCTCTCACCTGTTGTAGAGTTTCTGTAATTACCATGCTTAGTAAGATCAGCCTCAACCACCCACGCAAACAAACTGTTTATCTGCGTCCCCTGGGTTGAGCTCTATCTATCTTTTGGTCAGAGAGTGTTTCCTCTTATTTTCTTCCACTTTACATGTCTTCTTCTGTTTCCATGGGTTCCTCCACAGCATTCCTCTTGGGCTGTGAGTCCAGTCATCCCTCTAGCTATGTGTCTGCAGAAAGAAATTCAAATTCTTCCTCCCCCTCTTCCTGGCTGCACCCCGGTTTATCACTTACTCTTCTCTCCATGGGACCCCTTTGAGCCACTCCAGTTTTCAGGGTTCCATCCCTCCCTCCCCATTGGATGTTTTGGAATTCTGGGATGAGAAACCCACTTATCCTGCTCCTCCCTTCTGTTTTGCCTCCTTCACTCTTTGCTCTTGAGACGTATGTCTTTCAAGGAAGAGTTTTATTTCCTAGTGTGGGGGTTGACACTTTATCTCTTCCCCCCTTTAACATTCTGGTTTTTCCGGAGTCTTGGTCCTGCTTCATCACATAAAGCAGAATCTGGGAGATCCTAAGCTGCAGGACAATGGTCGCTCGTTTTTTACGTCTTCCAGAAGCCGAACTCATATCCACTAGATCAGCCTGACAAGTTAAATAAGAACATAAGAACATAAGAAAATGCCATACTGGGTCAGACCAAGGGTCCATCAAGCCCAGCATCCTGTTTCCAACAGTGGCCAATCCAGGCCATAAGAACCTGGCAAGTACCCAAAAACTAAGTCTATTCCATGTAACCATTGCTAATGGCAGTGGCTATTTTCTAAGTGAACTTAAGAGCAGGTAATGGACTTCTCCTCCAAGAACTTATCCAATCCTTTTTTAAACACAGCTATACTAACTGCACGAACCACATTCTCTGGCAACAAATTCCAGAGTTTAATTGTGCGTTGAGTAAAAAAGAACTTTCTCCGATTAGTTTTAAATGTGCCCCATGCTAACTTCATGGAGTGTCCCCTAGTCTTTCTACTATCCGAAAGAGTAAATAACCGATTCACATCTACCCGTTCTAGACCTCTCATGATTTTAAACACCTCTATCATATCCCCCCTCAGTCGTCTCTTCTCCAAGCTGAAAAGTCCTAACCTCTTTAGTCTTTCCTCATAGGGGAGTTGTTCCATTCCCCTTATCATTTTGGTAGCCCTTCTCTGTACCTTCTCCATCGCAATTATATCTTTTTTGAGATGCGGCGACCAGAATTGTACACAGTATTCAAGGTGCGGTCTCACCATGGAGCGATACAGAGGCATTATGACATTTTCCGTTTTATTCATCATTCCTTTTCTAATAATTCCCAACATTCTGTTTGCTTTTTTGACTGCCGCAGCACACTGAACCGACGATTTCAATGTGTTATCAGTGTGTGTTAGGTATAGTTTGTCATGGTTACACCTTAGAACTTGTCACGCCCACTCCTGATGCCTTTATGATTTCTCCCAGTGTTTTTCTGGCAAAAAAAAAAAAAAAGGCGACCCAAGAGATGCTGGTGAAGCTTTATTTGTACAGAGGGGGGAGTAAACAGCACCCACACATAGATAAATAGCAACAAAAGTAATGTGTGGCAAATAATATGCCGATCAATAATAGAATAAATTATAATATTATAATTATAATTTAATTATGAGTTGAGTTCTATGCACAACTGATGTGTGCGTATGCAAAATAAAAAGTTTCTGCTGTTAACTGTTATTGACCAGTATATTATTTGCTACCCATTACTTTTGAAGCTTTATTAGTTACAGGCAGTAATCCACGTCCCTTTTTCCAAACGGTGATTAGGCCAGTTCAGACTATTTTGTGGTTCCCAAAAAAGATAGAGCCTTTAGACCTATTCTCGATTTGAAGGGAAACCAGTCTCCAGGTTTCTCACTTCAAAATGGAGACTCTTCGCTCTGTGCTGATGACAGTCTAGAGGGGGTGGAATCTATCATCTGTAGACCTCTCTGAGGCTTATTTTCATATTCCCATCAGGCAGGAAGATCAAAAGTTCTTCTGTTTCTGTGTTCTTCAGGAGCATTTCCAGTTCAGGATGCTCCCCTTTGGGTTGGCAACAGCTCCACAAACTTTTACCAAGGTCATGGTGGTTGTAGCTGCATTCCTGAGACAAGAGCGAGTCATGGTTCATCCTTATCTGGACGATTTGATGATGAGGGACAAGTCTTTCAATGAGGGAGTTTGTCTCCAAAAAAGTGGTCCAAGTTTTAAAAGGCTTAAATTGGGTGGTCAACTTGCGAAAAACAAGCTTTGTCTGTGTTGGTCTTTGGATTACCTGGGAGCACATTTCAACACATTGGGCTCTGTATGCTTCTCTGTGGATAGAGTGGACAAGATAATCTGGCAGATGTAGAGATTTATCACTAGTACTTCTGAGATCTTAGGATTATTTTCAGCTTCTTGGTTCCATGGCATCCATTTTGGATCTGGTTCTGTGGGCCAGAGCTTACATGAGGAGACTTCAGTCTTTTCTCCTGTCTTGTTGATTGTTTTAGATTCAAGATTACAAAGTCCAGCTTCCAGTGTTATAGACAGTCTTGTGGTAGGGGGCCAGTCTATCAACAACCTCCTGAATTTTGGTCACAACAGATGTGAGTCTTATCAGGCTGGGGAGGGGTTCATTGTTGGGACCAAGTGGTCCAGTCCTATGGGCTCAGGAGGAGGCCTCATGGTCCATCAACAGACTGAAAACTAGGGCAGAAAACTGTCAGAGTGTTATCCAGCAATGCTATGGCAGTGGCGTATGTGAACAGGTAAGGTGGCACCAAGAGTTCAGGTGTGTTGGAGGAGACAAACTTTTTTTTTCCTTGGGCAGAACAGAATCTGCAACTTTTGTCAGAGCTCCCATTGCAGGACAGGAGAGTGTTCAAGCTGACTACCTGAGTAGGAATTTTTTGTGTATCAGCGAATAGGAATTCAACCAGATTTTGATTCAGCTGATAGTGGCCAATTAGGTTTGCCTCACATGGATCTCATGGTGACGTGCAGGAATGCCAAAGTTTTTCAGTTGTTGCAGGGAACACAAATCCAAGGGAATAGATGCTGTAGTTCAGCCTTGGCCGATAGCTGGAACTTCTTTGTCTCCACTCCTTAGCCTCTGTTAGGGAGGATTCTGCGCAGAATCGAAGTAGAGAACAATCCTATTATCCTGGTGGCGCCAGATTAGCTTCAAATTCCATGGTACATGGACCTGGTGAGACTTCAAATTGACTGTCCTCTTTAGCTTCCAGAGGCCCGAGGGCTGGGAATTGTAACTTCTGGGAATGAGCAACAGGGAAAGGACTTCCATTTGAATCTGTCAGGTACTTCCAATTGACGCAGGTTGCCTACTGTTAGTGGCAGGACCCGGGACTTGATGGACCATTTTCTGACTCAATATGTCACTTTTTATGTTTCAGGGGCTCTTTGTATAGTATCAGTATGCCTTAATTTTTTGTGGCAGTGAGGTTAAATGATACTTCAGCTCTTTGTTTTCCATATAGACAGGAGTCTGCAACATAGCATTGTGCAGTCTTTTCACATAGTGAGGAATTCTACTGTCTCATAATGTTGTGTAAGAGCCAAAGATTACATATGCATTCAACATCAACAACAAAAACTTTATGGAAACAAATCAGATGGCTGATGGGGTAGCAAGTTGATTTAAGATTTATGGAAACAATAGATAAGTAAGGTAATGTAAAACTAACCAGAGAGTTTAAAATGACTAAATAAAAATAAGTTGTTCTTCCAGGTAATTCTCTTGACGATCTGAAGTCTTGCAATCCAGTAGTTAGCAGAAATCAACTATTAATCTTGCCATTTGCTGAAGATATTATGGTAACTGGGCAGGTGCAAACAAGTAGACTATTAGGTGCAGATCTGAAATCCTGCTGTAATATGGAATAATTACATCCTGTCCTTTCTATCCTTGTTAGCCTTTACCTAGAAAATCCATAGGGTATGTTTGCTATAGTCCTCTACCAGGAAACATTTTGTATGTATTATTTATTTTATATTCCACCTTTCATGTACTGTAGATGTTTGTTAGTTAGTCTACCTAGAAATAACGGTGGCTGGCACAGTACAGGAATGTCAGAATCTTTTCTGAGACCTGGAGTTTGGCAGTCCTTTCTCCATCTAAGATGCAGTTGGTTCTCATTAGGGATGTGCATTCGTTTGAAACCAAAATGGAAGATGGAACAAATGAGTCCATTTTGGTTTGCATCAAACAAAATGAATCCACCCCCAAAAACTTAAAAACAAATTTGTTCCAATTTGTTTTCGGAAAATAGTGCGTGCAATTTGCTCCCTGTGCGCACTACTTGCTGAAAATGAATCAGAACATATGAAAACAAAAGAACAAACCCCAATTTAACACAAAAACATAAAGTAATTTTTTGGCCATGCACATCCCTAGCTCTCATTACCAGAACCTTCTATGCTGTCAGAGTTATGAGATGCTTCTGATGAGAAAGGTGGCAGTAACAGGAGGCAGGATCTCTGCTCCAGTTATATAAGTGGCATCTTGCAGAGACGGTTGATAAACTCTCTGTTGCTGGTAGGCACTGAAGCCTTTTCTTTCTGCCACTATATTCCCAGCCAAGGCTGTTTTTTCTCTTGCAATAAAGATTTTAGGACTAACTCTTGGGCTGCAGTTCTTTCCCAGCTTGTTGGTCCTGTAATGTGTAGGTCAGCTTAGAATGAATCTTTTCGTGACCAGACCCAAGCCATAGCAAACCTGTCCATGCTTAGCAAAGGTTTTATCTATCAGCTGCGGCAGCTGGTTGGCTCTCTAACTGCAGACTTGCGCTAACTTAATTCTCCAACATACTTTCTCTTGGCTGAAGCAGTCTTCGGTATCTTCATTTTGTTCCTTTTGGGAGACATGAATTTAACTTCACTATGAAAACCTTCCTCCTCCCATGAAAACAAAGGCCTAGCCACTTTCTTCTTTCTGAGGACGAACTCTCCTTTAGCTGACCTTGAAAAATGTGTTCTATCACCAGCAGAAGAATGATTAATGCTGTTTCCACCCCTTTTTGCACTTACAATCAGGCCTTGTAGGTTTTAGTTCCTCTAAAATACTGTTTGTAGAACATAAGATACATACTACTGGCAGTCTGACAGCACTTTAGTTTCCCCTTATGCTGTATCCCGTCTTATGCGCCGTGCTGTCCACATTAAGACAGTAACTTTCAAGCAGGTGCACATATACATGTGTGTATGGGGGCGCTGTCAGATACACGCCAATTTTATATCCTGCGCGCACACACGTGCGCTAGTTATGAAATAGCCCTGGTGTGCCCCTAATTTTAAGCTTGTGCGGGCACAGCTGCGGAAAGTCGGCTTTGGGACATGCAAGCAAGGGGATTTTATAACAAACACGAGTCCAGACCATGACCACTTTCACCAGTTTGTCTACCAGTTTGCCCATTCGAGAGCTAGATCCTCCAAACCCCCCCCCCCCCCGGTTCTTTAGCCTGCACTCCTCCCCAGTTAACCCAGACCCCCCCCCAGACTTACACCTCCTCCATAGCAGAAGTAAATTTGCACTCAAGTATACCTGGCTGCACGCCCAGGCGCGTAGCTACTTGCGCACATATCTCTTGGCCCCGCCCCAGAACACTCATTCCGCCCCTTTATTTCCGATGCGATATATTTGTGCATCAGTACTTGTGCGCGCGCATGATGGCGGCTTATAAAATTGGGTGGACATGTGCGTATGCGAGATGGGCGCACATCTCCCGATTTTGGTGCGTGCCCGGCTTTTAAAATTCACCTTTATGACTTCTCCTTTACCTCAGTTTAAGCAGTCTGAATTCACTTTGTAGTGGCTGCAGTATTCTTTCTTACTCATTGCCAGTCCTGGTTTATGGGCTTCTTAAATTTTATTTGCTTTAACTGCTAGCTGAAATGTCAAAGTTTTACTTTTGCATTACTGAATTAGTTATTTGTCAATATATCTAGTATTGCTGAAAAGCTGTTGTACAGAGGGGGATACATAAGCTCTGACACACTTGAAGTTTCAGGCATTTGGCAAAGAGCATTGCTGGAAGGAAAAATAGGTGTGTTTTTAAAAAAAAAATTCAGTTTAACAGCGTGCGTGTTTATACAGCTGGTTGTCTGGAAGCAGGAAGCTGCTGCAGACTCATTAGTGAAATTCCTCCCCTGCTGCAGTGTTTTGCACAGGCACACTAAGTTATTTTTATTATTTTTACTTCAGGCAGGTTTTTGAGAGGGAGTGAAAGAGGCAAATCTCAAGGCTCCATGGGCCTTGTTCTGTTCTGTATGTTGTATGTGGTTCATTGCAGAAGAGTTGATAGGTAAAGATTTGCCTCTGTCATATTTATATTAAAAAAAAAAAAAAAAAATATCTGCAATGGAGTGGACACCAGAAATAGTAGGAAAAAAATGAGGTGTGGTCAAGTTTGACAGTTAAGATTCAGTGTAAAAGAAAAGTATGAAGTCACACACTTGGAGCGCAGGAATTGAAGAGAACTGTGCGGGGTGAGGTACTGATACGCACGACTCACGAGAGAGATCATGGAGTGATCTAATGTGATGATCTCAAGGTAGTAAATCAGGGCAGAGACCAGAAGCAGAGGAATGCTAGTGTGTGTCAGGAGAGGCATAACGAGTCCAGGAAAAGTACTGCTTTGGTGAAACCCCCTCTAGAGTGCTGTGTCCAGTTCTGGAGGCCGTACCTCCAAAAAATATTTCGAAAGAGGGGAGGAAGTCCATAGAAGAGCTGCTATGTACAGTCTGCACCTAAAGCCCTGTAAAATGACATTTAAGGACTGAAATATGTAAACCAGAGAGGGGGGGGGGGAGTATGATTCGACATTAAAATATAAGTAATGCACACATGATATGAGGCTTAACGGGGTAGATTCAGGGGTAACAGAAATATTTCTTCGCAGGGAGGGTGGTAGATTCAGGGAATAATCTCCCACTGAAAGTGGTGGAAACCAAAACAGTAACAGAATTCAAGAAAGCATGGGCGTAAGCAGAGAGGATCCTTTGGATGCCAGGAAGCTGGGGTAGGCATGATCAGTAGGCTCTGCATCAAGACTGGGAGGATTAGATTAGCTTGTGATCCATACTTGCTCTCATTTTCTCTAGTACACTTTTTAGTGTTTGTTTGCCGCGTACGTTAACTGCATCTAGAAGCATGCGTCAACCACATCCAAACTCCTCTAGCCTCCCCTCAGGCTGCCCTGATTTAGGTCATAGAGCTATATGATGTTATACTCAGTAACCTTCCTCATTTCTGCCTTCATTAAGACAAGAGAATGGCTTCAAAGGGAATGCATCGTCCCAAGGGATCGCCAACCTTTAGTGGGAGAGGAAAGACCAAGCCAGAGGGTGAAGATGAATTTATTTAAACCCCTATGTAGAATGGAGAAACGAGGGAGTTAGCAAAGGATCCCAAGGAGGCAAAGACAAGAATATTTTCTGTCATGAGTATTAACTGCGGTACATATCTACCAAATGAACTATGCATTTATGCCACACACAACCTCACAACATCTAGTTTGTGTCCCTGTGTGCTTTTCTGACCGTGAACGTTGCATGTCTGTTGAGCCGTTTGCTGGAAACAATGCATTTGTCAGTGTGCAGGAGCTGGATGCACAGCTTTTACTACAATCTTCAAACCCTGCACTATAAAAGAGAGGGGGACCATCCTTTCTTGGAGTAGTTTTGTGAAACCGAAGTCAAAATTGCTCCGGTACCCCTCTATGCACTCACTGTTTACCTCTCTTCTAAGGCTTGATGGAGGCCTTAGACCAGCGGTTTTCAACCGGCGTGTTGTGACACACCGGGTTCACCACACTCCCTGGTCCCCCGCTGGCCCAGCTGCTCCCCCTGCCCCTGCGAGATGCAAGCTCTTCCTCTGCCCGGGCTTGAAATGCTGATAGCCCCTGGTGGAAGGCGGCAGGAGAGCTGGAGTCAGCGGCACTGGCGGGCATGTCCTCTTCTTCCTGTCCCCGGAAGAGGAAGTGATGCGCAGCGGCCACGTGCATGGGAACAAGAGACCATGCTAAGGTACCGCCGTTGATTGTAATGAGCAGTGTGTCGCACATGTGAGCGTTGCTGTCAAGTGTGTCACGATGGGGGAAAAGGCTGAGAACCATTGCCACTTTGTAAATCTTTATCCTGCTCTGGGACAGGATTCTTTTCCAGTGGAAGGGGAGGAATAAATCCTTCGAGGTACAAGGTGGCAGGAGTGACTCTCATTTCGTTGGCCTGGGGAAACAGCAATCTAGTTTTACCACTAAAGGATGTGAGTGCTAATAAAACGCACTGGAGGCTCTGATAAAGTTTCCAAAGTAAATTGTTACTGACAAAAATGGCACTTTTCCACATCAGATTCTGACATGTATGGCTTGAATTTCACAGTTGTTAAAATGTTTCTCAGACCGTGCAAGGGTCTTTCAGTAATGGGCCAGGGAAGACGCTCTATGTGTTCGGAAAAGCAAGGCACCACAGGTGGACAGGGGTGTATCCTAAATGGGCGAAAAAAATCCCCTTCCAAAATTGCTGGTGTACAAAAATATAAGGTCTCAGCCTTTGCACAGTCTCCCCAGGATGGAGACGCAGTTTGGGGGTCCTCGGATGTATATCAGAAGTGGTGTTTCTCGCAGTTCTCTTCTGATGATAAAACAGGAAAGGTCCAGTCGGCAGGAAACTCAGCAGCTCTCTTAGCTGTTCCTTCTTCAGGGCAGGAAGGGTGGCCACAAGCTTTCTCTCCAGTAATAAAAGTAAAAAAAACCAAAAACTTCACAAAAACCAGACACTGGAACCTTCCGCAGCAAGTCCCCCTCTGTCCCAGCGCACAATGTGTGGGATGGAGAGCAATGGACTCTTCCTTATGTCCTTATCTAATCTAGTACAAGGAGTTCCCAAATTCCCATGCACCAGGGATACCAGGGCCACGGAACAAATCCCCAAAAACCCAAGAGTCCAAACACCCATAAACAACCCTGAGGCCAGCAATGGTAAGCACTTGCCTCCTTCCAATTAGGGTAAGGATCCAGACCAGGCCTAGTACCCTAAAAGGGGAGCAAAACTGCAACTTAGAAATGCTTCTGCTTCTCTGAGCTGTAACTCAGAGCGCCACGCTTAGCTATACTGCCGGCTGCTTTTATACCTCCAGGGCAGCCATTCCAGCAACCTCTGTGGAGGAGCTGTTCCAAAATGGCAGAGCCTTCCTCTGCTTCTTAACTTCTATCCCAGCTCAAAGGGATCTCAGACTAGGATCTTTTTGTAATGAATCCCACAGGGTCCATTACACTTTGAACCAGGGTTAGTTTAAACTGAGCTCAGTGGTGTTTATAGGGATGGGCTTCCTTTCCTGTTTGTTTTCGGGAATATGTGCCCGGAAAGACAACATAGGTGCATACATTTCAATTTTTTTGCATATAAAATGGCATTTGTGTGCATAAAGTTCCAAAAGCTAACCAAGCAAATGCATATTTTGAAAGAAATATGGGAAATCTTCATTTAATCTGAAAAAAAAAAAAAAAATCAAACGAAAAACTTTTACACACAAAGCTAAAAGAAGGATGGCCTTGCGAAAGTTTCATCTCTCTTACTCTGCTGGTTTTGTTTACACAAATTTTGTTTTAAAGAGACTTCATAAGGAAGCTGTGATGAATGGTCCATGTGGATCCTGAGGGCTCTCCTTTTAGACTTGCAGTGAAAAATCCTTTTTCGTTTTCCTTTGCAGTTCGTTGTATTAAAACTCCAAAACGTTTCGTAGGGCAACTAAGAAGGTAACCATTTGTATACCAGTGTTTAAAAATTGCTCCTAGATTTACTATTGAGTTCACTTAGCCATATGTTGTCATTTTTCTCAACAATGAAACAAAGAACTGCGGCACTCGTCTTATCAATCAAAACCCAAATCAAAAAAAGACAAAGTAAATGAGATTCAAATGTTGTACAGACCACAGATGTAATCAAAAAAATCAATTTTTAAATTTTTAAATGATACCGCATCAGCAAGCCAGACAACGGCAGTGAAAAACACTTGCCGTCCGGACTACTCGTCACTTGCGGTTGAATGTTATAAAGTCTGTTTTTTAAGTGTGATGCTGTCTTAGAATATCAGCTGGTCCCTGAGAGTTAACCTCAAAAGATAAATCCCCCGACAGTGGCCGGTGTTTCGCGATCCGGAGATTTTTTTGATTACATCTGTGGTCTGCACAACATTTGAATCTCATTTACTTTGTCTTTTTTTGATTTGGGTCATATTTTTCTCACCATCTGCATACTGTCATGTTCTGTTATCCATTGCTCCCATCTTAACTTCCCTGTAATAGCAAAGCAATTAATCCACAAACTGTGAGTAGATTAATTATTTTCATTATAACATCAAAGCTGCATTTTACTCCAGGGACATAGATTTAAAAAGCTTGGATAACATTGGCTGTTTTTTTTTTTTTACTAAATCAAAGCGTACTTGTAAAACTCAGGCTTGGCCATAACTTGTCTTGATCGTGGCTTTCAGTAATCAGGATTGTTGCCCTCCTAAGAGGGGAAGGGACATGCAGTTTGAGCGGTTGCTGGTCTCAAACTTCTGCTGCCTTTTGCTTGTCACCCACTTGTTATTCTCGGGGAAACTCTGCGCAAACATTTTTTTTTAATTTTCTGCACATTATTTTAAAATTCGGCAGACTTTATTTGTTTGAGTAACAGAATGTAATCACTGTCTTTGCGTAAGAATTTATAATACAATATAGAAAAAAGTTGTTACTCAAGCATATATTCTTATTTTTTGTGCAGAATTTTCCCCATCATAAGGCCTAGCCCCTGCTCCTCCCCTAAGCTCAACAGCCTTCCCCAGCTTTCTCCCCGTGGCTTGAAGTCCTTCCCTGTGCTTGATCGCTCCTCCTCCTCCTGGGGTCCATCCTCCAGTTCCTTTGCTATCTCCCCCTCCCACCAGGGCTGACTCCTCTTCCATCCCTTTCATTCCCCACCAGATTCCTCCCTCTGCTCTACCAGACTTAACCTCTCCCCCACCCCCATTCTTTGTCTTCCCCCTACCTGCCAGGAAGACTCAGCTCACTCACTCTGCCCCCTCCCCCCCCCCCACCAGGCTTGGTGGACCTCCAGCTTTCTCTCTTCCCCTTCCCCTCCCCCCCCCCAGGTTTAAACCCTCTCTTCCAGCTCTCTCTTTGCTCCCCCAGCAAGACTCCAGTTTTCTCTCTCTCTCTACCCCACAAGGCTTGAACCCCTTCCCAGCTCACTTTCTGCTCCCCTCCCCAGTTCTCTTCCCTAATCCCCAAAAAGATCCCCTAGCTTTATCTCTGTCTGCCTCTCCCCCCTGCCTCACCTTTTCTCTTTTTGCCCCTCCCCAGGCTTGACTCCTGGGGAATGGGGGGGGCAGATAGAGTGAAAGCTCCTCCCTCCCCTCCTTCTTTACCCTCACCCCAGCTTTCTCTCCGTCTGCCACCTCTGCTTTTTCCCCAGGGTCACCGTCTACCTCTTGGTCAGCCTTCATCCCACCCCTGCTGCTCCCTTTTCTTTGTTCTGGCAGCACAGGTCAAGGCCGATGTTGCAGGATCATCTCTTCTGAAGTGCGAGGACCAATGCTAACTCTCCCAGCTCTTGTTCTTTTTTTTCTTCACTCCGTGTCCGCCAGCCCGTCACTGCTCCTTTCTCGCTTCCAGCTGACACAGACACTAGTGCATCCTGTCGCAGGCCTGAGACGGGCTTTCACTGCCGCTGCTGCTGCTGCTGCTGCTTCCTGGTCTCTGTGCCTAATTCTGGGGGTCAAATCCAGAGCTCTGTGGGGGAGGGGAATTCTGCACAATTTCGCAATGCAGAATTCCCCCAGGAAACTGTGAATGTTCAAGGTCATTGCCTTAACAGCTAGGCCACGAAAGCACTTAGTCCATAGTGGATGTATAAGGCACTGCGTGGGCTGGATGCTCATTATTTACAGGGCAGATTTAGGTGTTATTTAACTAATAAAAATCTGCATTCTTTAACAGCAGCACCGGCCTGTGTTCTGACTAAGCCGGCGGTCCGTACAGTGGTAAACAGGAAAATAATGTTCTCCCTAAGTGGATCAGAGTTGTGGAACTCTGTGCCTTTGGAGATGAGGGATGAAACAGATTATCTCTCCTTTGGGAAGAAGGTGAAGACCTGGCTTTTTTTCCCTTTCCAAATAGGGGTCTTGTTTTTGGACATTTTTGGTGATATGGACCAGGGTAGGTAAGAAGGTGGTCTTTGGGTCAGGTAAGTTGTGGTGGGGTTTGTTTTAATGGGAGTTGGGGGTTTTTTTACGGTTGGGGGTGGTATAAAATTGATTGTTATTTTATATTTGTGAACTGCTTTGGCCAGATCTGGTGTCTGTTGTGTGGTATAAAAGAAATAATAAATAAATGAATAGCGGATGGCTATTTGCCTGTAAGAAGAGTTAATAATTCTTTGGTCAAGGTCCCTGTAAGAGCAATCTGATATGTTGGTGTTGCAGGTGAATTGATGAATTCATTGCAGACAGAGTGAGAGACAGCAGTTGCTGTACAGCAGTGGGCATGTGTTAATGCAGCACATGAATTACTGAATAGAAAGGGGAAAGACTGTGTTTTATTGTGAAGGTAAAGAACTAGGTGGCATAGGCATTATCCAACCGGCTGTACTGCTACTGCTTCAACATTGCAAAACTAACTTGCTTTAGTATAATAGAGCAATGTTTCGATTAGAGCCAGGGGATCACAAAAATCAGTCAGAGGTCTAAAGAAACAAGGCCACCCCCCTGCCCTCTCCAGACCTCCATTTCCTATCGGCAGCGGTCAGCGCGTGGGCCTGTTAGCCTGCGCACGTTCACAGCCCCCTCTCCCCCCCCCCCCCCTCCTGCTTGCACGGGTTTCTTGTTAGACCAGAAATCCATGCAGAGGCCAGGACCCCGGGGACTGTGAGCATGCATGTACTCACAGACCCTGCGCTGACTGCTGCTATTTTACCTCTTTGGATGACTGGGGGGGGGGGGGGAGTGAGTGGCTAGGGAAGGGGAAGAAGGGGAATACAGATCTACTATTTTGTTTTGGTCATCGGGATCTCGTGAATTTTCAAATATTAAAATAAGGTCAAGTGGGATACATCTTTGGGAAGCGCTGGATCACAAACTGGGCTCTTCCCATGGGACTTTTCTCAGGCAGTAGCACAGTTCACCCTGGTTCTTAGCTTAAGGGTTAGGCTCCACGGTTCCATGCATTGCACTTCATAGACAAGTATGGCTCATCATTTCCACTGCCTTCCATCTCTCAAGAGGTCGCGGCATGCTCAGTGGTTGTAGACTGCTTGAATCTCTTCTGTGGGCTTTGCCTTCCTATTTGGTGATCCTCAATGGAGCAAAAAAAAAAAAAGCAGCCAAGAAAAAATTCTGAACTTGGAAAACAGATATCTATCTATCTATATAGAACAACAGAATTTGAGCAGCTTCTTTCCTATCCCTTTCTCAGTAGATACAATTTGCATTTATGACTTCCTCTTCCCGTTTCCTTCTGTGCCCTTACCTCCCACCCTCCTGGCCTCTTTAGAATGCCTTTGAATCCTTAGAGAGAGGGCGTTTCCGCGAGGGGAGTTATCTTGAAGTTGATTTTCTTGTGGTTTTGCTGGCAGTGGCTGGAATTTTTCAGGATCAATTGTCATACCAGAGCAGTGACTGTATTTTCCCTATAGTCATCGCTTTCCCAAAGCCTCCTCGGGGAAACGCACGCGCGCGCGCACACACACACACACACACACACACACACACAAGGGGAATCCTCAAAAGGTTCATTTCTTGAAAGCCCCTTTCAAACAAACTGAAGATGGTGTACAGGCCGTCCACCTTTGGCTATGGTGCAAGATGAAATAGCATCAAAACGTATGAATGTTAGTCCTGGAGAGGAGGAGGAGGAGGCAGTAAAGGCCTCTGAATTTTCTGATAGATTGATCGGTGCCCTCATGTACCATAGGAGAAGACATGAATAATTCCATATCTTAGCAAAAAAAAATTTTCCGTTCAAAGCAGCCAGTAAAGGTAGCATTTAAAAGAGTGGTTAACAAATGAAAGATGAGTTATTTAAACCTTAAATGTCCTTTGCAGAAAGAGAAGAGATACTAAAGCCCAGTGTCCTGCCAACTTGTTCTAGCTCCCAGATTCCCATTACTGTGCACTTTGCCACTCTGCCTGGGCTTCAGTGATAGCTTTGTCTTCCATCCCGCAGGTGGCCATACGTCTGCTTACTTCGCTTTTGTTAACTTGAATTTGCCCAGTGGGCAATTGTTAATAGGTCAATAAAACAAAAGCTGTCAGGATAATGTATCTTGCTGTTTCTCTCTGCCTACCTTGGAGTTAGGCCGAACATAAGACCAGGAAGGAGCAGAATTTTGCCTCAACAACACTCGATATCCTGCAAGTGCCAAAAGTGGTTGCCACTTAATGGATCCCTAGGGGAGGGGGGGTATACAAGGATGTGAATGTGTTTTTTGTGCTTTGACTATACACAGAATGTCAGCACGAGGTGGGAGAGATAAAGGATTTATGGGTGCCCTATAAAAGGGGGCTTTGACTAAGCTTCCCTGTATCCAGTCTCTGAGTGGCCTCTATAAAGGTGCTTTTGTCCGCAGGCAGCGCTGCCAGGAAGTAGCAGGAAAGAGTGCCGTGAATGGCCATCCTATGAAGCACTCGTCTATACCATGCAGTGCTGGCTGTGCTGTGCTGCCTGTAGGGTGAAGGAACAGGAGCATCTTTGTACACAGAACCTGGGAGGCCAAATCCTAATCGTACAGCTGCGTCAGAAGAACTGAGACTACTGTGCGTGTGTTGTACGGAGGATGAAAGTTTATAAATAAAAGAATGGGCGTCCTCCGCCAGCTTTCTTAATCCGTCTTCGGAGCAGATGCAGTGAGGGTTTTCTTTCACGTGTATTCGGGGAAAAAAAAGGCTCAGTGCATATGGCCCCTATGGTCACCTATAGGCCCAAGTAGTGTCTGCTTCAAAGGTGATGCATCAAAGTACCTAATCGTTGAATAAATTAACTTCTAGCTCAGGGATTCAGCAAATGCAGCCCCTCAATCGGACTTTTTTTCATCTAATCCTGAATTACATTTTGCCATTTAAAAAAAAAAGGATTTTCCTTACGTAACAGGTCACAGCTTGATATTCCCTGACATTACTAGGATAACCCAGGATCGGGGGAAGACATTTCTTTCCATGCGACCTGAGGTTTTGGCACTAGGTGCTCAATTTATGTTAAAATATCCATGCAAATGTTATGTGAAACATCTCAATGCCAACCACGTCTATGTTGAACCCTCTCAACTTAGATTTTTTCTGGACTCTCAAGTGCAAGAAGCCTCTTAAGATCGCATGGTATTTTGGATTTATGATGTCTTGATTAGTCTCTCTTATTCCTTTTCTTTTTCATTTTTCCTTTCATTTAATCGCTCTTTTTTTTCTTTCTTGGGTCTCCCATTTTCCTGTGCTTAGTTGGAGGAATATGCTTGAAAATATTTCCCTTATCTTATTTTCCCCTCTTTTCCCCCCCCCCCCCCATTCTTGTTATGATGTTGATAAATATTTGAATTGCTAGGATTCCTCCTTTTGTGATACAAGTGTTCTTGTGTTCAATTGAAAAATTCATAAATAAAGAATTAAAAGAAAAAAAAAAAAGAGGAGTTGCAGTTGGGAAGAAGAGGAACCCAGAAGCGTGTCAGCTGCAGAGAGCAAAAGCCCCTTGACTTCTTTCCTTGGTTCTCTTTTTAAGCATATCTACTTGCTATATTTATTACCTTTACTAGGTGAGAACCACTCTGGGGAAACTTGTGCTCTGAAAATTTAAGATGGGGAAAAAACAAGTCTTAGATTCTCTTAAGATTCCACTGTTAGGTTGCAATAAATATATAAATGAGTCTAGGTATGTGTTATACGCACTAGGCCATAAATGAGCCTTTTAAATTTCCGCCACGATGGATGATGTGAAGGATCTCTCTCATGGTTTTTGGAAATAAAAAAAAAAAAGAGCTTACTTTAAATGGATTGTCACTGGTGCTTGATAGTGACCAGATGCAGGAAGAAGAGAGAGAGCATTCTTTGATCTGTTTATTATGTGATGAGGTAGATATGAACTATAGGAAATTCTGTTTTTGGTAAAACGGTGACATTCTTTCCTTTAGTCTTCTCCCCTGACTTGAATCTTCCGCTCCATGAGCCATTATGCACAGTCCCTGGCATAGTTCTCAAGTTGTCATATGTCACTTTGCTTACCGTACCGTATTGACCTTTGGCTTACGTGGAGCTGCTTCCAACATGCCGTGACTGGCAATTTGGGTGCCCTGTAAGAAGAACACTTGGATCTTCTATTATCCCATGCACTGATAGTAAGTTAGCAATCCCTGGGAACCTTAGCTAGGTGCTCAAGCTAAAGCCTCTTCTTGCAACACAACTCCAACCACCAAACAATGGAACCTGAGCCCAATATTGGCAGAAAGCACTGGAGCCTTCCCCACAGCTGCTCGCCTTCCATTTCACTTAGGGACACCTCGGATGGATTGACCATAAATGCTCACCTGATATATAAAATGTGAGTCACAGTGCCTGCAGGAGAGTGGTGATACCTGTGGTTTGGCTTTTGCTCCTGCTAGGCTATTTATAGACCTCAGCAGCACTCCACTTGTGATTGCTGAAGCTCACTGCTAACCTGGGAGCAAAGGAAGACAAGTCACCGTGAAGCCAGGAGATGTGATCAGCCACATTTATTCCCTGTACTTTGATCACATTCTGAGTTTATAGTCATTTCACATGTGTTTCACCCTTTGGGAGAGCTGAGATGTAATAACTCTACTGCTTCCTCTGTCTCTGTAGTGTTCAGGAGACATTCATTTGCTAAAAGAAAGAGGAAAAAAAAATGCTTGTATCCAGCTGACTACCCCATAATGGGCCGGATTTTCAAAAGGTTACGTGCGCTGGGCCTATTTTCAAAAGGCCCAGCGACGCGCGTAAAGCCCCGGGGCTTGCAAAAAGTGGCAGGGAGGGGCGGGGCGGTCTGGGGGCAGGGCGGGGTCAGAGGCTCCTGGCACAGTGGCCATTTGCTGCTGTGCCGGGGATCGCGCGCCGGCAGTTGGCCGGCAGCGCAACTTACTTCAGCCCCAGGGCTGAAGTAAGTTTGGAAATAAAAGAGAAAAAAGGAAAAAGGTAGGGGGGGAGGTAGGGGAAGGGTAGGGAACGGGGGAAGGCAGCGCGGCGCACCAACCGCCAATTTTATAACTTGCATGCGTAAGTGATAAAATCGGGCATACATGTGCGCGCGCCATTTTGAAAATCTACCCCAATATGTATACAGAGCCATCAGTGTACTTGGATGCTGAAGGAATTAGCAAAGGTTGCAGAGCCTTTTACATCTAGGTCACCTGTTCAGATCTGGCCCAGGTTGGTTCTGACTGAAAGTTGTTTGGTGGCCTTTGTGAATTGGGAAGTTGGTTTCGCCTACGTTCTCTCAGTAACTCTAAAGAAGCACCACCACAATCTGGTAATATTGTGGGCAGTCTCGTAGCTTGTACGGATGTGGTGCTCAAATTAACCTCTGAGCCCTTGAGGTGATCTCTCCAGAGCAGATCTGAGAGAGCTCTACCATTGTCCATGCTGTACCTGTTTGATGAATAAATGGAGAACTTTAGTTTCCAGTGATGTCAGTCCAACATCTTCGACAATCACCAGTGTCTTTTTAAATGTAAAGATAGAGCATGCTGACTGAAATGTATTTTTACATAAGAACATAAGAACATAAGAAATTGCCATGCTGGGTCAGACCAAGGGTCCATCAAGCCCAGCATCCTGTTTCCAACAGAGGCCAAACCAGGCCACAAGAACCTGGCAATTACCCAAACACCTAGAAGTTCCCATGCTACTGATGCAATTAATAGCAGTGACTATTCCCTAAGTAAACTTGATTAATAGCAGTTAATGGACTTCTCTTCCAAGAACTTATCCAAACCTTTTTTGAACCCAGCTACACTAACTGCACTAACCACATCCTCTGGCAACAAATTCCAGAGATTTATTGTGCGTTGAGTGAAAAAGAATTTTCTCCGATTAGTCTTAAATGTGCTACTTGCTAACTTCATGGAATGCCCCCTAGTCCTTCTATTATTCGAAAGTGTAAATAACCGAGTCACATCTACTCGTTCAAGACCTCTCATGATCTTAAAGACCTCTATGATATCCCCCCTCAGCCGTCTCTTCTCCAAGCTGAACAGCCCTAACCTCTTCAGCCTTTCCTCATAGGGGAGCTGTTCCATCCCCTTTATCATTTTGGTTGCCCTTCTCCATTGCAACTATATCTTTTTTGAGATACGGCGACCAGAATTGTACACAGTATTCAAGGTGTGGTCTCACCATGGAGCGATATAGAGGCATTATGACATTTTCCGTTTTATTAACCATTCCCTTCCTAATAATTCCTAACATTTTATTTGCTTTTTTGACTGCTGCAGCACACTGAGCTGACGATTTCAATGTATTATCTACTATGACGCCTAGATCTCTTTCTTGGGTGGTAGCTCCTAATATGGAACCTAACATCGTGTAACTACAGCTAGGGTTATTTTTCCCTATATGCAACACCTTGCACTTGTCCACATTAAATTTCATCTGCCATTTGGATGCCCAATCTTCCAGTCTTGCAAGGTCCTCCTGTAATGTATCACAGTCTGCTTGTGATTTAACTACTCTGAATAATTTTGTATCATCCGCAAATTTGATAACGTCACTCATCGTATTCCTTTCCAGATCATTGATATATATATTGAAAAGCACCGGTCCAAGTACAGATCCCTGAGACACTCCACTGTTTACCCTTTTCCACTGAGAAAATTGACCATTTAGTCCTACTCTCTGTTTCCTGTCTTGCATATTTTAAAAAATGTCCTTGAGGACTAATGCATGTAGGTCAGAGACTAATGCATGTAGGTCAGAGACTGCGTGTTTTGGTTGGGAGACATGCTGTCCCACAGGTGTGTTGGATGTTGGATGTTGGATGTATCATTGGTGGTCCATCTTGGTTTGGGAAGGCCTGTTTGCTTCAGATTTTCAAATAGGAGTATATAAACAGTCTGATAAGAGTGTACACAGAAGTGAATGTAGAATAATTTTAACAAACATGACCTGTTTCAGAGCTCTCCCAGGGCCCACATGAGTGAGACAGTCAACAGACTTTAAAGTACTTCTTCTAGCGTTGGGGGATCTACATATTGTTTAGTAAAATTTAATAAGTACAATAAGAAAAAGATTGACCTTAATATTTATTTATTAGTCCATAAGAGAGACAATTTTAAGATTTCTTGCCTAGGGTAAAGACCTCGGATTCTCAAGAACCTTCTACCTAATTTTTCTAAGGAAAAGTACATGCATATTTTTTGTACATTGACTGGAGGATCTGAATAGGTGATTCCACAATGGAAATAAATAAATCTAGCTTTCCACATACTGGGGCCAATGTAATAAGATGCGCTGTAATAAGGGTTTTGTGCACGGGAAAAAAGCGTGTACAGACGTGCAGTTTTTCCTGCGCGAATGCATGCTGACAGCATGCAAAGCAGGTGATTAGCTAATCAAAGGCAATGCAGGGATCCAAGCTAATGCTAGTGCGGGGTTTTTAATGCAGGTTTTTTACCGCTATGGTCAAGGCACGAGGTAAGTGTCAGCACCGACTCAGGGGGCCTATGTCGGCGTCCGAGCATCCTGAAACCCACCTAGCTGAGCGCCCATCTCAGCGTCCAAGTGGCCAGCTTAGCTTGGCGCCTTTCTGGGCACCCGACGGCATACATTCGTGACCAAGTAAGCGCCTAGTTTGGTGCCCAAACGGCAAGGTAAGCTAGGCGCCGAGGTAGGTGCTTCCCTGGGCGGACAGATACACGGCCAGAAGAGCGGCAAGATTGTTGTGAATTAGCATCCATGTAAATATTTGCCCTGTTTTCTGCAGCATAGTTAATTGAAATATTAAAAATACTTTCCAGGGTCATTCTTTCACTTAATAGGGAGACCCATTTGTTCACTCACTTGCTTTTTTGGGCGGATTATCGGCACGGGTTTTGAGTGTGGATGCGGCCGCTTATTACATAGGTCCTGTACCATGCTTAGGTACACGCATTTTTCCGTATGTGTGCAGATTTCTGCATGCAAATCATTTGCATATTTATTTTTTACATCACGCGGAAGTGGCATCTTCAGACTCGCACGGTGATCAAAGCCCCATGTACATAAGGAGCGCCTGTTTTTACCGTGGGTCTTATTACATCGGCCCCACTGTCATTGGGACTTTTCCTTGCATTGAAGGACATTGCTGGATTTGTAGGTAAATGATTTAGGTTCTTTTGTGCGTTAGCCATTTGTGATTACATATTGCATTTCTTCTCATCACATGAGAGAATACCTGTGATAACATCCATTGCTGAGGTGGTAGATTGTTCCTGATGAGCAAATTGGAGAAGCTAGAGGATGGGTCAGTGAAGATGTCTCGAGTTGTTTCGTCCACAATAGGCACCAGTTTGAAGATCCTTGCTGGTATAGTTACATGGTGATATTGTGGGGTTGTAAGTAGTAGGAAGAGGTACCTGGTAAGTATGTTTTTCCTTTGTACTGAAGCAGGTTTTCTCTGGGTATCTGTGTGACATGATCCATCAACTCCGTCTATTAATCTGGCAGATGGATCGTGTTGGATGAAGGAATTGCAGAGAGGAGTGACATAAAAATATGAGAAGTGGCATGCTGGGTCAGACGAAGGTCCTCCGAGTCCAGCATTCTTTCTCTGAGACAGGCCAGCTTGGGTCACAAGTACCTTGCATATCCCAAAAAGTAGATCTATTTCTTGTTGCTCACTCCTAGGGATAAGCGATGGCTTTCTGAAGTCTACCAGGCTAATAACTGCTTTGTCCAGGAGCTTGTCCAAACTTCTTTTAAATCTCGCTATGCTAATTGCCTTGACAGCGTCTTCTGGCAAGAGATTCCACAGCTTGATAGTGTGCTGAGTGAAAAAGTACTTTCTACCATTTGCTTTAACTGGTTGTTAGTTTTGTGGACCGTCCCCTTATCTTAGTATAATTTGGAAGGTAAATATCAGTTCCTTATTTACCCCTTCCATCCCACTCATGATTTTATAAACTGCTATTGTAATCCCTCTGTTGTCTCGTTTCCAGGCTGAAGAGCCCTAACCTGTTTAGCCTTTCTTCATAAGGGAGCTGTTCTAGCCCCTTTATCATGTTTGTCGCGTTTCTCTGTACCTTTTCTAGTTCCGTTATCTCTTGCATCTTCATCCAGACCCATATGATGATATTGCGCGGTCAGACTGTAGATAATCTGCTTTTTTGTGTGGCTGCAATGGTAGCTTGAGACTTGTAGGGAACTGTCAGTGGGAAGCAGGCAGTCTGAGCAGTTTTCCCATTAATCTTTACCAGAAGCAGAAAATGATGACTGATCTGCAGAGCATTTATTCGCGTGCAGAGCATGTTCGTCTGTCACTTCAAAGGGACATGAGTGGAGGTGTAATTGTGAATGTTCCCATAAGCACAATCACACCTTGTTGTGACTTTTACCACAGTGTGTACTGGTTGGTGATTTTTTGCTATAATGTGAGCTTTTCTTTATTCTAAGGAAATGAGACTTAAGGAGAGAGCTCATCTCAGTCAGCAGACACATAACTAAAGTTCCATCCTCTATTTGTACACTTCATTTAAAATGAGAGAGAGCGCCATGTTTTTTTGATACTTGGCTGTACAGAAAGGGTTAGGTTGTCGTTTTAAACATTCTCCTTCCCCCCCACCCCCAAGTTAAGTCTCCAGGTCTTTATGCCAAATTCCTGCTTTCCATGTCTCAGTCTGACGTCCGTAGGGGGACTCCTGATTTACTGCGATTCAGAACGGTGGGCAGGAACAAGCAGGAGGAACTTTAAAAAACTTCAAACACTTCTATCATCTCAAGAATGAATTAAAAATCGCAGTAAATAAGGAATGTTAATGATTTTTTTTTTTTTACCTTTCCACTGAACTGTGCTTGTTAGTGTTGCTACTTTAGTTAACCCAGAAGTCAGCAGTTCTTCAGCACATGAGTCATGATATGTGAATCATGGCCCAATTGAGTCTTTACCTACCCTCATTTACTATGTAACTATATTGCAGTCAGTATTGCCTCTCATATTTCTTTTTTTTTTATTATTTATACTTTATTAAATTTCTCAAACATTTCTTACAATGAAAAAGAATAGGCATAATGTTAAACAAGCAGAAACTTTTCATATTTGAAATTAAACCACAGGTAAACACTCCTCTTGTTATTCCATAAAAGTCCACATTATAGGGGAGCATTTTTAAGAAAATAAACTTCAGAAATATTCATATCTATTTGAATATCAGAGAGAATAAACTTTTTTGACCATATATACTTCCAACTATAATCTCAAACTCTATCCTCCTTTATCAGCTAGAAATACTTCTAAGTTAGAAGGTTCAAGAAAAACAAACTTGTTTTTTTGATATGTCATGAGACATTTACAGGGAAACGTTAGGAAAAATGATGCCCCTAGGGCCAATACTCTTTGTCGCAACAAAAGAAATTGTCTCCTTCTACTTTGAGTATTCCTAGATACATCAGGAAATATTTGTTCCAATTTACCACAAAAAAGAAATTTCTTATTTTGGAAATATTTTTGTAGAACAAGATTTTTATCTTATTCTAGACAAAAAGCCACAATTAATGTGGCTCTTGTGGATATATCATCCATTGAAGCCTCTAAAAAGGATGTTAGATTTGGGCTTTTTTCACTCAAAACATCTATTCCTCCTTCAGGTTCTATTACCTCTCTCTTATAGTTTGATACATAATACATTTTGGATATCAATATATCACTAGAAATATGTAGTATCTCATTAACATATTTTTTAAAGAGTTCTTGAGGAGAAAGTAATCTCGTATATGGGAAATTTAAAAGTCGCAGATTCTTATTACGTAATAAATTTTCCATACTCTCTAAATTCTTATGTAATATCATAGTGTCTTTTATAATGGTGGTCCCTGTTGTCTGTAGGGACATTATTTGAGGGCCCATCACTGAGTTGGAGGCTTCAACTTTTTCGATTCTTTTACTGAGATCTTCCATTTTCACATTAATTTCAGCTGAAAAGACGGTAGATTGAGTAATGGACTGGGAGACCATCCTTTCCACCTTAGTGATAGCTTTCCAAACGTCCACTAGTGAGATGTTATCTGGCACCAGGATCTCCCCTGAAGCGTGCTCTAGGGACTTTTGTCCATTTTCTCTTGTTGTTATTCCCTCCCTCTCTTCAGGGGTATTTAAGACACTTACCCCTTCTAGGTCGGGAGGGCCGTTGGAATTCTGGTCTTGGGCAGGACTCGCTGTAGTCCCCGAGGAGAAAAATATTTCTTGAGCGATTTCTCTGGGAGGCTGGTTCCGGATAATATGGGTGTCCATTGGGCCTTTCATCTCCTTTCCCAATGGCGTCGATGTTGTAGCCTTGATCTTCCTCTTCTTACCCATAAATTTATCCGAATCGGTCTTAAAGGAAGAAAGACAAGGGAGAGAAAAAAAATCCCCCAGGGGCGCGCCCCTTTGGTGCGCGGCTTCGGCTGCGCGCCACTGTACTTCCCCCTTAAATCCACACAGCCGAGCGTCGCTGTTAGTGACGTCACGGGTGGGGGAGGAGGCGTTGTTCCGCTCACCAAAGCGTTCAGTCCCGGCTGCCCTTCTCCTTTCGGAGCGTCTCTCCAGGTAGGCTCCCACTTTACTCGCGCTGTGCTTCCCCTTAAATCCACACAGCCGAGCGTCGCTGTTAGTGACATCACGGGTGGGGGAGGAGGCGTTGTTCCACTCACCAAAGCGTTCAGTCCCGGCTGCCCTTCTCCTTTCGGAGCGTCTCTCCAGGTAGGCTTACACTTTACTCGCGCTGTGCTTCCCCTTAAATCCACACAGCCGAGCGTCGCTGTTAGTGACGTCACGGGTGGGGGAAGGAGGCGTTGTTCCGCTCACCAAAGTGTTCAGTCCCGGCTGCCCTTCTCCTTTCGGAGCGTCTCTCCAGGTAGGCTCCCCTGCCTCTCATATTTCTGTTAGCCTGGGAAGTGGTTGTGTATGAGTGCATGCCTCTTTCAGGCCTGCCTGTGTGCCTTAATCAGAATTGTAAAACACATAGTTTGATACTGTAACATTAATTGAATTTGTTTTTAAGTCAGATGTTTCATTTTCCTTTCAAAAATATTTTCCTGAACTTAATTCTCTGCATCTAATTTCCTCTTCTGCTTCAGTTTTTCATTATTTTTCACTTGTCCATTTTGTTTCTGACCTGTTTTGCTCTTGCTTCTCCTTACTTGTTCTTCCTGCTCTTTGTCTGCATTGCTTGATTACGGGTCACCCCGAATCTCTGCCATTTCCATCATATTCTTCACCTAGACTCTTCTCCCCGCCTTCTTTCCTCCCGTCCATCTCCCTCTCTTCCTGGGCGTTGTCCTTCCATTCATGCTTTCCTACCCTCAGTCCCTGATCTATGCTCCAGTTGTGTGCCCTTGCAGTATAAAAGGAGACCCAGTCTCAGTCTTTTGTCTGCTTGTGCCTCGCTCAGCTCAGAGAATGTTTTGCCCTGTTGCAGCTTGTGAATTTGAGGACAAGGTGATGAAGTAATGTGAAGTGGTTTCTCTACTTATGTTTGGATGAACGCGCCTATCTTAATCGCTTTACTAATTCTGAGAAGATCAGTTACTTTTAGGTCACGGCTAATAGTCTAGTTTTGTTTTTCTTCCCTCTGACACGCACACTCAGATTCTCTCACCTCCTTTTCCTGTCTCATAAAATATGATCGGTTTTATTGCAGACGTCCACTCTCAAAAGATATTTTCTGGGACATTTTTGAACGTGTGGCAGGAATGAGGTGTGTGTGAAAAGCCTTGGACTAAGCCTATTATGATTTGCTGGACGGGGCAGAAAATTAGGAATGTACTTTTAATAAAAATGTGATACTACCCATCAGTGCAGGACTATGGATCACCTTTTGTCATATTTTATATTTTAATGCTATAGGCTTGACTTTGGATATAAGAGAACTATGCTGGGCAGAAATGGCATATAAGGATATAAGAAGCTTTCGAGATCAAAATGAAATAAGGTGGATTTGCAGCCTGTTTAAAATGTTTTTGTTGTTCTCAAGTTCAATGCGAAAATATCAATCAGGAAAAAATTCACTCGGATTCTCTGCAGATTCATCCGTGGATTCATGTGATTCTGCATCTAATCTGGCTGCTAAGGATCCTACAAACTGGGCAGATCCACTCCAAAGTTTGATATAGATTTGTCAGGTATTGAGGAATCTGCTTTAATTTTAAAAATGTTATAAATTAATTTGACCAACTCTCAAACTTCTACAGCTTGCGTATCTCTAGTAGTATGCCCCATTGAAAACGTCTTTCTGAACTGCGCATTGGCTAAGGGATGTGCAACCAAAAAATGTCTATTCTTTTGTATTCATTTTGGGGGAGGGGATATTTGTTATGGGTTTTTTGTTTTACTCTTTGTTTTATTTGGGGGGTTTTGTATTGGTTTAATTTTCATTTTGATCTAATGCACATTAAAATCTGAAAACGAGTTAAACTAATGCACATCCCTAGTGTCATTTCTGATTTGTCCCCTGATGCTTGAAACAGATACTCTCCTTGGTACTCTCAAAAACTTAGACCCCTAAAGCTCCAAGGACGAAGACTAGAATGGAGAAGGCATAAATCTTGCCTTGAAGAGGACAGACTAAAGTGTAAATTGCACATGACTACCTACCTCAGAGCCATAAGAGAGGCCAGAAATCTATTTTTCCCCCCTGTGTATTTAACAGGCCCCAAATCTAAACAAGAAATGATTTGAAAGAGTAAATGGTGGCCTACAAAGTCCACCTCAACAGAACCATATTTCTCAGTCTAAATGAACCGATAATGACTTTGCCTCCTATTTTGAGATCAGAATCAAGGACCGCTGCCAGAACTCTCAGGATGATCCCACAGACGCTCGGCTACTTTCCCATACTGTGAGGAAATGAAGCCTCATGGTGCACCACGGGCCCCACTAGGAGCTGGTTTGATTGAGCTGTAAGCCCTAAAGGAGCAGGAGGAAATGGCCAGGCCCCTCCCCCACTGCCCCCTCAATAAAAGGCTTTCCTAGAAGATGTGTAGGGGCTTAGTGTGAGTGTGCTGCAAGGAAAAGGATGATAATAGCCATGGCTTTTGTCAAAAGCAGGTTTGTCCCAACAGTGCAAATGTTTATTCCGAAAACCTGGAGCATGGTTTGTCTGTTAGGTATCAGCCAGCAGCCAGGGAAGTGCAGGATTATCCACTGTAAATGAGAAAAGGATGCTTGTCACCCCGTTTGGAAAATAATTGACGAGAAATGTCTACCTTGCCACATAATTTAACTTTTTTTTTTTTTTTTAATGAAACCGGCAAAAAGCAGAGAAAGCCAACCTGTTCTGCGGCATTTGAGACTTTTCTCCCTTTATCGCTTTTAAGCTTGTGAAAGGTTATGGGTTGGAAAATGTTGGCATTTTCCATATTTCATCTGCTTGTCCTTCAGTTGAAGCCTTTGGCCAGTGCAGTCACAAATTTTGCTGAATATTTGCCAGGCGATGTTACTTTTAGCACATCTTTAATAAAGCTGCCGACAGCGCTAGTCTTCACACACATTGTAACGTAGTAACGACAGCAGAAAAGGACCAAGTGGTCTATCTAGCCTGCCCAGCAAGCCTCTTATGGAAGTATCTGCCGTGCCGTGCAGGTTCCCCTCATGTTTACTCTTAAGGACAGTAACAATGTCATTTGAAATTCATGCTAAAGAAGAAATGAGTTTTCACACCCTCCCCCCCCCCCCCAAATAATATCTGGCAGCTTATTGCAGTTGTAATGTGTTGAACCACCTGCTCTTGGTAGAATTAAAATTTACTGCAAGCAGATTGGGGGGGGGGGGAATGCAGCCTGAAGTGCAAGGAGGGGGAAGAACAGCAGCAGCAGCAGCAGATTTTGCAAAGGCCGGGCAAAAAAATAAATAAGTTAATAAACATTTAAATGTAATTTAAAGCCAAGAAAATAACAGGTGCTCAGGTTCCCTCCCCATCCTCTCTCTCTCTCCTCTGTGCCTCTGTTTACCAGTAGACACCTTTGAACTGGCGATAGGAAACTAGGAAGGGGGGTGGGAAGCTGAAGGCCTCCCGGCCCTTATCTCACCTCCCCATCAGTTACAGTCTGGCCGTTTCTTTTTTAAAGGAGAGCCAGTTTTAGCAGTGGCCAGCTGCTTTCCCCAGCCCTCCCTCCAGTATAAGCTGCTTTCTTTTTCACCACAGATCTTAATTCTGGTTGGAGTGAAAGGCACCGTTGCTTCAAAGCAAATATTAAAAAGTACCATTGCATACAGTATTGATGCAGTACATAGGTTACCACCAGCTGTCCTGGGGACTGAGCTCAGGCCATTTTCTAGCATCATTATAGCTCTGTTTGGGTGGGAACAGTGTAGGGTTTTAGCCTTTTCCCTTGTGAGAGGCAGGGAAAGGAAGGGATAGTTATTGCTTTTTTTTTTAATTTGAAAGGGGGTCTTTTGCCTACCTTTTTAAAACAATCTGCAGTTAGGCCTTTACTAAAAAAAAAGACCCAACTAGATCCTTCTGACGTTAATAATTTCAGACCTATATGAAAAAATACTGTCCTGGCCAAAGACATCAAGATGGTGGTTTTTAAGCAACTGCACCGTTTTTTGGTTGAATACGTTGTGGGTGAGTTTCAATATGGTTTTAGATCTAAGCACTTGATTGAAATTTTGCTTAAATCTAACCTGGATGCATTGCACCATGGATAAGATCAGCATAAAGACTGTTTTGATGCTACTTGATTTGTCGGAGGCCTTTGATGCCATTGAGCTTAATATCCTTATCCAACGGTTAAAAGAAATTGGTATTGCAGGCACTGTACTTGACTGGTTCTGCTCATATCTGTCAAATTATCAGCTTAATATTGCCCCCCTCCCCCACCCATATTTCCTGTTTCTATTACAATCAAGGGAGTTTGCATACCCATTTCTGACAAAGTTTAAAATTTGAGAGTTATTCTGGATCCTGAGCTTTTTTTTTTTTTTTAAATCACACATTAAATCAGTTGTTCAAAAATTATTTTATAAGCTTTGTATCTTGAGGAAAGTTAAACCTTACCTCGATGCTGCCTTAGTTTTGACAGGCCTGGACTATTGTAATTCTGTTTAATTAGGTCTGCCTCATTAGTCAATCAGTGCATTACAAGTGGTACAAAACTCCACAGCCAGCATTTTGACGGGCACATCATGCCATGACCACATTACACCAGTACTCCATGCATTGCACTGGTTGCCAGTTGCATGGAGGATTCAGTTCAAAATGCTGATGCTGGCTCATAAGGCATTGAATGATGTTCCTCCTGCTGTTGGTTCTCTTTTGAAGATTTATCGCCCCTCTAGAGCATTACGCTCTCCTGATAAATGTCTACTTGATGTTCCTAACCACAGATGTAGTAGGCTTAATCAATCCCGTGAAAGAATGTTTTCAGCTAGGGTGCCTGCTGTATGGAACAGGCTTCCAGAAGTAATAAGGAAAGAGATTGTGTAAGACCATTCCGGAAAAAGCTGAAGGCCTTTTCATTCTCTGAAGCATTTAGAATGATGTAGGTTTTTTTTTTTTTTTTTTTTTACTAGCCCCTCACAAAAACAGTTGGAGACGATGATATGTTTCTATATACGATGTATGAAAAACAGCAATAATTTGCTAAAAATCTATTTTTTTGGTACTTGGTGGCTTTTAGTCTAATCGGTGTTTTATTTTTTTTTGACTGTTATGCGTTTTAATCAGATGTCTATTTTATATGTTGAATGTTGTCTGGTTTTTATTTGTTTAATTACGAATATTGTCCTTTGTTAGCCACTATGGATTTTGGATATAGCAGGATATAAAAGTTTTAAATAAATTGGTTATTGTATATGCTGTTGCATTTGATATATTTTTGTGTGGTATCTGTATATGCTGTCAGATTTGAGGTTTTGAAATGTTATTAGTTCCTTTGTTGGGCCCATGTTTGGAGAAGGACAACATAAATCAGAAGTGTAATGGCATAGCCATTGTCCCAGGCTATGCCAATCTATTACTGGGGTGACAATGTAGGTTCACAACCGGACTTGAATGTACAGAATACCAGCAAGCAGTGGTGGCTGCAGGGTCAAAACGTAGGTGGAGCGGTGGGCTCTGTGGTCTTTACCCTTCCATTTGCGTGCTCCTCACCCAGCTCATCATGTGCCCTCTTCCTTCCCTTCATTATACCCTGCCATCATCCCATTTACTTTTTATGGCTCAGGTCTGCTTTATCCTTTCTTTTGCTCTTTTCTTTTTTTAATTGATGATCTCCATCTTGCTCTCTCTATTGTTATCTGGTCAACCTTTTCTCATCTGTCATTTATTCTTATTTTATTTAAACAAAAAACCTTAATTGGATCATATTAAACATGCAATAACTATTTAGCAGGCGAGAGGACCAACATGGAACTATACGACGACATGGGTGTCTATAATCAGCCACTCTCCAGTTGAGTAAATTAGCCAGATAAACTTGGCCGAGATATTCAGCGGCATCATCCGCTGCTGAATACACTCAGCTATCTGATAGATAGCCAGGTGAGTTTATCCAACTAACTTTAGACCACCTGAGGAGCAGGTCCAACTTATACAGCTATCTCAGCCGGATAAGTCTGAGGTTCGGCCTTTATCTGGCTTAAGTTAACCAAATAAGTAGTTCTGCCCCACAACGTCCTTCGCTGCACATCTCAAGTTTTCAGATATCTTTTTAGCCAGATAAAAAGTTATCCAGATAAGTGGTGACCACTAAACATGACCAGATATTGAAATGACACCACTTAGCCGGAGAAGTCCAAATTTATCTGGCAAAGTGGCGCTGAATATTGGCCTGAATAAAAAATAGAAACTACAAGAAGATACCCATAAAATAATAGTACACAGAGACCAGTGGGAAATAAAACTGGTTCAATCATAATAGTGCGTTTTTAAGCTTAATCACTCCAAGTGAAATCAGCAATTTCAGAGCAAAATGCTTATGAATAGCATCTGTTAACCAGTGAAACAGATATTTTAATGGCTAAATAGAAGAGCTATAGAAGAAACCCCTCCCCCCAGAACTCACCAACCCCTAACCCCCATAAACTAGCCTTCAAATAAGAGCATACAATAACTTTCCTTAAAACCTATATTCAAGCTCATACCCAAATAGGCTCTGCTCCTTACATTCTGTTTTTTACCCTTAATATGCACAATTTTTGCCCGCCTCCTCTTTAGGGAAGGATCCCAGATTTTGGATGTATCCAGGCAATGTTCCTTCCAATGTGAATTTTTCCAAAGGGTGCATTTCCCAAATTGAATTGAAGCATGCCTCCAAGGGGGGAGAGAGGCTTCATGGGAAAAGGCACAGCTCTCCTAGCTAACACCAGACGTGGATGTTGAGTGGAATTGTAGAGTGTGAACGTAAAGGGGATTCTGTTATCCACGGTGCCCAAGAGAATGAGGAGCCAGGAGAATGACTTCAGAGCAAAAGTTCTTTATCACTGGACAAAGACACCCAATGTGATTTAAAAAAAAAATGCCCCAGTTTCACCAGCAAGTCTCAGAAGCACCAATGCCCGTTATTTTTTCAATTTTCCCAGGGTGTGGCGCCATCTGTATGTTATTTTATAACCATTTTCCTGAGCAGCTGCGCTAATAGAACTCCCCTTTCTTAATCTTTCAAAAACACCTTCACAGTCTCGATCTGTTATTGGGACTGCAGTATCTCTTTCTCACACTTTCTTGAACTTTTCTTCTATCTTTCTTTCCCCCATTTAGTGATATATTATAAAACTTTGAAATCTAGCCTTTTCCAGGAGCGTTTGTCCTCTTTCCTGCATCTGTTCTTAGCTTTATTGTCTACCTAACTCCCTCTTCTCGTGGGACAGCAGGATGTTAGTCCTCACACATGGGTGACATCATCAGATGGAGCCTGGCATGGAAAACCTTTGTCAAAGTTTGTAGAATTTTGACTGGCACGGTGAGCATACCCAGCATGCCACTATCCGCGCATACACACAAGTTCCCCCTTCAGTCTCTTTTTATCCACAGTGATAGATGTCTCATAGTTTTTGGAGCTCTGCTCACAAATATCTTTCCTGCTTAAAAACAGCATTTTTTTGCCCGTCCTACGACAGATCCCTCTTCTCCAGTTGGTGCTTTTTCCGGCGCAGTAGGAATTTTCCTTTTTACTACCTTTTTTCCAGTCGATTCCTGGTGTGTTGCTCCCAGGTGGCCGCCAGCTATTCGCCGGCTTACTTTTATGGCATTGATCGTTTTTTTTTTTATGTCCCCAGTGCCCGCAGACCATGTCCATTATGGATTCACATGAGGTCTGCATCCTCTACCTGGGGGCATCACACGACATCTGAGTGTCAGCTGTGTGATCAGATGACTCCCAAAGGCTGTTGTACTCAGATAAAATGGAGAAATGTTTTGGGCCAAAGAAGTCTACTCCATCCATTCTTGCTTCGGAGCCTCCGATGCCCGGGGGTCAAGGGGAACCGATAGATACCCTGCCCCTTTCCACACCCTGATGAGTTCTTCCAAGGAGCAAGGAGATGGTGATCGCCCCTCACCGATCTTTCCAGGACTTCGGGATCCTTAGCTTCCTCGGTGCCGGGAAAAGACCGGACCAAGCACCGTGGGAAGTCCCGCAAGCATAGACACCAGTTGCTATTAGAACATGGCTCCTGTTCTGGTGCAACACTGGTGGTAGCCATGCTGCCACCGAAGAGACCCTGTGGCAAGGAGGCCCCATCCTCCAACAGGCCCGAGAGCCCCATGCATTCCCCACCGTTAGCAGTGCCAGGCACTGAGCCTCCTCGGGATTCCATGGAAGTTCCAGTGATGCATCGTCCCCCTCCATCAGTCCTGACTTCACCGGACTTCCAGGAGGAGTTGGATCACAGGGAGCAGAGTGCGGTGCTCCGAGCTGTCCAGGGTGTCAAACCGACGCTGGCCCCCATATCAGCACCAGAGCCTGCGCCTTCTCTTGATGCCCCTGCTTGAGCGACCGGACTTCTTACTCAGCATCCTTCTGAGGCAATCGGTGCCCAGGGGCCCTTCGGTTCCCAAGCGGCCACCGATGCCCTCCTCAGGACTGATTCCCATCATGGGTCCAAGGAGGAGGATGACACTCAGCGGCCGTCAGTGCCATCCAGTCCTTTGGTCCTGAGACCAGAGTTCCTGGAGCCGGTGGCCGAGACATCGGGTCTGTCACGGCCATCGGCGCCATCGATACAGAATAGGACTCCCAGTGCCCTTGATGCCCTCGGTGCCTGCGAGGCCTTCAGTGCCCAGGCCTCTCCCGCACAGGCCCCATGAAGACCTTAGTGAGGAAGAAGGACTGTATGACCCTTGGGGAGATGACTCCTCAGAGTTCTTCTCTGAAGGCTCTGGTGATCTCCTCTCTGAGCCCTCGCCATTGGAGTAAGGCTTTGGTCTCCTCTGGAGGATCTCTCCTTTTGGGTTTTGTTCAGGGACATGACTGAAGCCATCCTCTTCCAATTCCTCATGGAGGAAGATGTCCACCATAAGATGCTGGAAGTACTTTAGTTCATTGATGCCCCAAAGGAGATAGTGGCTCTTCCTGTCCACAACATCTTCAAGGAGCTCCTCCTTAGGGTGTGGGAACGCCCGATATTGATTCCTCCTGTGACTAGGAAGGCGGATGCCACCTACTTGGTACAGCAAGCCTTAGGATTCAAACGACGCCACTTCCCTCACCAATCGGTGGTGATGGAGTCTGCTCTTAAAACGGTTAAGCAATCCTGCACTCATGCCTCTGCCCCTCTAGGCCAGGAACACAGGGAGCTGGATGCCTTGGGTAGGAAAGTCTTTCAGGGCACTATGCTAATCACCCGAATCGCCTCCTACCAGTTATATATGACCCAGTCCAATCAGAACCTGTGGAAGTAAGTCCAAGAACTTACTGAACGACTACTGCAGCAGCAACAGGAGTCGTTCTCTGCAGTTGTTAAACAGGATCTGGAAACCGGAAACACAAGGTGAGCTCCATCTACTAAGTTTTTGAAACAGCAGCCAGGGTGGCCGCAGTGGGAATCGGTGCCCTTAGGATGGCCTGGCTCCACACCTCAGACTTTCGCCCAGAGGTGCAGCAGAAGTTGGCAGACTTCCCTGTACAGGAGAGAATCTATTCAGGGATAAGATCAGGGATACAGTAGCTCAATTGAAAGATCATCATGAAACCCTTCAACAGCTGTCAGTTAGTACTTCCGATCCGCTGTCCTCTGCTAGGAAATCCTCTCGGCTAAGTTCTAGGAAGTCCTTAAATAGGCAGAGTAAATATTACCCTCTTGCCTCCTGGGCTCGCACATCCCGGGCTAGTTCCAGGGGTCGTTCTCGTCAGCAGCGAATCCCCAAAACCCAGCCAACTCCCCAGCAAGCCCCGGCTATGGGCTTTTGACTGGAGGCGAGGAGGCACGGGTCAACCAGCCATACCCCTGGCACACGATCCCCCCCCCCCTGGTAGGGGGCAGGCTTCTTTGTTTTTCCCACCGCTGGTCGCTCATCACTTTCGATGGGTAGGTGCTCACCATTGTTCTCTAAGGGTATCGTCTGAATTTCAGAGTCCCAGCTCTTGACAGAGCTTTCCGCTCTCCTGACGGCAGGAGCAGTAGAACCCGTTCCCCGTCATCAGCAAGGCTGAGGGTTCTATTCAGAGTATTTCCTGATACCAAAGAGATCTGGGGGGCTTAAGTCCCAATCTCAACCTCGGGGCCTTGAACAAATTCTTTCAAAGGAAAAAGTTCAGAATGGTCTCTCTGGGCCACTCTGATCCTGCTCCTCAGGAAAGGAGATTGGCTCTGCTCCCTCGATCTCAAGGAGGCTTACGCCCACATTGCGATCTTCCCAAACCACAGGAAGTTTCTCTGCTTTGTGGTGGGACAGGCTCACTACCAGTACCGAGTACTGCCGGTTGGCTTCAGCCCCTTGGGTGTTCACAAAGTGCCTGGCAGCGGTGGCAGCACACCTCAGGCATCAGGGGGTACACTTGTTCCCTTACCTATATGACTGGTTGGTCGAGTGCCTCCCGCGAGGGGGCAATGAACACTTTGACCCTCACAGTGCAGGTGCTACAATCTCTGGGGTTAGTCATCAACTACCCACCTCTGCCCGTCCCCCCAGCTGGACTTTATAGGAACCAGACTGGACACGACTCTGCCCTGCGATCGGGCTCTTGCCCTGTTCTCGCTGGAGATCTTGGTGCGCAGCAGAGAACAAGTAACCGCCCGTCTGCTGGGCCACATGGCAGCCTCTGTCCATGTCACCCAGTTTGCCTGCCTCTGCATGCGCAGGACGCAGTGGACACTGCGGTCACCATGGCAACAGGCATCTCAGGACCTCGGAGCCCACGTCTCCATCACGCAGCCTCTGAGGATCTCCCTGTCATGGTGGGAAGATCTCTCCAATCTCGAGCAGGGGATTCCTTTTCAAGTTGTCCCACCTCAAGTGGTTCTTCCTACCAATGCTTCCACCCATGTTTGGGGAGCTCATGTAGACGGCCTCCACATGCAGCGTCACTGGACTGCTCAGGAAGCTCTGCACCAGATAAACCTCCTGGCGCTTCGAGCTATTCGCTCTGCTCTTTGGGTGTTTCAAGACCGCTTGTCCCACAAGGTAGTCCTGATTCAGGCAATCAAGTGTCAATGTGGTACATCAACAAACAAGGGGAGCACAGGGTCGTACCTCCTCTGTCGAGAGATGGTGGAGACCTGGTCGTGGGCTCTGTCACAGGGCATGTCCCTGCAAGCCATGTACTTAGCTGTCCTAGGAGAACACCTGTTACAGGTAAGCAACTGCGCTTTCCCTGCACCACTCTTTACACTTCTCTCCCTATTCCAGCTTGCCTCAGTCATCTTTCCTTTCCTTTGTTTTCCCTTCACCTCCCTCTTCTCTCCTTATTTCTTTTCCTTTCCCTCCCTGATTTTCCCTCCTTTCTCTTCTTTGTTTCTTCCCTTCCCCCTTCCTCCCCCACACCTCTCCTCTCTCTTTATTTCCTGTCCCCTTTCCTTATTGTCACCGCCGCTGCCGCTGCGTCTGCTAACTTGGCTCCGTGTAGCTGCCCTGCGCTGCGCCTGTACTCTTAAAATATTTACTCTCAAGCTGTTCATGTGCCAGCTTAAGGTCCTCCCAAGACCAGCATGAGAGTGCGGGCACCGCATGGCTTAAAGGTAAGAGTCCTGGGGAGCCAAGTTACTAGAAGGGGCTGCCACAGTGACTGGCGAAGAAGAGAGCACAGGACTGGGTTGGAAACCAGTGCGAGAGGAACAGCAGGGGCAGGGGGAACTGGAGGGCACAGAACACAAGTGAGGTGGAAGGGGGGTGATGGGGCCCAAAGGTGTGTGGGGGGAGGGGCAGAGAGCGCTGATAACTGGAAGGAGGGACCTCAGGGGAGAAAGTGCTAGGGAAGCGGGTTAAGAAAAGAGGGCCTGAGAGAGTGAATTTTGAGGAAGAGGGGGAAACGGAGAGGTACTATCTTGTGCTTCCACAGGCAAGGGAAGAGGCTCCTTTCTATCTCTTCCTTCTCTCGCACCAGACCCCCACCTCCTCAGCTCAAGATTACATTTTGGAAAGACCGAGGAGGAGGTTGCTCCGAAAGCTTCCTATTCAGGGGCGATCATATTGGTCAGTGGGCCAATTGTACCCCTCCTTTACTCCCTCCCGACAATGCTGAGGGGCCCGGTTTATTTACCAAGCTGTTTCGCCATAGGCACAGAACGGTGAAAAAGTAAATTTAGGCTCAGAGCGAGCAGCTCCTGCAGATGTGCTAGCAAGAACAGATTTGCTTAAAAGCAAAATGCATTGCTATGCTTATACAATCAGGTGAGGTGAAGAATTATGATTAGGGTTCTCAATTGCAGTGTTGAGACTCAAAAAGAAAAAAAGAGATATCCACACTGACCGCTGTTTGGATGTATTTCCCTACATGCAGTTTCTGTCCCAGGAGAACAAGCTTGCATTAGATCTGTAAAATGTCCAATTAAAAGCCATTGTGGAAGTGCTCTGCATGTGTGTGTACAGGGCTAAAATATAGTACTATTCCTGATACAGCTTAACAGTTCTATAGTGCTACTAGGCCTATGCAGCTCTATACAGACACAGAATAGAGAGATTCCTGTTTTGTAGGACTTACAATCTAGTTGACAGGCACTGTTAACCCACGTTTGGACGTGCGTTTTCGACGGGCTAGCTTTACCCCTTATTCAGTAAGGGGTAATAGCGCGTCAAAAATGCGCGACCAACCCCCCCCCCCCCCCCCGAAACTAATAGGGCCATCAACATGCAAATGCATGTTGATGGCCCTATTAGTTATTCCTGCGCGATTCACTAAGTAAAATGTGCAGCCAAGCCGCACATTTTACTTTCAGAAATTAGTGCCTACCCAAAGGTAGGCGTTAATTTCTGCCGGCACCAAGAACATGTACAGAAAAGCAGTAAAAACTGCTTTTCTGTACACCCTCCAACTTAATATCATGGAGATATTAAGTCGGAGGTCCCAAAAGTAAAAAATAAAAAAAATAAAAAAGTTAAATCAGCCCGCGGCTCACGAGTTGAAAACCGGACGCTCAATTTTGCCGGCATCCGGTTTCCAAACCCGTGGCTGTCAATGGGTTTGAGAACCGATGCCGGCAAAATTGAGTGTTAGCTGTTAAATTGGCTGACGGCCTCCGCTCCTGTCAAAAAAGAGGCGCTAGGGACGCACTAGTGTCCCTAGTGCCTCTTTTTACCGCGGGCCCTAATTTGAATACTTAATCGTGTGCACAGGAGCCGCCAGGCAGAGACTGCAGGAGCGGCTTGCCTGACAAATGGAGGTCACGAGGAAGGATAGCATAGAGCTGAAGAGCGAATGCATTCATAGGTAAAAAGTAGTTGAATTTGATTCGGAAACGGATAGGGAGCAAATGAAGAGTCGTGAGAAATCGGAGTAACATGGTTGTAACAAGGCTGGCGGAAGATAAGTCGGGGCAGGTGTAATTTGAATAGACACTGCTGGAGAAAAAGTATCACAGCAGACCCATAAGAAGGAATTGCAGAAGTCCAAGTGGGAGGTGACAGGAGAGTTCAGATAAGGCTTTTGGTAGTGTGTCCAGAAAGGAAATGATAGATTTTAGTGATGATATACAGCAAGAATGTGAGCAGAGGAGAGAGGAGTTGCAGACAATCCCAAAACTGCATCCAAGGGGACAGGGATGATGACAGCATTAGCCATCAAGATAGAAATTGTGGAAAGGGGGGGGGGGGGGATTACTTTAAGGAAATACAAAGTTAACAAATAAACAAAATTGCCTTCTTATCGGACTAACAATTCATTTCTTGACTGGCATTTGGGAGTTTACACGCCTTTCCTCAATTCTGTTTGGATCCTGAACACCAGACAAGCAATGTATTAAATTAGCCCAATAAAAATGCATCACTTTACATTGTTGGTTAATCTTTATTTCTCAAGTTTTGGCTATGATGGTAACTTGGAACTTTCCAGTTTTGGATATTAAAAAGCTACCCCAGGATATGAAGTATGTAACCTTAGTCTGAATGTTAAGCAAAGGAGCGAACGAATGTTGTTTGCTGTGAGTCAGTCCAACAACAGATCAAGTGGGCTTTCAATAAAATGTTTAGACAAAAGCACTTTAAAAGAAGAGATCGCTTGTATTTTCTTTTTCTTTCACCGTGAGGCAGAATGACTAAAGCAGTCAGGATTGTCTGGCGTCGTGCGCCTGCAGGGGAAGTTCCCCTGAAAACCCAGGCTCGCTCTCTCGCCCCCCCCCCGAGGGAGGGAGAGGACATCTGGGTTAGCAGCACGTTTGGAAGAGCTGAGCCTGCTGAGCGCCGGTCAGAGACATTACGGTAACGCCTGAGCGTGATTCACGGAGCCAGCCTCTTCCCACATGCAGGAGGCTTCACCTCCCGCAGCCGGCGCTCCGAAATGAGTCAGTGCGGAGCATCTCTCGCCCGAGAGAGAGGAGTTCCTCCGCGGAGAGGGGAATGAGGGTGCCTGCCCTGCCGATGCAAGTTTGTCTGCTCTTCTCACATTAACTTTAGATTTTGCAATCGCCCCCTCCTGATTGGGAAGGGGGGGCGGCGTTGTTGGTTTGTGTGTGTGTAGTCCACATCTGCAGCCGTGAGCTACTCTCCTCCCCCTTGCAACCTGTCTCCGGCGGTGCCTGCCATGCCAAATGGGATGAAGCCGATGGAGACCCTGGGCTCTGTGCACTGCGTCAGCCCTGCTTACTGCGGCGAGGGGCAGGCGGGCGGCTGCAAGTACTGGATCCTCGACTTAGGTACGACTGCCACACTTTAAGTGCATGAGACGGTTTTCGTTCTTGGGTGTGCCAAAAGCTGACCGGCTCGGTATCACACACTTTTCTTTTTTGCTGTAAAGATATTTCCAAAAAGGCCGAATGCTCTGTATTAAAACTTTTTATTTGGCTGTATATGAAGTCGCTGGGGAGATTACTTAGGTAGCGGGTGGTGCTGAGTCAGTGGATGCAGTTTAGTCTTGTCTTTTTCCTGACGTAAAAACAAACATGAAAGTGATGTACCATTTTCATAGAAACCGGTAACTTCTCAGAATGTTCTTCAATGTTGACCTACCAGCTATTTAAAAGGGATCTATGTGTATGTTTGCAAGTGGCTGAGGCTTGATACTTGGAAGAGAGAAGCAGTTTTAAACAGGAGGGGGATAAAGGGTTTGCATGTAAATAACGGAGTGCTGAGCTCAAGTGCTGCAGATTGTCTTGTCCTCTCTTTTCCCAGGTAACTGCAGCCAGAGTTTTTCTTTTGCATAAAGTGCATGCATTTAATTCTGGTTACTTTCTAATAGAACTCTACAATAAAGACATTTTCTTTTCTTTAACCAAAAATGTAAAGATACATAAATTCTGTTCTTGCAAATTTGCTGCTGGATTTGCATGCTCACCTTTTTCTTTGTAAGCCAGACTTTTTTTGCCAGCCGGAGTCCTGCTGGCTTGAGCCCATGTGTATTGGTAATGCCGGAATAGGCGATTAAAAAGCTCCAGAGGCTTCAGCTTGGAGGAGCCTTTCCAGCCTGCTCTGGGATGCTTGCATCAATGGGTTGCCGCTTTCTTACCAAGAGGCACTCACCAGCTCCACTCCACTTGGTGAGACTTTGTGTATTTACTAAATCATTTGCAAAAAGGTTCCCAGTAACCCTCTTCAACATTTTATGGTAGTAAGCCAAGTGCAGAATGATGAAAACTTTAAAAAATGTTGGTATGGCAGAAGCTGTTTTGGGACAAGAGATTTGATTTGTATATTAGGAAGAGGAGAAAGAGGCAATCAAGACAACATTTTTGGTAAAAAAAAAAAAAACAACCCTAAATGTTCAGCTCCTGAAAGCATTTCCCTGGTGGGTTTTGTTTTTTACATTCTGTACATTGTTTCTGGAGAAGTACCCGATTGAAGATATTGGGAGAGGAATTCATGGGAGTCTAGAAGATGCTTTCAATTATGTCATTACAATGTGGAACTTGAAAGCTCTTGACTTTGTCAAAGTTCTACCAATGCAGTGTGGAAAGAACAAAAATATTAGGATGTTAAGATCCTTGTGGTCCAAAACTACTTCTCCCCATTTGCGCCAACTGCATTGATATTTCTTTCAGTAGTAGCCACCAGATCATGCCTGCTGAATCCCGGGGTCCCTGGCTGATGGCACTGAGAGTCTGTTCTGGAGGGGAGCAGCCCACAGTGCAGGGGAATAATTTTTAGAAAGCAAGGCCTTCCTTCCGTCTGGAGAGACTCCAGCTATGGAACATTTGTTCTGAAAGTCCAGGTTGGTTGCATGCTGCTACAAGGACAGTATGCAAGTGCATTCCACCGCTCTAGTCACTTGTGCAAAAGTAAATCAGCATTTGAAACAGAGGAGAGAAAATTTGGAAGGTAGATAAACTACCTGGTGGAAGCAAGTAGCATGCTGGGCAAAGTGGAGATAGATTGTGGTTGTCCTGGACAAGGAATGAAGGGGGGGGGGGGGGGGAGGATGACATGAAGGGGGAAAGTTTAACAGCATAAGACCAGGAAAAAAAGTGACTGGGAGATGACAAAATAGCTGGGAAGGAAGAGTCAGCACAGAGAGAATCTCAAGAATGCTTCTAGGTGTCTGTAGATTGTGGCAGATTAGTAAACTGCTTCCACCACTTTCAGCCCCTTCCCCCAGCCGAAGGATAAAAGGACTGGTGCCTAAGCCAAGTAGGCAGGAAATTCCTTCTTTGATGTGCCTTGCAGTGTAAGTTGGAAAATCCCTTTTGCCAGCAGAGGTGTTGCACATGCCAAAGTGAACACATTTGTCCTGGTGGTCAGAGCTGTGGAGGCGATGAGAATAATGTGCAGTGGGGTAAATACGCTGAGGGTGAAGAGGGAGGAAAGAGCATGTGAAGGCAGCGTGCTGTCAAAGTCCCCCATCCTTGTCAGAGCAGCTGGCGCACGAGGGTCTAGAAAGAGTGTTGGCAGAAATGATCTCCGAACAGGAGGCAGCCTTAGCTAAACCCAAGTGCCATCTTCAGTGCACCCCCAGTATCATGCGGAAGATGTTCACCTTTCACTACTGATATGCTCCTCACCAGACTAATGGCAGCTACTGGCTTTAAACATGCACTGAAATAATGCAGCATTAGAAGTATCAAACCCTTTTTTTTTTTAAGAGCTGAAAAACAAAATCTGTGAAATGCATTGGGTTCATGACTGCCTGTGTATTGAGGACCTTGGAGAATCGCATGCAGAGATTTTCATGGAGGAGCTTCTCTCAGATAAATTATTGCCCGATAAAATGACTACTCTGCTTCTTCCCTGGTATATTACCCCCGAGGAAGGGAACCATCGGCAGATGTCTTTGTCATCAGACCCTCATATGCCTTAAGCAGTCGGATGCTGTGAAACTGCTGCTCCGGTGGGGAAAAAGAGGCTTCTCCCCAGACTCTTGTCGGCATCCTGAGTCTGCTCTCTCTTTTCCTTGTTCTCTTTTTCCACCGCTTCCCTCCTTCCCACCCCCTTACTGACCGAATGACTTTTCAGTACCCTGGGAGATTTCAGTGCAGCTCACTGCATCCGTTGCTGTCAAAAGCAGAGCTTTGAAAAACAGGATTGTTTAAGCTCTGAATGATGTGATAGACCTAGAGCAGTCAAAAATGTGTTTTGGGTCAGCAGTTCAACACATCTTCAAAAGTCTGCTCATTTTCTTAGAAAAAGTGTAATGTGGTGGTTGTGTTAGTCCACCTAGATAAAGAGAAATGAAGGTCAGGAAACAAACTAAGTGGTGCCTTTATTATTCAACTAATTTAGTACATTTGTGACTAGATATTTGAGAATTATACTAAGTTAATCCAATAAAAAGTCATCTGCATATTGTAGGAGAAATGAAAATTAAAAAAAAAACCCCTACCATCATTCCTCTGTTTAAAACAATCTCCTTTAATAATGAATCTCAGATACAAGAAACAAGCGCTATTTCCCTGAGGAAACTCTTGTACACTATTGATCACATTGGCTTATGACAAATCCTCTTTGGAATAGGTTGGTTAACTTCCCTCTATTCGTTATAAAGAGGTACCACTGTAATGTCTCTGAAACACATCACATGTTGGGCTGCATGAAATCACTAAATAATTTTAAGAAATGATTTCCATTTAAAGTTTCTTGGCTCCCTTATGCTTCATTGATACCCTGCACCTATACCTTTCTTCTTCACCCTTCCTCCAACAGCGAAATGTCAGAATTGCTGGGATGTGTAGCTGATTCTGGATCCATGTAACATAGTAGTGATGGCAGAAAAAGACCAAATGGTCTATCCAGTCTGCCCAGCACATTTCTTATGCTAGTAACTATCGCTCCGTGCAGGTTAGTGCAGAGTCTTATGTTAAAGGTAGTAATATTTACAATCAAAGCCAAGTAATTGCTAAACCCATAACAAAATTACTGCTTGCAACAATTTCTCTGGGTGAGGAGCCTTCTTGATAATTCAAGCAATGCTACTTGACTTGCTTTGCTTTTGGGCTTGGCCATAGAAGCACTCCTGTACTTTTTCCCCCAAATATCTGCGTATCAGTACCCTGAATGTAAAAGTCGGGGCCCAGCATTGGCTGTCTCTGAATCCAATTCCCCTTTACCTCACTGACATCAAAGCAGAGAGCGATGTTGCAATTGCGTCAAAACCAGCAAGGCTAATAGGTTAAGGGTAGTAATCCCTGTGTCTTCTGTTAAGAGTAGTATTTGCCGCTTCTTGCAGCTTACCCCCATGCACGCTTTTCTTCATGTCCAACCTCTAGCAGTGTTTCTCCCATGCCCTTTTGAATTTTTTTTATTATTTGCATCCTCGCCATGTATTCCAGAAGGGCATTCCAGGCATCCACTACCCTCTCCTTGAAGAAATATTTCCTGATGTTGTTTCTGAGTTGTCCCCCCAGAGCTTCATTTCATCACTCCTAGGTCTACCATACTCTTTCCAATGGAAAAGGTTTGAAGCTAGTGCTTCATTAAAACCTTTCAGTTTTCTGAAGGTCTACATCGTATCTCCCCTGCACATCTTCTCTTCCAGGGTATACATATTTAGATCCTTCAGCCTCACCTTATAAATCTTCCAATACAGACTCCACATCATTTTGGTCATACTTCCTTGGACCTCTTCCTTCCTGTGTCTATCCTTTTTGAGACACGGGCTCCAGAACTGAACACAGTACTCCAGGAAAGGCCTCCCCAAGGACCTGTACAAGGGCATTATCACCACTTTTCTTTTTTTCTTACTACTTATTCCTCTTTGGCAGCCCAGCATTATTCTGGCTTTTGCTATCACCTTATCACATTGCTTTGCTGCCTTCAGATTGCCAGATAATGTTACTCCAAGGTCTCTCTCTCGGTCCATGCACATTAGTCTTTCGCCTCTCATCACATACAGCTCTTTCGGATTACCGCACCACAGAAGCATGATCCTGCACTTCTTGGCATTGAATCCCAGCTGCCAAATCTTCGACCACTCTTCAAGTGTTCTTAAATCACTTTTCATTCTCTCTACTCCTTCAGATGAGTCCATTCTTTTGCAGATCTTAGTATCATCCGCAAATAGATCAACTTTATTTTCTATCCCTTCTGCAATGTTGCTCTCAAAGATATTAAAGAGAACCGATCCCTGAGGCACTCCACTTAACACAGCTCCCTCTTCAGAGTAGGTTCCATTTACCATTACATGCAGTCTCCTTTCAGTCCACCAGTTTGTAATGCACTCCACCACCTTGGCACCTACTTCCAAGCTTCTCATTTTATTTGTGAGCCTCCTATGAAAGACTGTATCAAAAGCTTTGCTGACATCCAAGTAAATCACATTGAGTGCTCTTCCTTGATCCAGTTCTCTAGTCACTCCAATCCACATCCAACAGATTAAAATGTCCAATGAACAATACTTCTCCCTTCTTTCCCACCTTTTTGGATGTCTTCAACCAGATCTCTAACCAGTTCTTCTGTTTGAGTTGGAGGCCTGAAGACCACACCAGTAAAATGGAAGCACCATCTTTTTTTTTTTTTTTTAAGGACCATCCATAATGCTTGTTGCCTACCCCCATGTCCCTTGCAGTTCAGTTGCTTGGATATTGTTTGATGATCACACATCTTTCTCTGAGGCTTGTCTCTGAAGCAGGGATCTTAGTGCTCAGTCTTGTGTCTAACTCCAAAAAGTATTGAGATAAATAGAATACTGACCAGAAACAGTTGTTGGTGCAGTGGTCTTTATCAGATGAATGAGCTTGGCACCAAAATTACTTCTTTGGTAGAGGGGGGGAGATGGAGGAGGAAATCTCAGTGTCAGATATTTTTTATATCCAGCATGTTATCCCAAAAAGAAGCCGCATTCTCTGCTTATTGGTATCCCAAGGTCACTTCTTTGTGTTTGCACAGCACATCACAGAAATAACCGTGGCTCAGGTTTGGGCCTGCTTATGCCAGCAGCTATCACTGCACTATCTTGTGGCATATCATTATCATATCATTGCACTATCATTACTGGCATAGGAAGTTTCTCTAAAGAGAGATGCAGCCTGCCCTCTTGTCAGCTCATGTGGGTGTACAGCACTTTATGATGAAAGGAGGGTTAAGAGAGAAATCTTGCAAAGAAAGGAAAAAGAAAAACTTGCATTTTTCTGACTAGTTTGACGTGTTGTCTAGAACATGCCTAAGTGATGCAGAAAATATTTTAGCTATGATCGAGCTAATCTATTCTGCACAGACTTGTGTGTAGTGCAACAAGGTTTTTACCCTAAAGCGCACACATGTTTATGTTTAACGTAGACATGGAGGAAAGGTGTTCTGGGGAAGGGTCAGATCTGTTTCAAGTTATCCTCAATATTATCTTGCAAACAAGTATTTTGTGAAAAGAGCAAATCATTTATATTTCTTTTTCGCCCCCTAGCTTGAGTGGTAAAGATATCAGGAATATAAACCCCTCTCCTCCCCCCCATGTTGAGTTCCCAGTAAAATCAAATCCAGAAGTATTGTAAGGAATGGTTATTACACCCTGCCTATTTCTTGCTTCTGGGCACAGATACTGTAATGCTTATCAGGAATACTGTTGCCTGGCTGGAAAGCAAATTGCAGTTTTGCTTTGCTATTATTTAGAGTTTGCAACTTGGCCAGAGTTTGAAATGTTAAGGCCGGGTCACCGTTTCACTGTGACGTAATTATGTTGCCCGCTGGAAGATTTGGGGATCCCATTTTATAAGTGAATCCTATAAATCCAGTTTTCATCTTTTGTCATGGAAAGCCTTCTGTGACTTAGTCCAAAGAAAAGCTCTGTGAGAGTATAAGAGGAATGGAGACAATATTATCTGGCTTTGAGCACACCCTGCAGGGGAAAGCTCACAAAACATGGCGAGCAAAAAGGGGAAATCTTTGGTCTCCCAGATATTCTGGATAATTTCCCCCGATGTCTCATTTGCCCCCAAATTCCAAATTTAAGTTAGTCTGAACTTGGAGCCGAAAGGTTTGGCCCCCTTTGGCTTCCAGGAGCTTTGGCTTCCCATGATGCACTGCAGGTGATGCCGACATGGAAAGTGATGTTCACCAAGGGCTTGTCGGAGGCCCAGATCACTTGAGTGCAGTCTCTGGCACTGAAAAAGCCAGATTCATGGAAATTGATATCCGTGACTGCCTGACAAGGAAGGAAATAATCTGCTGAGCTAAGAATGAATGGTGAATGAGGGGCAGCCCACAAGTTTGCCCTGTGCTGCTTCTTTTCAGGCCTAATGAGAAGGGGGGTAGAGAGGACAAAGTTAAACCAGGCCCCCGAGCTCAGGGAAGAAAGGTTAGGAGGTAGGCCAGATTACAAGAATAATTTGGACAAAATGAAGAATAAAGTAGTAATGCAATAATTGCAAGGAATGTCTATGTAAACAGTTAGCCGGGTATCACCAGAAATTAATTTCAAAGTGTAATAAATCTGAGTAATGAATACAAGTCTCATAGGTAGAAGCTAATTATTAACAAAGAGAGAACTTACAGACTCTGACAATAGAGAATTCAGTATCAAAGCTAGGAAAAAAAGCAAGTATTTATGTGATTTTTAAATGGAAGGCACAGTTTTGCCTAGTTTTACAAAAAATGTGAAGGCAGGAACAATGACAGCCTAATGATGTCTTTTGGGACTAACACTCAGTACTAAGAGAGCTCCAGCGAACATAGTATATGTACCCGCAGCCTCAGGTTGCTCTCCGCAGGGGTCAGGAGTGAATGCTTCTGCACGCCCTGAGATGATGCAGACTCTGGCCTTCTTCTGAAAGGCTTTTCCCTATTCTTTGCCTGTGGAAAGTATTTTTCTTTCCTTTGAAGATGTTTAATTAGCTCGGACGCGCTTCGAGACACAAAGAAATCCAAATGCGCATTGCACGTTAAACGAGATTTGCGGCGTTTTAAGTGAACATTTTTTTTATGGGGCTCTTGTTCAGTTTATTCTTCTATATATTCCTTAAAACAGAAGTTCCCGACGGGTGTGCCGCAGGGAAACTTCAGGTGACAACAGGATCTCTCTCTGCAGACGGAGATAAAGATGATTTAGGAGAGCTGATCCGAATAAAGCAAGAACAAGTTGAAAAGGCAAAGATGACAAAAGTGTTAAGGTGTGTTTATGGTTTAAAACCGAGTAAGTTGCAAGCTTGCAGCTAAATTCCAAAAACAGAAGTGCAGAAGATGGAAAGAGGGGGTAGAGAAGAGGCAGAAAATGTAACCAAATAAGCAGCACGCTTTTGAAAAATGATTAGCTGCTATGCTGATTTCTACAAAGAGATACTAATAACATTCTGTAAGAGACCCCAGCCTGCAGCACAGGGGGCTTACACTGGCAAAATGAGCCACTAGAAGGGAGGATTAGGAAGCTGGGGATAGGCCCCCAAAGCATGCTGGCGTTTGGTGTAAAAGGACGTGGTTGAAATGGAGCCATCCAAATGTCCCATGTACTGCAGCCGAGAAAAAAAGTAGCAGCCCACTAACATTATTAAATAGAAAAAAAAATATAAGGAAATGCACAATAGTCAAACATCATACAACACAGGAGTATAAATAAGATCATAATATCACAGCCCCTTTCATATAAGCATAGGTCCAAACCTAAAACATTTTAGAAGTTTTGTTTATGCCATCTGTGCAGAAAATATAAGGAAAGGAAAGTGCAAAGCACAATACAAAAGCCGATAAAGTGTACCAGGATTTTTAGGAAACATTGGCATATATAGTATATGGTAACCTGCCAAGGGTTCAATACTAACACAATAGAGGTTCCTAACACAGGTACAATAATCAATATAACACAAACAAAAACCTGTGTATCTATATTGTTACAACTTTATTTTACCAATACAATACAATACAATACAATACAATAGAATACAACTCACAAATATTTGTGAGTTGTATTCTATTGTATTGTATTGGTAAAATAAAGTTGTAACAATATAGATACACAGGTTTTTGTTTGTTTGTGTTATATATAGTATATGCCACAAAGTCTTATCCCAACTTAAAGTTTGCTTTTTCTAGAGGGGAAACTATTTGGGATTGGGTGATTTTTCTCTGCAAAGGAATCCAAATGCACATTGCATGTAAAACGAGATTTGCATTGTTTTTTTAAGTGAACATTTTTTTTTTATGGGGCTTTTGTTCAGTTTATTCTTCTATATATTCCTTAAAACAGAAGTTCCCAGCGGGTGTGCCGCAGGGAAACCTCAGGTGAGCCGCAAAGGTTTTGGCTGCCTGCAGAGGGAAGACGTGGGCAGGTCAGAGCCGCTGCTGCCGCCAGCATAGTCTTGCTCTCTCTTTCTTCCCCCCACCGCCCTCCCAGTCCCTGCGCCATGGCAGGAAGAGTCAGCAAGCAGCACTCCTTCTTACCGCCTCCTCTGCCAGCTCCCTTTTGATGTTAGAATCACGCAGGGAGCCTTGCATTTCCAATTTCAGAGGGAATTCAGCCGAGGAGGCAGGCAGGATAGTGAAGGAGGATTGTTTGGATTTAAGGATAGAGAAGGCTGAAAAGTCTGCTAAGGAGTTGTTTGGAAAAAATTAGGAAAGCAGGTGGGAGCAGATAAATGGTTTTCAGCAGCCACCAAGGGAAGGGGAGGTGTTGGAGGAATTTCAACCACTCTTTGAGGAAGAGGTTGATGTGATTTTTACAAAGATTTATGCTACGGGATCAGTTTTAGATCCTTGGCTTTTGAAGGAATTGAAGTCGAACCTGGTTAACTGGATCACATTGATCATAAATACTTCCTTTCCAGAGGGTAAACTGGGATTCATTGAAGGTGGCAGTTATTGCCTGTTTAAAAAAAAAAACCCTCTCGACCCTAAAGATTTGTATAGCTAAGGGCCTGTGGCAAATTTGCTATTTCTTTTGAAATTGTTGGAATAGGCAGATCTGAAGCAACTATGTCAACGTCCACAACAAGTGGGCTTTCTGGGAAGAGTACTGTGATGATTTAGTTGGAACTCACAGCGGCGTGCAGTAGCTTAGCTTTTAATATACTTCCAGCCCATCTTCAAAGTGCTGGTGGTATCACTGGAAATGCATTGGCTTGATTTCCTTCATAGAAAACATGTTATGAGAGCAAATTTAGAGTTGTGCACAAAGCTCATTCTCTGCACGTAATTCCCGAGTACAGGATCCCTGCACCACGAGCTGCTGCACTGGGAACTGGAGTGCTAAGTTGTGTGCACGGTTGTATTCATGTTTGTGTGGATTTCTTGTGTGTTGAACTCCTTGTTAAATTGGGAACCAATCTGTAGGCCCCAAAATGCACGTGCCACCTTGTGCATCTTATTATGCTGACAAGAGAATTTTATGAAAGAAGGGTGGAGGAGCCAAAATAGTTTTTTTGAAGATTTGGAAGCACACCCATCCGTTTGGAAAAGCTGAAGTGAAAAGGAGTAGAGGTTGGAGGGGGCTGAACACAGAGCTCCACCTAACTTCTTGTTTGCCTTCTGTTTCGTCTAGAAATGGCCCCAGCACCTAACTAATTCACACAGCCATAAACCGGGGTCAGTTTGTTTCCCAGTGAATGGTTAGGCCATGGAGCTCAGGCAAAGGGGCCCAGCTCATTCACAGAACTCAAGAGACCCAAAGAAGAAAGAGATTCCCTGCTGGCAGCCCTGTTGCATTTAACCGCCTCCTGCGCTGGGACGTTATAGCGTGCGGAGTTCTACGCGTATCTTTTTTTAAAATTCAGTCAGAATCCTGGGCATTCAGAGCCCCTGAAGCTGCACGCATGGCTGTGGGCTCGGGGCCAGGGGTTTTGTAGGTGCCTAAACTTGAAGTACTGCATTGAGACTCTGAAGTATCTCTGCCTATTGCTTTGTTTCTGTACAAGGGGAAATCATTTTACCTGCAAAACAGGCAGTTTCTTTTTAAAGCTTTGTTTGGGGGCCGGGGAGAGTGCAGAAAGAGACCCAATTAAAAGTATGTTTGTGGATTTGATGCTCCAAGTTCCTGTTTTTAAGCAGTGCCCTGCAAGAAGGTTCAGCACCTTCATATGCCTATATGTGTGGAGGAGTAGCCTAGTGGTTAGAGCAGTGGACTATGAACCAGGAGACCAAGGTTCGAGTCCTGCTGTCATTCCTTGTGACCTTGGGCAAGTCACTTTACCCTCCATTGCCTCAGGTACAAAAACTTAGATTGTAAGCCCTCTGGGGATAGACATACCTACAGTACCTGAATGTAAACTGGTGTGATATCTCGATTGAGATCGAATGTCAGTATATAAAAAAAAATAATAAATAAATAAAAATAAATAAATAAATAAGTAAATAAACGAGTCACTGACAAGAAGATACTGGTGTCCTAAGAACAGAAAGCCAGACTTGGGAAGAAGGAAACGAGTGGCACCTAGATATGGGTAGAAATCAAAAAGGTTTCATTGTTTACTAGTGTTTTTGGTTAGCATCATATCATGTAAGGTTTTGATCATCATTAACGTGAATGCAAGGAAAGCGAGCTACATGGAAACCTTGCGTTTATTTGAGCTGAAACATTTTCTTTAGCTTCATGTGGTTTTTTTTTTTTCCTTTCTCAAGGGCTTGCTGAAACTGTGGGTAGTACTGTAAAACCTTTCTTGCCAGTTAGTGTTCCTAGAAAGACAAAGTGAATGAAGCATGTTACTGGTCTTGTTCACAGTAATATAAAACCTGACATGCTAGTCGTCTTATTTTTGTGTGCGTTCCCAAGTGCCCAGTGGCGGGGTGTGTGGTAGCGCTGCATGAGCCGCACCACTTAAATGTGTCAGCGTTCCATCCAGCCCAGCGGACTGCTCTTTGCCAAGCATCACTTGAGCTATATCAAAACATGCCAGTGCCTGTTTCCAGGCCTGCTGTTAAATTAGAGCATTCCGTTTGCCCATTTTAAAAGTATTAATGTGTTTGGTTTCAGCAATGTTTATTGATTTGTTCTCTTTACATTGGTTATACGGATAACTTTTTTCAAAAAATGCTCTAGCTGGTTTGTAACAATATTTTTGTACCACTGGTTTTGTATTCATGCTGTACGTTGCAATATGGCAATAAAAATTGTTTATCATAAAAGTATTAATGTCACCTAAACCACGTTTCCGAAGCATTAAAAATTGTGGAGTTTTGTTACAGAGAATTGCCTCCGGGTGCTGATCGTTAGGCTTAGCGGAGGATTGTAGGGCCAAAACCCCTACTGCCCCACCCCTGTTAGAAGGTATGCCAGGCTAGTGCAGTAACAAGACATGTAATGGGTCTTCCTAAACTTGAGTCTGTTAGCAGTGGGGAGTTAGGGGAGCAACAGGTGCTATATCCCAGCCACTCTTGTATTTGCACACTCCTGCATGTTTTAAAAGAAAAAAAACCACAAAAGAAGTCATGAAATATTTGTTCCAGGGTTCACCACATTCTATCTAGAGAAAAAACATTTACATTGGGTTTCCCATGCATCTGTGCAACATTATTAAGTTACACTTCAAACATGCAATCTTGTATTCTCTGAGGATAAGCAGGATGACAATCCTCACATATGGGTGACATCATCGGATGGAGCCCCAGTCCGGAACTTTGATCTCAAAGATTCTAGAACTTTCAGACATGCCCTCCTGAGCATGTGCAGCTGTAGTCATCAGCCTAGGCAGAGTCCCTCAGTCTTTTTTTTTTTTTTTTACATGGAGCCATGTCTTACATTTTCAGACTAATAAGAAAGTAGTTGTGTACACCCTTCTTTCTTGTAGCTGGGTGCTGTAGATCCTGGCAGCACCATCTCACTTGAACCCCAACAAATGGAGCCATGTGCATTGGTAACTGTCTCTGCAACAGCTAAGGGGATGGTGGGCCCTGCTAAAAATTAAGTTTCTGACCACGTCCATCAATCAGGTCTGTCAGCTTTTCATTTTGTCTCTTCTCAAGTCATAGGCACATCTAAACAACCTGAGTCCTTTGGACAGAGATGCTGTTGGTCTCATCAGCAGAGGCTAGAGAATGTCTCACACAATGCTTGGCCATCCTACTCTTTTTTTCATGTGTACATGTGCCTGTGTGTGTGTATATGTATATAGAGCATGTGTGTCTAGGCTTTTTATCTTTCTCTCCCCTCCCCCCCCCCCCCCCCCCCCCCGTCCCCTACTATATAAAGAAGGAAAGAAGCCTGAATTCCCATTCTGAACTGATTTATAAAATTCATCTGGGAGTCGGGGCCTGAATATTGAAATCTTTAACCTGATTTCTCTCTATTTAGTGAGGTTGTAGTGAAAAAGAGAGGTAGGGATTTTGTTCTGGATCAGGCAGACATCCGAGTTTGCCATCCAGGCAGCTAAACCTTTTCTCCAGTCAGTCCTCAAGACAAAGATTCTTTAAGTTTGAAATTATGTATCGTTCAGGTAAATTCGGCTTACAATTGTTGCATCTCAAACGTAAACCCCAAGGCAAAGATCTTTGGTAACTGGAGACAGGGTAGCAGGAGAGAGAAGGGAGTCTTTTATGTTGCAGGAGTTGGTTTATGGTAGAGGTAGGAAGCGTGAGGGATATGAGACTGATTTAGTCTTCAGACGAAGGCAGTAAGAGAAAAGGTAAAAACTCGATCGTATTACAGAGCGCTCAGAAGGAAGCGTGGGGTGAACTGAACTCTCGTCGAGAGCTGCTAAAGGAGACGCCTCCACAAGCTTGAGGGCAAGGTCCAATGGCAGCGAGCCTAAGAACTATGTGACACAGGGGGAGCATGAAGGGCAGTCCCTTGAGCCTGTAAGGCATCTAGGAAGACTCAAGTTAGATTGAGGGGCATTCAAGCTCTTCCGATAGTGAGAGAAAGTGGAAGGGGGAGGGATCTTCTCTTAAGGGCACAGGCTCCTCTTAAAGGCAAAGGCTCACAGACTTTTATCATGGGTTACAAAAAGTGTTTCAGTATCAAGAATCCTCAGAAGGGAAGACTGCACTAAACACACAGATACAAACATGTACCCACTGCTGGGGACAGAACAGATATTGTCTTCTGTGTAACTAAGCTGTTTGTTATCTTAATTAAATATCCACCATTCCTCCCCTTTTTCCCACATCTTTTGTACTGCCCCTCACAGAGGGAGCCTGTGTGAGGGGCAGTACTGAGAATGGTGTCAAACTTGGACTGGCAATAGAGTGGAAGGGGTTCAGCCTAGAGGTGGAGGGGAGAGATACTGGCAGATGGAGAAGTTGTGGGCCTGAGAGGGCAAAGTGGCCAGGGGAGTAGGGAGAGCGAGTGGAAGGGACACTCTTACAGTGAATTTCTAGGGAAATTCTGCTCAAAATATTTAAAATTCTGCATCTTTAAGTAATAACTTTTTTTGTATTCATTTAAAATGTAATTACTTAACACAATTTACATGACAGTCTTTATTTTGACCAATATAAAGTTTGCAGAATTGTAAGTTTTTTTGAGCAGAATTCCCCCAGGAGTAGTCTTTGGAGTCTTGCCATGCCTTGTTTTATCAGCCCTGACCTGTCGGTCCCTCCATGTCTTTTGTTTCTCTTGGCCAGCCTCTCCATTCTGACCCCAGCTTTGGACTTAAAGCTACCCCTTGCTTGTTGCCTGGACCTGATCTTAGCCTTGAACCTGGATTGCGCCTTGTCTGCCACCAACCTTGTCTGCCACCAACCTCAGCTCTTGGACTGCTTCTGGACTTTGCCTCGCCCTTGAATCTCCTATGTCCTTTCGGCCACTGGAACCCAAAGGCCCAGCAGCTCGTTCAGGTGGAGCCTTAGCTCGGCTCGTGTTCAGGTGGAGCCTTAGCTCGGCTCGTGTCAAAGCGCGTTCTCCAGCTGTTGGAGCAGGCATTGTGGGCCGACCCATGAAGCGGCGTCAACTGCACCGCACCACGAAGGGCTCACACTCACTCTATTCCTTGCAGAAATAAGCTTGCTTATTTTAACTTCCTCTTGTTTGATGGTTGTGTGTTTTTCTTGATTTAGGCAGTCTCCAATCAGTCCCTTCCACCTCTTTCTTATGAGTCCATCTTACTAGTAATTTTGAAAGCAGAGGAGGGAAAGAGGTGGTCTCTTTCCAGGCCAAGCAAGCCACAAGATGTACCCAGAAAGGAGGCAGCTGTGTTAAAAAACAAAACAAAACAAAAAAAACAACAGAGCACCGAGCAACAACATGATCCCACAGGACCAGGCCAGTGGCTTAATGGCACAGCTGCTCGCTGCCATGCGGAGGACCTTGCTTTGATTCTTTGCCCAGGTCTTCCGCTCCTTGGGTTGATGGGTTGAAGAAACTACGGAAGCAATGTTCACAACCTCCAGGTAGACAGAGTTTCAATCATTGAGCAATGGGACTCCTAATGGTCAGATTTAAGACCCATGACTGCAAGGTTCTAGAGGGAGCTCTGCTGCTTGGCCCCGGCTGAGGTCTGGTGCTACAATAATCAGACTAAAATAATTTGGGAGGGGATGTAAAACAGGAGAAAAAAAATCCCTATTTATGTGCGAATGAAGGTTCCAGATCCTAGCCCTGGTTCAGATTGAACTGGAAGGAGGAAACTGTCAGGTCAAAACAGGGGCGGTTATATAATGAGGCAGGGTGAGGTGGCCGCCTCGGGCAGCAAAACTTTGGGAGTGGCAGCAAGTGTTCCTTCCCCTCCAAAAAGAAAAGAAAACAAACAAATCTGTGGTGGCCACCACACTATGCCTTTTGAATTCTAATGCCAGTGGGATTCCCAAATCCTGCCAACAGGAAAACTGTAGCGCTGCAAGATGAAATGCTGGCGGGGTTCCTACTCGCCACCAGCAGTACAGAAGGCCCTGCAGTAGCGCTGCAAGAGAAGGTGCTGGCGGGGTTCCCACTCCCTGCCAACAATAGGAAGACCCAGTGGGACCACCGGTGTTTTCCCTGCATCTGGCAGCCAAAGAAAAGGCCTCGTGGTTCCGCCGGCATTTTCCCTGTAGCTGGAGGCCAAATAAAGAGATCCAGTGTGTGTCTGTGTGTGTGTGTGTGTGTGTGTGTGTGTGAGAGAGAGAGAGAGATTGTGTATGAGAGTGCCTGCTTGTGTGTGTGTGAGAAAGGTTAAAGTTTGTGCACCCTCCTCCAGTCGTCCACAATCTCAAGGTAACTGGAAATCTAAAGTTCTCAGGTATGGAGAGTGGGAGATTATTTTTACCCTTGTTAGTTTTAATTATTGGATGTGATATGTCTACTGTTTTGAAATATCTTATTGGTGTTTGGTAATTTTTTAAACATTTTTTAACGTGTGTTTTTAATTATTGAATGATCTGTTCATCAGCTGATTTGACATTCTTTTAATTGGTATGATTAATGTTTTATATTTCTTGACTGTATTTGATGTTTGCATTGCATACAGAGTCTGGCTTCCAGTTCAGTTTTTGTCTGCACATTTCTATTTATATTTTATGGACTCTCTATTCTGTATTTGATGAGAGTCTGTATTATGCTAGCGTGTAGTCTCTGTATAGGGATTTACAAGAACCTAGCTTGTTCTATTTTCGTAATAGGAGGTGCAATGGTGTTTAGGGCCTGGTGTAATATTTGCAATATTGCTTTTTCATAGATACTGTTACTGTTTGAATGCTGGCAGTTAGAGTATGGAAGGCTTACTCTATTGGAATTGTAGTTCAGTTATTCCTGGCTTTCTATTGGCCAATTATACATCCAGTGCACTTTACGATAGGCCTAATAACATATGGGATGCAGTAAACCTTGATTACTATGAGAAAGGTAGTTTATTAAGCCTATTAGACTACTGAAAATATTATTGAAAATGTCTTTTTTCCTAGTGTGTAGCCAGATGGATTCAGGGCCAATGGGTTATATGCTCCACTGCTAGCAGATGGAAACGAAGTCAGGTTTCAAAGCTGATGTCACCCTAGAAGCACCCCTTCAGTGACCTTCAATATCTCTCCGTCTCCTAGTAGATGTAGATGTGCTTTCCCTATGGGGATCACTGTACCCTTTAGAAGAATAGATTCTACTTTTAAATTGGAGAAAGATTGAGCCCTGCTCTCCTGCGGTGATACCTAAAGGTCCCTCCCCCAGTTGAGAATTCCTGAGGTGATTTCTGAGATCCCTCAGTGGTGTGCCTTTTCTGGTAGCTGGTTCCCGGCATGGACTTTGCTGCTGAAGCAGCTGAAAGGCAGCAGGTGCAGGAAGCTGAGTGCGGTGATGACGGCCAAAGCCCTCTCCCCCACAACCAGAGACCGTCTCTCTACTCAGCTGGTAAGCGCTGAGCCCAGGTAAGTAAAAAAAAAAAAAAAAGAGGATTCCTCCCAATTCAGTCGCTGGAAGAGTTTCAGTAAGACTTCCTCCGGTCTCCTTGCTTGGCATGCTGTACCAACGTCATTCCTGATCCTGTTGGGGTAAGGGAAAGTGGACTTCTGTGCAGGTTGAGTGGCCCCCAGTGGACTAGGCCCCGCTTTAGGCTTGGTAGGCAGCGGCGCCATCTTTCACATGTTTTTTGTGCATCTTCCATTGCCCACATAGAGTGTCAGTACGTGTGGTGCATGCCAGCTCTAAGCACGCGCTGTGTGCATTATGCCACACACATCGTCACATGCATATGTTCAAGCACAACTCTCTAGGCACAGAATTTAGGTAAAACTGGGTGCATGGGCTGCGCGTGTGCCTGGCCGTGGCCTGCTTAGGCCCCCAAAATTTATGCAGATACATTTTTAAGCACAAGCTGGCTGAACACGCAGCTACTGCCCCTAATGGCTCCGGCAGCAAAGAAACATAAGCGCCATTCTCTCTGCATTGATTGTCATATTAGAGCTACACAGTCTGATCTGGATTCTTACTTATGTCAGCACTGTGAGGAGGCCCAGGGAGAGTTGGACTCCCCAGACTTTACTAAACCGGGAAAATGTTACCATTGATGCCAGCATATGGTAAGCATTCTGCTTTGTACCACCGGTGTACAAAGTTTTTCAGGAAGTAAAAGCTTTTCAAACATAAAAATGATCTGAAAATACTTGTGAACCTTCTCCATTGCTGCTCCAAAGTTCTGAAACTCATTACCTTCAGGCCCGGACTCAGGGCTGACTTGTTTAACTTGGCCTATACATGATAATGGTGTCCTTCACTATAACATTCAAGCTGGAATGATGAGCAGTTTTCATTAGTCTATATTCCTGATCTGTTTTTGTACTCGCCACTGTTTTAATTATGCATGTTTGTATTGTAAATCGCCTAAAATCTTGCACAATTGGCGATCAAGACATTTTAATAAACTGTAAACTGAGCAAAGCTGGTAGATGAAACCCCCGTTAGGGATCCTACACAAGCCCATAGCAAGGGGGGGTGGGCAAGAAGGGTGCCTGCCCAGCGTGCTAAGCTCACCCTTTTAAGCCAGTTTGTGAACGCATGAGCCCGAAAGGGAAAGAAGGCACTAAAACAGGGATGGCGAACTCCAATCCTCGAGGGCCGCAAACAGGCCAGGTTTTCAGGATATCCACAATGAATATGCATGAGAAAGATCTGCATGCACTGCCTCCACTGGACGCAAATCTTTCTCATGCCTGCTCATGGTGGGTATTCTGAAAACCTGGCCTGTTTGCGGCCCTCGGGGACTGGAGTTCGCCATCCCTGCACTAAAAGTAATCCTTGCCTAGGTCACTGTTTTGTTGAGCCCTGACCAGAAATTTCAAATCGAAGTGTAAAAAAAAAAAAAAAAAAATAGGCAGGAGAGCCCAGGCAAAAGTTTTGTAAATGGTTTTCCCACTTGCTTGCACCACCACCATCACACAGGATTGGAAGCTGTGGACAGCACCGCATGATGATTTGAAGTTTGAAATAATTTAAATTTCTGGTAGAGCCTGAGTTGCTTAGAAAGCCTTGCATGAGTAACATTTGGGGATTCCACACACAAACACCACCAAATAAGAGTACATTAGATATGGGGGTGGGGGTTAAGGGTTTCCAGAGAGAGATGCAGCCAGCCCAACCTGCTTTTAGGACTGATAGTGAAACGGTAAAGTACTAGTCTCCGAGTCGGCCCTGCCCCACCCGGTTCTTTCCATTGCCAGCGGAATCCACAGTTGGGTAACGTTTGGTAAATCAACAGTCTCGGTGGTATCTGGCTGCCAGCCTCGACCTGAGGGTGTTTAATTTCCTTTCCTTTCCTTTATTATTCCTTTTTTTCTTTGAATGTTCAGGGAGAGCATTTTTCCCCCCCTAGCCAGCACCAAGGTACGGCAGCACAAAAGTCCCCTGTGCTTCTTTTCCTGTGAGTAAAAGTTGATATACACAGGATCTTGGGTTTGGCTCTCCGTAACCTTGTGGTGCGCATTCCAGGGCAGCCTGAACAGTGCACCTTCTGTTTTGTCTATGAACACTGGCTGTCACAGGGTTATGCCTGCCTTCTGCCATAAAAGCAACAACCCAAAAAAAAAGTTCAAAACAAAAAGGCTATCCAGAATAATACAGTTTTTTGAAGGTCGAAATTAAACATTTTGTGTATCTGGAATTTCAGGGCCAGTGTGACCTATTAGACAATGTAGGTGCCTGCCCAGCAGTGACAAGCTGCCAGTGGCAGCAGACAGTTAAGAGCCAGGGATGCCAAGAGTGCCCTTCCCCTCACACAGCCAAGCTGCAGTGGGGCAAGGCTGCCCTCCCAACGCCAAGAATGATTCGCTTCCTCCAACCAGCAGTGCCGAGCTTGGTTATGTCTGCTCTCATGGCCCCAACAGGAGTTGCTCACAGCCTCAGGGCGCTTACACTACTAGACAATGTAATAGGGTGCATACAACTTTAACATGCATTCTCCTTACTCACATGCTAAAAAAAAAAGTAACTCCTGATACAGTAAACTAATCGTATGCTAATGGTTCAGGAGTTTAAAAAAAAATAAACACCAACCCAAAAATGTGTGCATAGAGACATGCTTAGCACACATAAAATATGATTTATTTACATTATGGTATGTAGAAAATATGATTTCTGTGCATAAAAGTTGTAAGCAGAAAACATGAACGAGCATAAAGTTATGCATAGAGAAAGAGAGCTTGGAGTATAAAAATTATGCCCCTAACTATGTTCTGTGTCCCTAAATTTTCAGAGCACAACCTTTATGCTCCTAGCTCATTTTTTATGCATGCAACTTTTATGCTTCTAACTTATGTTTTCTGCATACAATGTGCACAAATCATGCTTCATGTGCAGAAAACATGATGATTGAACAACTCATATTTTATGTGCATAATTGCAGACTCTGGGTTTAGCCCCATAGGCTAACACTGGCCCTAAAAACATTATTCCCGCTCTGACAAGAATTAGCTTTCTTTTTTTTTTTTTTAACTCTGGAAATGTAAGCCTCCGCACCTCTTCTGCCCTGGCTAGCAATAGCTAATGCCTTGATTTGCAAGGAGGAGCATTAATTTGTGTGCGCAGTGATACTACTGTTTGTGCACATATCTTTTGTGCTCTAACTCCTCGTTATATCCGGGAAGAAAATTGTGCGCCCAGTTGAGCACGCTTTTATTACTTTGGGGCCAGAGATTTGGAAGAAAGAGAGGTGAGACATCTCTGCAGCAGAAACACAGTAGGGCATGCCACTTGCCGACCTTTGGTTCCCACCTAGTTGTTGACATGCAGAGGGAAGACGATAAAAAGGGGTGTGCAGGAAAAACTGTCTGCCCCCATGCTTTGCCAGTCCCTCACCCCCCAAACTCCACATTCCTCCCCATCTTATTCCTTCCCACCTCCCCAAGTCTCTGATCTCTCTGCTCATCTTTTTGTTAGCAGATGGCGGGGTGGCCTAGATTCAGCCACCATCACTGTGCTACATTTTGTGGCCTTCCTACTGACTGTGGGCTCTGTGAGCTGCTCCCCGTGGTGGCTCTCTCTTCTTTTTCCTCCAGGCTGCCTGTTTAAAAGTGAGCCCACGCTTAGGGTGGCAAAAATCCACCCTCCAGAATCTGGTGCAGAGTCTGGGTTTTTTTCAGATAGTGCCAATCCATTCTCCAGAGCGCAGTATAGACGCAGACTGGCATGGCTCGTAACATCTTGTCTGATACAGGGATTAAACACCGTCATGGTGCTGATTTCTGCTCTATTGATTCATCTTTCTTCTGCTTTACACACTTCCATTTTCTAGCAACAGAATGATATGTCTATTGAGATTTCCTTTACCTTTTAAGGGCCTTCTCCTTAGTTTCTCATCTCCATTTTATTAATGGCTCTTGCTCGTCTTCACGACACTGGCTCACTTTACTTGGTGACGTCCTTCAGTTTCACTCGGTTATGGTGAACTGTCTTGGTCTTCGGTTTTACAGCATTACAGGCTTGTTATCTAGAGATTATTGAGATAAAATAATTGAAATAAAATGATTTCCTCATTCCTCTCCATATTGGATTTTTGCCCAGCATGTAGTAGTTCTTTATAGCATTGGCACTTTTATGGAAAACAGAAAGATAACTAGCTGGTTTGTACTGTATATACCTGATGCAATCTACTGTGGGTCAGTTTTTCTATGAATTTGTTTTTCTGTGCCTGCACTCTGCAAATATCCAATGGCTGCTTACAAAAACATTAACAACAAAAAAAAAAGTGTGCCTGGCTCTGAGTGCTTTTGTGTTTCTGTGGCTCCTGATAATCATATTTTTATTTTACAAAATTTAACAAATTGTAGTTTGTTTTTTTCCCCTTGGACTTTATTCCTTGTGAAACAAACTACGGTACCTATTTCCAGCAAGGAAAAAGGATCTAAAATGGGTCTTTTTTGAAATCATGGTGAAACATGAGCAAGGCCAGCCTAGGAGTGTGGATTAAGACTTCAAAATCTATTGCCAAGATCCCAGAACTGCTGTTGGTAGACAAAAGGCTTGACTGGGTGAAAGATTTCACTTCTAAACTGTACAGAAAACCTCTTTGACTAAGGTCAAAGAGACCGATGGAACTCATGCTATGCAAGCAGGCTGCACTACCTAGAGAAATGGGGCCTCATCTGGAGATGGATAGAGCCGTAGCTAGCCGTTGACCAAGATCTCCATGGCCATAGACACCAGTACCTGAAGCTGTGTAGGCCAGCAGTACAGAACAAGGCGCCTAACGCTGTGCTGCAGTCACCACAAAGCTCACGGTGCTCTGCTTCGGAGAGATCCCTTTGACTTTGTCCTTTCACCTGCCCTCTCAGGGTAGCCTGAAAAGGCAGTTACCACTGCAAGAGGAGGCCAGCCCCAGTGCTGCTGAGATGAGGAAAGAGAGCATGTAACTTGCAACTTAGAGGACCAGCTGTGCCTGCCCTTAATTAAGGAAGAGGAAGACCCACTGCAGCTTCCACAGAAGGAGGGAAACAAGCTTCAGAGAGCAATGCAGCAGAGGCCAGCCTCACCTGACAGGGAAGACACATGGGGAGAGGAGAATTAAACTGTGGAGGGGATGTTAATGGTGATTGGGGAGAAGGGAGAGAGAGATAGTGTTGCTAGCTCGGGGGGGACACTAGTAAGGAAAGGTGGTGGTATGGAGAGGAAGGGGAAAGAGGGGGATACTGGTGCTGGCCTGAGGGGGGTGATGGTGCTGGCTGTAGGAGAGAGGGACAGAGAACAGGATACTGGTTGTAACCCACTGGGGGGAGGCAGAGAGGGAGTTGGGTGATGTCCCTTGGTGACTGGGGGGGAAGGAGAGAGGGAGAAACTGATGCTGGGGAAGGGAACAGAGTGGGACATTGGGAGGGGAATTACTGGTGCTGGTCTGAGGGGGAGAGAAAGATACTGGTGCTAGCTGTGGAGGAGGAACAGACAGGGGGATGCTGGGGGTGGCCCATTAGGGGCTGGGTGCGGATAGATAACTGGGCAGGGGTGAGATAGGGGGGTGCTGAGCAGAAAGAAAAAGAGGAGTGCTGCAGATAGGAGATCACGAAAGGGAGATGCAGCTGCTGGGATGGGGGAGAGAAAGAGAGGCTGAGCAGAGGTAGCCAGCTTTGGGTCTCCCAAGAGAGGGGATTAGGTGTGGATCCTTGGAACAGGGGAGAGGCTGCACACAGGGCTATGCAGCTGCGCAGTCTCTCTCAAACCGAATGAGGAAGGAATGTGCATTGACCATGGGCATTAATTTTCTTGTCGTTTGTAACGTACAGGCCGAGGACATGCTTTTACCCTTGGCCATAGGTGCCAAATTGGCTATGGCTCTGGAAGCAGAGACTTCCCAGTCTTACAGTTGTAAGGAACTTTTGGATTTCCTTACAAGAAGGCATGTTGGGGAGGTTCGGAGAGATTAATGAGCTGAGGTTTTCCTCCTCCCCCCAACTTGGAAACCGCAGATGGTATATTCCAGCAGTATATAAATCCCTTCCACAATCTTAGGGCATTGGATTCTTAGTTAAATTCTTCCTGTGTTGCCCTGCTGTGGGACAGCCTTTTTGTGCAGACCCATTGTTTGTTTGGTTTTTGGAAAAAGAACCGGGTAAAGAGAATTGGAAATAAAATGTCTTAACTCCATTTTCTGGTTCAGAGTCTTTGGAGATTT